>NW_024104084.1:1200000-1702166 GCF_003945595.2 Pipra filicauda | reverse complement strand
TTTTTCCAGTTTGTATTTTTAGTTAGTTGAAAATATCAAATACAGAATTCAGTAGTACTTCCCCTCTACTTGGATGCTCATTGCTATGGTGATAGTTCCAGGAGGGAATGCTGTCAGGGGTCTTTCAAAAGATTTTTATGTTTATGGTGTAACTATTTTTATTATCTAGTAAGAGAAGGTGACAATTATCTGTTGCTCCTTGTTTAATGCTTTGTTACGAACTCTCTTTTTTCTGAGGCTTGTTAGACGTGCAGAAATCTTTCTGTGGTGATGTGCAAGCACACTTACATGCTTTTGTTCAAATATTCAATGCAATTAAACAGACCTGCAGAGGAACACAGACTTGCAGCTCCCCCTACTGTCCCAGGCATATCCAGGTTTGTTCACACAATACTTCCTTCTAATTAATTTAAAAATAAAATGAAAATCACATGAAATCTCATGGCACTGCTGCCTCTGACCTGACTTGTGCTGGCCCCATTACTCCTGTTTTTGAGAACAGATTTTTAGAAACAATAGTAGCACCCATTTTGTTTCCTGTTTGCAGCTTTCTTGTCAGTTCCTCATTCTGGTGGGTGTCACCTCCTGCTACTCTTATCCTGAACCTCTGGAGGAGGAATCATCATCAGAGCTGCATCTGGCTTGTTGGCCAAGACCTTCCAGGCTCCAGGTCATCTATGAGTTGTCCTTGTCTCTTGAGGTGTGTCTATATAGGACTTGGTCAACTTTTAGGAATGTACTGTATGCAGTTTGTTGGAATTTTTTTTCATCTATTTGCTGCTTTGGCAGACTGGCACATTAAATTGGGATGAAATCAACCGTGCTTGCAAATGGCCCATAAAATCTGTGTATCTGGAAGCTGCTTACCCACTTGTTAGTGCTCCTTTTAACACCCAAGTTACTTTCTTGTTCCAGATAATTTTACATTGAAGTTTGCATCATTTTTAGATTGGATATTTGTGGAGTGAACACTTGTTTGGCCGGTAAAAAAAAGTGCTTGCGGATCTGCCAATAGTGCGCATGCTGAATTAGGTGCAGATATGAGTTTTTCTTTCTCTCGTGGTGTTGTCTGGCTATATATAGGTACAGCATCCTTCCAACAGATGGCTGCCGGAGTCTGCTGTGACGTATGGGAGAGTACAGTCAGAGTCAGACACACATTTTTGCTTCATTAGTGCCACGTGCAGACTCCGAAGGTAGTACCTTTTCTTGCTCAGGGCGAAGGCTTTTGTTCTGATGTGGTTACTGAAAGCTTACTGCTGAATGGGGGGGGGGGGGTGTGGCAATTTTTTACTTATATCTATGCATGCATTTAATTGTTTTTTTGTTAGGGTAGGCAGTGATCCTTATCTGACCAGGGAGAAGGGAGCTCATTTCTGCTGACCTGGTTCCTTCACTAATCTAATTTTCAGGTTTACTTTCAACTGCGACAGTGATTTCAAGCTGCCTGTCTAACATTTACCTGAATTATGCTGATTCTGTTCTCATGATCACGTCTGCTGCACACAGCAGTATTACATCATTTCCATTGCAGTCCAGAGTAACCTTGAGCAGGAAGCCTACTGACAGACCAGAGGTATAAGATCTAAGCGGGAGACACCATAGGTAGTTTCTGTAGGCAGATGCAGCCTACAGCCTCTCAACCTGTAGGTGAGATCTTCCAAAAGCACAGAAGCTCAGGTGTTAGAAACACTGCTAAGCATAGGAGGGCAGTCAGTGAAAACAGGCTTGTTAACACTCAAGCGCTTTGGTGTTTTCACAAAACTTGCATTTCTTGCCAGGCTTCTGCATGGGTATAGTTCTGCAATAGCACACATCAAAACTGGAAATGCTCAGAGATTTTTTTTTTTGTCCTTTGGGTTGAAATATTTAAAATGCATGCATCTCCTGAAGGAGTTTGTTCCTTGCCAACGCTTGCAGACAGTGAGAGACATTTTTGCAAGTCATTTGCAGATGCCTCCTTTACAGGAAAATGTAGACACTGTTAGTTTACTGCCTGAATTGAATTTTGAAAACCTGAATTCTATTTTTATAAATTGGAGTGGATTACTTTTTCAGACATATAATTTTGTTACTTTTTATTTTTATATGTAATCTTGGGTGAAGAGAAAATTATGTTTGATTTAGATATTCATATGTCCCAGAAATTTATGACTTGGAAAAGTTAGGAAAAATCTTATAAAACAAAATGTTCTGGAAGACAGTTTTAGATCAGGAAATTCTAAACCCACCCGCACAACTTTCATGCCATTTAAAAGCTTATATCAGAACTGATGGGGCAGGACTAAGAACAAAAGCTATTGGTATTGCAAAGTTAAGCGAGAAATCCTCTGTACCCTGCTGTTCTGGCCATGATCACAGCTGCACTAAGCTAAAACCCACTCCCCCGCCCCTCTTGTGACCTTGGCTGCACTTCAGCACACAGAGAATTGAAGCAAAAGGCGAACTTCAGTAAATGTTAGGTTCTGCCACTTGCAGATGTGCAGACTACATGTAAAGATAACGGCACACGTGCTCTCGCTTGCGCTCCAGCTCTCGCTGTCTGTGATGTGGACTTGGTGTATTTGCCACTGAATTATTCTGACATAAAACTTCCCCGACCGTACTGTGTATTGAGTTGAACTCTGTGCCTTGGCATGGGTGCTGAGGCTTTGCAGAACTACCCATTATATTTATAACAGTGCTAATTTTTGAGAGCCACACAGAGAAAATTTTAGATTCAGCCCAGCTGATTTGTTCTTCACACTGCTCCTGCGGTGAAGAGGATTGATTTTTGTGTTTCTTTTGATATTTGGCTTCATTTCCTCTGGTACTCAGTGCTTCAGGCCTTAATCCTTTAACCTTGAATGCGAGCATCAAGGCTTCAGGAGGGATCAGGCCTTTTGATGGAGAGAGAACGTCTTTTGTTGTACCAAATGGTTGGGAGTGGTATAAGGCGAGACAGATCTCCAGACAGTATATATTTCTCTATGGTGTTAGAAGACTATAAACAGAGGGTGGGTTTAGTGGGGATTATAAATAATCTGGAGGAAGGTGGGGTATTAGAAGCAGTGGAAAAGAGTTAATGACTTTTTCTTTAACATTTGACCAATAACCAGTCTATCATGACAGATGTGTACTGGGTTGCCAAATGCTATAGTCTGATTTGGGTAATGGTTCAAAGCTCAGCGTGTCATGGAAATGGCAGTGTGGTCCCTGATGGAGCAGGGGAAAAAAACCTTTTCAGCTTCTCAAAGGGCAGTATTTGTGGAAGCAGATGCTTGCTTGCCCTACCCAGCATAAAGAACAGTTCTGCGGGCAGCCGGGAGAGTTCGTACTGCTGGATTTTTATAGGATCATTAATTATATGCTATAAGGCAGCTAAGCATGGCATTCCTAACTCGATGAATTCCATTATGAATGGCCTTTTCATATTCCTCATCTCATTATATTAAATGCATGTGACCTGAAGTTTAGCTAAAGTTATTGTTCGGGTTAACTTTCATTTAGTGGTTGCCCTAGTTTTAGAAACAGTATGATCTTTAGATTTTATGGAGAGACAGGTTTTTTTATGCATGTTTTTGCAGCACTATTTTAGATAATTTCATTTGAAACTAGGTAGGAAACTCTGTGAGGTGTCAGGGAAGGGATTTAGTTACTCCTTGATTTGCCTGGAGATTTCTGTACCCACTGGATGACAACATCCTGTTACACGGATTTGGCTATCATCTCTCTGCCAATAACTCTTAAACCCTCTGCTCTGTTCCGTCTAGTCGTGCATATCTGACTGCCTCCCTGACATATAATCCCAGTTGTTTTGCCTTCAGATCATTCCTAATCTGGCCAAAACAGAACTCCTTACTTTTTCTTCCAAATCTCTCTTCACTTCTGATTTTGATAACGCCACATCCTCCCTGCCAATCAGACTCCTAACCTCGGGGTCACTCCTCTTCTCTGTATGCATCTGGGCTGCTGACAGCTATTGCAGCTTCCTTCTTCTTTGCAGCTAAAACATCCTTTCAGCGTGTCAACAGTTAACCCCTTGCTCTAGTCCTTCCTTCATCTTGCACCTTGACTTCTCTAAAGTTGTCTTTCACTGCTCAATAGTCATTCACTTCCTTCAAAATAAGTTTTCCAAGTGGGTATCTTGGCTGTTTATTCAGATCTTGTCACCCTTACTTCTCTGAAACCTCTCTGACCAGTTGTCCACAGTATCAGTCTGTTAAAAGTCATAAAGGTGTTTCTTATTTTATTTTCTCTGCCACCATCTCTTCTTTAGTTCTTCAGTCATGTGTCAAAGTTTTGTTGGATGTTGGATGAACTTTCAGCCATGCACTCTTACCACATTCCCTAATTCTGTCTTTTGGAACCACTGAGTCATGTCATGGCTGCTTCTGCCTCCATCTGTCTGTTCTGACAATGTCTTTCGTGTTTTACATTTTAACTCTTTGAGCCTTTTTCTTCCCCCCTAAACTCTGAAAAAGTTCGAGTGCTTTTTTCCCTCCCTTCCCTCAATCCTAATTTAGTGAGTTTCAGACTAATATATGTCTTTGCACTGACCACAAGGATGGTCTTTGCCTGGTAAATCCACCCAAAAACTAAATCTTATTGAAAAGATATCACTGGTGACCTAGAGATAAAAGTATTACAATTGAACTGCAGTGACAAATCATCAGGTCTTCTTTGTAGAAGAGTTTTCATATGGCTTCTAGCACACACAAGAGTTTGGAATAAAACAATGTCCAAATGTCCTCAGTCTTCTGTCAATAGTGCCAGGCTTCACCTCTCAGTGTAACTCCGTGCCCTTCAGTTTGATCAATGCGTAGTCAATCCTTTTTTTTCTTTTAACTCTGTATTCCCTTAATCTCTATTTACCTCTTGCATCCTTTTTGAGTAAATCATGTCTCTGAGAGATGGGCTAAATTTATATATCAGCTGTGGACTCAGCAGTGCCGAGATGGTTCGACAACATAAATAATGCAAACCTCTGGACCCACGTCAGTGTCAGAGTGGCATTGGTGGCATCTGCTTTGGACAAACTTATAACAAACTTATGCAAAGGTAGACTTCCAAGTCCAAAAATCAGTCATGGTAGCTCTAAGAATCACTTATATCTGGACCAAAAGGGTTTCCAGAGGCTGGGAACTGGCAGCCCAGAGCCCACAGTTTTCACTGCACACAACCTCGTGCCGGGATGTCTTCCCTTTGTTCTTTCTCTTGGTACTGGACATCAGAGCATGCCAATACATATTTCAGTGATATGTGCCTCTTGTGAGGCAATACTTTCTGTCTAGTTTCAATTCTATTATATCTGAATATATTCTGAATTTGAGTGCAAAAACATGTTCCATCTGCTCTGTAAACATCCTGGTTGAGTCAATATTTGGTGGTGCTGTCAAATTCACATAAAATACATGCATTGAAAGGAAATCTTTAGTGTGTTGAGCTTTTTTTGTGGGGCCCAGGCCATGGCTTTTATAGTTGTATGCCACCATTTAGGCATCCAAGTCTGTATTGGACTTGCAATAAATACCTGATTTTTCAATCACTAGCCATCAAACATGCTCTGTGAAATATGTACCTTCAGTGGATTTAAGGCAACTGAACTGGCCAGAATTGATATCTTAAATCTTTACCAAGAGCTACCCTGTCAAATCTGCATCTGTTGGGCATGGTAATCCACTAATCTGAGTAAAGTCCAAAGTCTAACTTCTCTATTTATTTCTCTTCAGGCTATAGGATTTTTTTTTTTAAGCAGATCAATAAACAATCTCAGTGTTTTCATTTTACTAAGCAATATAATATAGATGAGTACTAGTGTAGTGGTAAATCATTAATATACTCTTTAATCATAGAGTGACCATGTCCCACAGATGTGATTTAATCATGGAAAAAAGTCTGCAGTGTGAAAGTGCATCAGGAGGGGTGTTACCAAGAGATCTGTAATAGTGTATGACACCATTTTAAAAGGTGGTGTAGTATGAGAGTATTTAGGATCTCATGTACATTTGTAGTTACAGACCTGGCAAAATTCTAACATGTGATTGTTTTTATTACTTTAAAGACAAATCAAAACTCATGTCAGGTTTGTCTTTGGCTGAGGACCCTGTGTGATTAATGGCTTTTTGGAATAAGAAAAGCATTGCATCCTCCAGATTCACTAGCCCCAAGATTTGTAAGATTTTGACACTAACTGACCTATAACCCTATAACCTAAAAACCTGTAGTAACCTGTGCTTAGCATACTTGATTCAATCATCATGGGATACAGATAAAGGTGATTAGAATAAGAGGACAGAAATTTCATAGAAGATGGATCCTGTAAGGGTACTCCCATGTTGGCTTCAGTGGTAATGGTTCCTGTTTAGAGAAATCAGATTCAAGGACAGCAGCCTCAGAAGAACAGACAATACAAAAACTCTATTTATGTGTATTATGCACTTCGATGCATTTATGGAACACTTTCCCTGCAACATTTAGGGCCCAGAAGGTCACCTCAGGATCCTTAGGGGTATGTGTGTTTGCCCACGTTAGTGGTTATTAATTTTCACTGCTATTAGTGAAAAAAGTTTGAAACTTTACATTTCTTCATTTGCTCACTTAGAAACCAGGAGTGATAATTTATCCTTGCTGGTATCCTGAGTATTTAAAGTTAGCATCTATCAAGTGTAACTCTGTCCATGAACAGAAGCAACTGTCTTTAACTGTTCTGATCCTCCAAAACTGCAAATTTTCTGTGCATATACATTCTCTTCATAATACCTGCACACAAGAGTGTAATCTTAAGTATCTGTTGCTCTAATTAGGAATTTCTTCAAAGTATCTTATTAGTAGGGCATACTGGAAACCTTGTGAGTATCTACTTTTCAATTCTTATTGTGTCCCTCCTGTGCTGTATTGTCACTTATCCTTAGCAAATGATTGCTCCATGATGTGTCCATGATCAGAAAAAGGGCTTTTGCAATTGCTGCTCATTTACTGAAAGCTCCTGTTATCAACACCTATCAGCCTGTCTGGAAACTTCTGCAGAGGAGAGAATGCTTCTGTACTGATAGTGTGAGCGAAGGAAAACATGGGGTGGTTAACACCTGCACATCAGACCAATCTTGGCCACAACCTGTTTTGCAGTGCAGCTCATCTCCTGTGAAGCCTTTTGTTCTGGATGAGCCAAGTGGAAAAGAGATTGTTCTTCTTCTTCTGTGCTTTTATCACAACCAAATTGCAATCCAATCTGGTGCATGATAGGTATCTTGTGAATGGGGCTGGCTCTCAGCCAAACACTAGTGAGGCTGGACAAGGCACTAAGGCATTCACTTTGCTGAAGAGCATGTGATTCTCCTTCTGAAGGAAAGAGTGATGCGGCTTGATGTACTGAAGAAGTTTGGATTTAGTTCAAAAACTTTGTCCTAAACAGGTTTTTGCATCATTCCTTGTGATCCTTTCACTGGTGACAGCCAGGAAGGCTTTTCAGATATACAGACACTGTTTGGAAGGATTGTTTTTATACCTATGACTTGACATTTACATGACTTCCTTTTGTGAAGGCTGACAGCAGTGCTTGCTGGAACGACAGCTGCTCTGCTCTGCTCTATAAGAAAGGCCAAACACACAATCACAGCATTTTACCCTGCTAAAGCTTGGCCAGTCTGTTTCCTGTGGCCATTTCTCTGTGACTGTCTGAAAACCTTTCTGCTGGAATTTTCTTTGAATTCAGAAGAGAGAAAAGCAATCCCAGCTCATTTCACTGTTTATTAGGACAACTCATACATGTGGGAAACGTGCTGGTAGGGAGCTGAAATGTAGTGAACAGAGGAAGGACAGGGCTTCAAAGGGAAGGCATGAATATAATTCTAGGTTAAATTTAGCTTAGTACTTGCTTCAAATGGACCTCTAACTGTGTATATTAAGTGAAGCCTTGACTTCATTGAAGATAAAGACAGTATTCTGATTGATTCAATGGGGCCAGGGTTTCACCTATGGCTGGTATGATCTAATAGGTCATTGCTAATTAAGAGCATATGTAGCCTCAGTTCTTTCTGGCGGAATTAAATATCTGAGCACTAGTCACTGAGGGAATGGGAAAGGAACTGTTCTCTGAAAGAGTGGTCTGGAGAAACCATGCTATGGATTGCTGTACCCTGGTACAGCTTGAGTGAAATATGGAAGTGTTTTTATCACAGTTAGCACTATAACTCCTCCAAGATGAGAGAAAAATAAACCAAATGCAGTAAGTCCAAGAGAGACTGTTCAACAGGGAAAAAACCCCCAAAACAACGGAGAAACCCGACACAGCCGTGGGCATTACTGGATTCGAGGGCATTGAGCCTGAAGGGTGCTGTAAGAGATGAAATCTACATCACTCCCCAGCAATATATTGTCTGCATAATAACATGTAGATTGTAGGCAATCACTGTCTATTTTCTGTGATGAAAAATCCTTTTATTACAAGCAGATTTGATAATATTTATATTTCAGTTCCAGTACTCTCTTTTGCTGTTGTAGTGTAGTGTTTCCCTACCTGTCCCTGCCCTCTTGCCTAAAAAATATGTGAGAAAGGAGATGGACGTGGTCCTGAAGACAGTTGGTGTTCTTTAGCCTGGAGGAGAGAAGGCCCTGGGGAGATCTGATTGCGGCTTTTTATGCTTAAAGGGGTCTTTTAAGAAAGATGGGGACAGACTTTTTAACAGGGCCTATAGCTTCTCAACTAAAAGGACATATTTAAATTAGATAAGATGAAGCAATTTTTCCCCATGAGAGTGGTGATAGGTTGCTCAGAGAGGTAGTGGATGCCCCAACCGTGGAAACATTGAAGGTCTCTCTGAATGGGCTCTGAGCAACCTGCTGTAGTTAAAGATGTCCCTGCTCATTGCAGGGGAGTTGGACCAGGTGACTTTTAAAAGGTCCCTTCTAACCAAAAACTGTTCTATGATTCTGTGATCTCAAAGCTTTAAATGAATATGCTCTCTAGAAAGGAAAGCAGCTGTTTCTTATTAACATGCACTGGATCCCAGCAGTGCCATTAACATGCTGATGCATCTAACATAAGCCTCAAAATGCCAGGTTTCATAATTGGCCCATGAAATCTCACTCTAGGCTTGAATATGGTCTTCAAGGTCCGTATTATAAAAGGATTTTTTCCTGCTTCTTAAAGGGAGGAAGAAAGTGTTAATCTTAGATCTTTTTTTCCCCTACCGCTCTATGTTTCAATTAGATAGGCTTTAGATTTTTAAGAATGTGTTTTTAAGGTGGTTGATCATCTGACGAGAGAAGATCGGTTTTGTGGTGAGGAACAGAAGGGTGATGACATTCAGAGATGAGAGATTGTCCTGAAGGTCACGCTGTGCTTCTCCTCCTCACCTGCATCCCTCTTACTTCCCTTCCAGCTCTACCGAGCCATCCTGTGGATTTGTACCCCCTACATGAAGCAGTAGCTAGTAGACCAATCTCCCTCCTCGTTCCCATGTGCTGCTCTGCTGGCTCAGCCACTCTGACGTGTTTCTCCTCAGCTCCACTTGAGAGGACTGAAAGAGCTGTGGTTGCTCAGTAGACCACTACCATTTGTTTTCTGATGCACTCATCCAAAGGCTAGAGTGCTTCTTTTCCCCCTGCAGATATTTTTCTGTTTGCCATGCAGACAGCCGACTTCCCAAACAACCCCGCTTTGGAGCGGGTGGTTTTCAAAAGTGTGGTTTGATAACTTGATGTAAACTGATCTAAATTTGGACCCCTGCAGAAAAGATGATCTTGTGATACATTGACACCTCATCCTTTGTCCCAGCGCTTGTAATACTGCTGCTTTGTACCAAGCTGATCTGGCTCAAAACACTCCCAGCCAAAGTGGCAGGGGAGGAAGCAATTTTCAGCCTGTTTGTCAAACTGCATCTGAAATGGCAATTCAGGTTCCAGCTACAAAAACGTATTGCTTGGGTTGTCTACTTATCACCAGTTTTGCATCATTAAGTGTTATGCATTCTTGGCCCGATATAATTGCAGCAGATTGCACACATGAACTGTTAATTATTTTATTTTTAAAACAGAAATTACGGAACAGGAAAATAACATTCCAACATGTTTGCTTTTGGAGCTAACCTACCACGGCAATCTGTTAGTTTGATAATGGTTAAACTCGCAAGCCCTTGCCTCAGCAGAGTGCAGTAGGGTACCATTAAGGCAGCCATCTGTTGAACATACAGTACTGGAGGCATGAATTGCCTCACGTTCTGGGTTTCCGAGTAGGTGTAATGTAGTCTTGTTTCTCTGAATGCCACTGATCTGCACTGAAAAACGCGTCGAAAGATGAGAGTTCAGTGAAAGGTGAGCACCCAAAACTGGGATCGAAGGCTGGGAACCCGTCAGAGGAGCGCCGGGTGTGGAGCGTGGAAGAGACGGAAGCTCGTGGGCGTGCACATGCTGATAGTAAATGGGACTCTGGCAAGAGCCTGAGCTGCTGGGGTTGCTTAGCAATTCAATAGATCTGCAAAACTCCATTTGCAGACCAAGGCTGCCATTATGTTGGATTGATTCATCAAGATCAGCAGCTAAAACAAGTTATATTCTATCAGAGTTTTCTTGCATTAGTTTAAAAATGAATTTAGTTGGCTCTAAGTGGACATTTATTTTAGTATCTTGAAGAACTGACTTTCCTCTATTAAAGCAGAATAATGTATCTATATGGTGCCCTAACTTGAACAGTACATAAAGATTAGTAAATAAGACCCCATTAAAAATACTTATAATGTAAGTAACATGGGTCCCAATAGCCTTTCTAATGTCCATTAATGCTTATTCTGAGGATCAGAGCTCATTTTACTGAGCCATTTAGTCAAACCGTGTGATTATTTAGAAAGTTAATTCATGCATACTAAAATCTAGCTTAAGTAATGCAGAGGGTAGGAGGTAAAACTCTATGGAGACGATAGTCCTTTTTGTTATTTAATGATCAGCCATAATTAACTTGCAAATTTGAAATAATTAGAACAAATTAAAGGTATTTAACTTTGCCTCCCTAAAGAAAAATTCAAATTGCACCAAATGCAGCTTTAAATTATTCAAGTCTCAGAGGTCTGTGCTGGGTTTTTTTACAATGCCTTTTCTATGATGAGAATACCAATCTGCTTTTTGTCAGAAAGCATCCTATCAAGTAATTGTTCTTTGTGTCTAATAAATGACAGCTATTCTTCTTTGTAAAAGTATTTCAGTCTCTGAAGACTACATCAGCATTTCCATGGCATTTTAATTCAATAAAACAAAAGGTTAATGTTTTTCTACTTTTTAAGGAATGCAAATACTAGCAGTATTCAATGGGTCCTGAATGACATTTAAAATTTGCCATTCACGCTCAGCAGGGATATCGCGATATGAGGTTCAGGCAAAGAGGAAAGAACGTTCAAGGTGTGTTTCCCTTTGTTGGTGGTGTACTTCAACATTCATAATGAGGCAGCAGTGCTGAGACTTGCTTCTTTTCTGGCGACACTACAACTCCTGCCTTGGTGTGTAGGTTAGGTAGGTTAATAAGGTCTTACTTAAGACGGTCTTCTCTGTTGTGTAGTTTCAGGGAATAGCATGAAAATTCATTGGGTATTGTGGTGCCCTGCAGGAAGTCCTTCCAACCACGGTGCTTTTGAGTGATACAAAGGATTGTTGGATTTGAAAATAGACAAGAACCTCTTTTGTCTCTAAATCTCTCTAGATATAAATAACTGATTCCTTTGGACCATATGTTAAGTTTCAATTTCCAGGTTGCAATAGTCACATCATTCATTTTACTAATTATTCCACAGGTGAATGAGTAACTATGTTCTGAAACAGATTTTTTTCCCTTATGTTTTCTTTGTTTAATTGTGGCACATAGTTAATTATTGCACTATCCCTTTCCCTTCTTGGTCTGCACACCCTTCAGGTTAAGTGTCATTTTAAGATTTGACACACTATCCTTCCTTGAGCAAAACTTCAGCGTGAGCTATCTTGTGTTAAATACTAAACAATGAGGCTCTAAATAGTTGCTTATTGAGCCTATAAATGCAAATACATTTGTTTATGGTATTTGCCATAAATTAGCTTCTCTAACTTCTTCATGGTGTCTGTTTCTGTTTGAATTGCCTCTGTCATTGCATTATTTTAAAGCAGAATTCAGTATTCTAGAGGTAACTGCACCATGTAAAAGGTGTATGTGGTATCATCTCCCTTATCTGCAAGCCAAAGGTCACTGTCTTCACAGGAGGACTGTAGGTTGTAATTAAATGTGCTTTAAAAACTCAGAAAGCATCCAAATAATGACAACCTCACTGTTTTTAAGTGCTGTTAATCATCCAAGTCCAGGCAAATGGAATTTCAGGTCCTGTATTATCAGAGAAATCTGGTCAAGTATTAGACCTGTAAGCCTCTTTAAGCAACTACCAGGATCTAAAACCACCTCTTGCTTTACTTGGGGTTGCAGGTATTAGTAGGTTAATAATTTCATATAATTCAAATAAGATACTAATTTAGTTCACCATAAATTTTAAAAACACTTTGCTGTATTATTAGTAGTCACATGGTTTGAAGCCCTAAAGTAAACGGAGGTTATTCAGAGAAGTTATATCCAACACTTCAGCCAGTTATTATAGGTCATAAGCTATTATATACTGTTCTGCATTAATAATACAGGAGTAATACTAATTGTCCAACAGGCTCAGTGGGCCCTATTAAACAATGTCTTATACAGCACATTGATTTGAAACTTTTAATTTAGCTATCATTTTCTGACTTTCCCTCAGATCTACAATAACTTCAGTCCTGTAAGCTTTTAGGTAAAAGATTCATGTGATTCAACTCCACAAAGCTGTATCCCAAACTCAGTGACAGTCTTTGGGTTGCCAATGCAAAAGACACTTTTTTATGGTTTTAATTTCTTTTTATAATGGGGCTTTTTATGATGGGAACTGATGATGTGTACGTGTTGGGAATCCTCATTTAAACCAGTAGTTTAAACCAGAGAACAGAATTTGAAAGCAGTAGGTTGTCTTTACTGAGAGAAAGATGGGTCTCCATAACCTCTTGTCTGCCCAGAATGTCTTGAGATTGCTGTGTCTGCAGAGACTGAAGTCATGCTTCCTCCTTGTCACCAGATCTGCCTCCTGGCTCTATCTATGCAATTGTTTACAATCTTGTGCTGAAGTTCATATAGAACCATAATGGTTCTGGTTAACTTTCTCTTTTCTTACTTCAGTCAACGTGCTGCACTTGTTGCACCAGATGCTCTCCCACCAGTTTGCTTGCATATTCTCTATCCTCCTTAAAAGTACCTCTGTTCATTCATCTCATCTTTTTGTCTCCCCTCCTCTCATCCGTTTTCTTCTTGAATCAACTTGTCACCATCCCTGGAGGCTGTGGTGGGGGGAAACAGTTTTCCCCCTGAAGTTATAAAATGGTAAAACCCCAGGGGGTGGTGACCCTTGAAGTTTTGAGGTTTTACCCAATGAGCGCTTCTGCAAAATATAAACATATCACAAGCAGAACGGAAGAGAAGGTAGTTGTAGTTGTTGTGGAAGAAGTAGCCATGTTCTAAAGCCAAAAGCTGAAGGGGCAAGAGCCCCTCTAGGGGCCCCCGACTGGGGTCATAGAAACTCAGAAACAGTGTTAAACTGGACTGAGGTCTGTGACTGAGAAGCTAAAGAAGTTTTCTCCACCGTGAGTGAGCAGAGACAGAGCAGCAGCAGAAGCAGCGTCCAGAGATTGTGGCTAAGAGCCAAGAGATAACTGAAGAAGCAGCAACAAACATGCAGCCAAGGAAGACACAGAGTTGTCTGAGAGAGCCGAGAGAGAGCCAGCAGCAGAGAGAGAGAACTAAGCTCAAACAGAGACAGAGTTGGGGTAAGAAACTGAACCAAAAACCCCAAACTCCTTTTGTGACCTTTCCTAAGTGGAAAGGATGGACTCCTACTGAATGGAAGTCCTAAAACTGCAGCAGCACTGCAGAGAGGAGCTAAAAAGCTCCGAGAAAGAATGTGGAGGGGGTGACCTTGGCCCCCTCTGCTGCTTGAGACAGAGCACAGAGCTCTGCAGGGAACTTGATTCCCCTGAAGATAAGGACTGTCACGAAGACCCCTGGGCTTCGTGATATGACGTGGTAATAGCGCCCTTGTCCTGGGAAACACAGCCCACAGAAAAGAAGACCCTCGTTTGAAGACGAGTGGCCGAGAGGGCTTGGATACCCTCTCATGTGTACTGGCAGAGATCCAGCTACTGCTGCATGAGAAGAGGATAGATGCCTGCTGCCTTAGAGACATTGCTTCTCTGAGAGTAGAAAGGGATCTTTTCTTTCTTCCCTCCTGGACTTTTATTTGGAGGGGAGAAGAGATTTGATCCATTGTAAATACTTATGTCATGGTAGAGATAATTAAGATTGTATATAATGTATTGTAGTGTTTATTTTATACAGTCATTGTAATATATTCCCTTTCCCCCATTTTGAGTCTTGTGTAGTGTCTGGAAAAACCATCTCACACTGGGTTGAGATGTGGGAGGGGGCTTGGACTAGGGAATTGGATTTTTGGGGCTCTCAAACCATGACAAGGCTTTTAAAAGATATGTAGATGTGGAATTTTGGGACATGGTTTAGTGGTGGCCTTGGCAATGCTGCTTTATAGTTGAACTCGATGATCTCAAAGGTCTTTTCCAACACAAATGATTCTGTGATTCTATGATCTTCTTTCCTTTTGCAAACTACACTTTCAGATTTCTCTTCACATAGTCTTCTCTGTTTCCCCTTGATTCTAGCAGAGTGAGCGTTTTTTAAACTACTCTTTCTTACATTTGAGGTCCATTGTGCTGGAGAAAGTACTTTGCATGTCTTCATCCCACTTGTTCTGTCCTAACCACTTGAGAAATCTGGGATCTAACGTTTTAGGGAATGTGCCCAATGCTACAAAATTCCAAATACAATTGTCAGAGTGCTGCTGGCTGCTGCTAACCAAAAACTTCTGATAAAGTGGGTTGGTTACTCTTCAAGCCTTAGGCATCCTGCTTTCAGAAATGATAAATGGATTCAGCAAGAGCTCAACCAGCAGCATGGTGTTCATGCTCCTGGAGAGAGAAAGTAGGGTAGAGGGCTGGGTGCACCATTAGTGGGCTGAATGCATCATGCAATAGCTTGATATTTCTTTCCTCCCAGTGTCGCGATGTTGAAACATGAAGATTATTTACTGAGGACACCTCCAGTGAGCAAGAACTCCAGAACACGAGGGAGCAGTCGTGGGAGCAGTTCGGGAAAGAAAATAGTTGGTTTTGGTGCAAACGTGGAAGATGGGAAAACCCTTCTGATGCAGACCAAGAGGGAAGGCACCAAGTCCAGGAAAGGTAAGGAGAAGCAATACTGCATTGCAGGGCCATGAGTGTGCTGGTGGCATTTAGAAGTTATGCATATGTGTATTCAAGAGTATTATCAGTAAAATGCACAATAAAAGGGAGAGGATTGCAGGTTGTTTAAAACAACCTAAGAAAAGGTAACTACATTTAAAGCAATAAAAACCATTTTCAATAACAAGTGATGGTCTTGGCTGCTGTTCCTGGTGAAAAGATAAAAATAGCCCTTTAGTCTCAAAAAGCTGCTTCAACGATTTATTATTTTGTTTCCCAAAAGTGCAGTGGGGTTTGCTCTTTAAATGTAATCCTCTTTGCGTTCCTTTCCTGCTCAAGTGTTGACTTCTCCATCACAACCTGCTATTTTGCCACACAAGGGAGATCTGTATTGCTGGAACCTATCCTGCCCTTAGCTTAGTACCTCCACTTAAGGAGCAGAGGAGCAAAGTCTTTCTTAGGAAGAGAAAAGGTTGGGAACAAAAGCTGCTTGGATGTTTCACTGCTGAGCCTTGAACATAATCCTTGGTTCACTTATGAACCAGGTTTGTTTTTTTTATTTTAACTTGTCAGCCAGTTTGCTGTATATGTCAGCATAAAAATAAAGAAAATGGCAAAATGAGAAGAAATGTGGTGCAGTTCTCAAAGGAACAAATAACTTATGTTATTGGTTAAGACCATACCAACATTAGAAAGCAGTCCCTGTGAAGAAACTTTCAAAAGGGTATCATCAGCCAGGACCCAAACAGTGGCTGAGGTTAATCTCTTCCAAGACACAGCTACAAAAGTTGGAAGCCTGTAAAGGGCTTGTGTCCAAAAAAATCAATTTCTAATTTGAAACAAAATCATTTTTGACTAACAGGGGTTCAGGACCCATTACTTTTGCTGTATAGTCTGCTGACATTTCACACTTTCTGTTGTGCACAATGAATCCTAATAGTCATTTTATAACATTGCTACACCAATCAATTTAAGCAAGAGAAAGCCGTTACAATTCTGCAAAGTTTCAGGGGCAATTTTCACTGATGGTTTTCTTTTATGGTTTTTTTTTCAGCTATCTTTTTTTTTTTCCTTCTCTTTTCCTCTTCCTTCTGCCCCCTCCTTCTCAGTACTGCAGTGATGAAATTGAGATTTTTCACAGCTGGATGATGGGTTTTGTTCCTTGGATGGCGATAGTCCCAAAAACGTAATTTATTTGCCACAGATTCAGGGGGAAAAAAAAAATCAACCTGGCCTCTTCTTCATTCATTCATTTAATTTTGTAGTACTTAGGAGAAGTTACAAGCTACATCTGGCTATTGCACATAGCAACTGAGCTGCACCTATGCTGATTTAGTGATTGCAGTGGTCAGCATGATCTCTGAGGATGGTGGGTATCTTTTGCATACACTTACTGGGTTTGCTAGCTTTGAAGATGTAGAGCTGTGTGGCAAAATTTGACTTATAAATATTGGCACTTGCTGTGATACGAGATAAAGTTCAGAGGAATGCTTTCAAGCTGTGGAACAACCTCAGGTCTATTACTGATTTGAATGGTTGTTTATCACAAGGCAAATTACCTGGCACTAATCACTGAAGTTGAAATCTTCTGTATTTTAGTACCTTTTAACTGGCTTCCTTCTGTTATATGATTTGGACTCCTTTAGCAAGCATACACACACACTTGTAAAGTGTTTTTATCCATCTTTGGGGATCATCATGACCAAGTGTCAAGTTTTTTAATTCTAGCTAGCCTGGACTCTGTCCTTGTTTTTGCTGGATATTCCCATCTGCTGCTGACCTGGGATTTCTGCTTCAATGCACTGTGGGAAAGGGGAATGAAGTAAACAAGGTGACATCTTGAGGCATGAAAGTTAGTGTTATTTAGTCGCACACCTTAAGGTGGCCTTTTAGTCAGAACACAGCACTGCTGGATACTGTATACAGAAACAGATTCAATTGAAAAATTCGTGATAGTTGTTAGATGTTGACCTGTTGACCTATTTTTCTCATGCCTTGATCGGTCTGGTCTGTTTGAATTACATGTTCTTCAAGATGATGACTCTCTCCAAGAACACCTTAGTGCAGTGCCAGTGCTGATGTGGGACTTTGGGCTCACTATATTATCTTGCTATACCACTGGAAATGGTGACTGTACCAAGGAAATGGTGCAACTCATGGTAATGTCTCTCCAGAGCAACATAGACACTTGCATCAGGTATAAAATTATTAATTGTGAAACTGTTCCCATCCTGGAATAGTGGAAGGCTTTTCTGCCCACAAGACTGCTCACTTACTGTGAGTATACTGAGTTTGGAAAGGGTGATTTCCTAACAAACCCACTTTTCCTTTCTCCCTGAAGATGTTTAGTAATGGGGAGAGGAGTATTGTTAACCTGGCCCCATCACCTCATGGAGTGGAAAGGGTCACTTCTGCTCGTTTTTCAGGGTAGAAAATTACTGGATCAACTTAAACAATCAGTTTTTATTCCCTCACTGTTGCTTTTTGTCTCCTGTTTCAGTTTGGTCCTTAATTTTTATTCCCGTGCTTTAGCAGATGTTTGTGTCTTGCAGTCAAACTTTTTTAGTTTTACCAGCAAAACTTTAAGCAGTCGAAGCAAACCTGGAGTCTTAGATCCTTTAAGCAGTAAATTGTTTTTATTGGTGTCACCACTAGCTATGTCAAAGTGTACTAAAATCTAACAACTTGTCTGGTTAAAAAGCACTGGAGTACAGAAATGTGTGCTTCCCTTCCTTTCTGCTTTGGAAAATTTTTCTTTGGGGCTGGGAAACTTAAACTAGATTCTACCCATTACACTCTGCAATATTGGGCACCTTTCTGTTTTTCTGTTTAAAGTACTCCTCTTTACCCCTTTCCTGAAATACCTCTGAATTGAAACAAAAGAAAGAACTATTTTTCCCTTTGCGTCTTTGTTGGACGTAATATATGCTTGGTGTTGTATAGCATGCACAACTTTCCTTTCCATATGTAAAAGAAAGAGCCAGAGAAGGAAAATTATTTTAGCTCATTTTAGCCCTGTACTTTTCCAGGGGCTGATTTTTCTGTATAATGTTTATTTTTCAGTAGTTTTTCTAATGTAGCTTCTTAGGGATTCAGGATCTGGCACTTCTTCCCTTGAGGGAAGACTCTTCCCTACAATCGAATAGAGCAATTAGTTAATATTAGCGAAGTGCTTTGAAGATGTGAAGTACTATATAAATGTTAAGTCTTATGAATATTACTATTATTCAAGTCATAAAGATTTCTTTTATGATTATCAACCTAGATTTCCCTTTGCTTACTTTCATCCCATTGCTGCTTGAACCAACCTCAGCTGTATTTCTTCATTCTTAGTGTTTACACTTCCAAAATATAGACTGCTATATTTCCCCAGTTTAGTTGTCTGTTTCTCAAGCAGAAATATACAACTATTTGAGTTGTCTCAAATGATTCTTTAATCTGCTTTAAGTCAGTCTTGTACCAAGTTAGCCAAATTGAAAATAGTATTCTTAACATTACCATTTAGAAGACATCTATAATTGCTTTGGGGGTACCTTGCCTTGCAAGTTTGTTTTTTGCTATTATTTGCTGCTCCAGGTTCTTTCCATTGGTGTCGGATTATCACACCATGTAAGAGCTTTTTCTTTTTTCCAAGGGTAAATTTGTCTATTCTTTTTCCCTGGTTCTTGCTCCTTTAGATCATCTGCAATGTCTCCAGTCTCATACCGTCTTCCAACACCTGCAAATCTAATTAATTTGCTGTCATTTGTATCACCCCAGTTCTCTATGACTTTTCATAAATAATTACCAGTCACTTCATAAATTCATTAACTAATTCCCTTTAGCCCTGAAATATATATCCTTCAGACTAAAGACTTTGTATCTTTTTTTTTCCCCTGATAGTTTTTTTTCATCAGCTTCATATAGGCAGGTATTATACATCAACAGGGTCTTCATTATCTTCTACTTGCCAATTTTCTTTTCCTTTATTTTTTCTCATAGTATCTTTTAAAATTATTAGTAGCTTGGACATTTTTGGGATCATTATTGATTTAATCATCTTTGTATATTCACTTGTTTTTTGGCATTTCTTTTCCCTCAATCGACTTGCATGCTTTTATCAAGATGTATTTTTAAACTTTTTTTGTTTAGATATGCACTTATTTGGGATTTCTTGCTACCCTTGTTTTTTCTCTGTGCAGCTTAACAGCCTCAGTATATTCCTGCTTAGTTTCTTTTCTTGTTTTCTGTTTCTAGCCCTGGTAATATTTTCAAACTTAGGTCTTTGAACAGTCCCCCTGAGTCTGTGTTGGCCACTTCTGAGTCCATATATTTTCTTTTTTGCAGAAATACATCTAGTTTGCTATGAAGGTAGTATGTTGACAATGTACCAGCCTTTTCTTATATTAGGAATTGAATATATTCTCCCGTGTTCACCAGGTTTTTATTACTTTAGTATTAGTTTCTTAAAATCCAGCTGCCTCATTCCGCTGTCATGTGAAATGATTTCTAAATATCTCTTGTTCGATCATAAAACCAGAAGTCTAAGCAAGAGCCTTCCAGTCTTTACATGCATACCCACTCTTCTCATCATGGATTGGCACACTATCAAGTTACCAGGGACACACAATCAGCATATATCCCCATGATATTTTCAGGAGTTCCTTCACTGATAATTAACTCTTTGTTAGGTGAGATTTTTTTCACTGCCTGGTACTGAAGCACGATTCATTAGAGCAGAGTGATAAGAACCCATTTTTTTATTAGCCTCCCTAAAGTGCACCTTAAAACATAGGGGTTTACTAAATTTTATATATTTGTATAAACCTTAAATCAGTGCAGTATTTTAAATAAACTTAATCCTTGGACATCTGTAAATTTTGTGCTGACGCTGGAATTACAGCCTTGTTGCTTCATGTTTCAGCATGGATGATAGATAATGTTGCTGTTCGCAGAGCTGAGAAATATTTAGTCATGACAGAATTACATAAAGAGCTAAACACTGGTTTGACTTTAATTTTTGCTGATACTTGCGGTTTTTCCTATACTAACTGTTTAGTTAAATGATGTTGGTTGCACAGAACTAATTAGGCTAGATAAAAAAGCTCAAACCCACAGGCTTTTGTGTAGTAGATCATATTACTCCTAATTTTCATATTGCCTTTACCTCTATGCTATTTGTGTAACTAAATCCTATCTATTTGGAGAGTAGAAGAAAGAATGGAGTATCAGTTCTATTTTATTGAAAGCAAAATACTGTTGTATTTACACTTGGAGAAATAACATCTTATAGCACGTCTTGGGAGCTGCATCTGTGAAACAAGCCAAATCCTGTGGATGACTGTAAGAAATGATAACAGTGCAAGTCTGTCAAACTTTGGGCAGTAAGATGGAGGCTGTAGTGTGTGTTTTATTGTACAGATTTGATCCTATCTGGTCCTGAAATGGATGCTGTGCACAGTAGTGTCCACTGATGAGTTCTCTGATTGGCATTTCTCTGTATATGTCTGGCACTCCAAAAGGTTTCAACTTTTAGTCCCAGTGTTCTGTGATAATGCAGAATCGTGAGACATCTGTCCCAAAATAAATAGCCTCTGATGTCTGGCTTGTCTTCACTTCATTCCACAGGGACAACTTCAGGACCTAGGAAGGATGCAGGCACATCTCCTGGGTTGATGGGCAGCAGCAAAGCGCTTGCAACCACAGGCATATCACCGATCCAGCATGACACTTCACGGTAAGCTGTAGGGTAATCTCTGGTTTAAGATTCTGCAAACACAACCATCAAATTCTCCTAGATGCAGGGAAGTGGCTGAATTTCTATGATGTTTCATGTTCGCGCTAGCTGGATGATATAAACTAAAACCTGCCATATCCTTTTGACATTTATAGTAAGCCTTAAGTTGCTTTTTAGAATAAGAAAAGCAGGAATATGCCAAGTTCTAACATTTTAATTTTACTTAGATTTTGAACAGAAAGTATTTTATGTTGCAAGTCCTGACACATTAAATGCCTTTGTAAATAATTTGTATGGACGCTGTTAACCCTGTTAGGTTTTACATCCACGTGAAGATTTTAATCCCTCTGCATTTGCCTGCCTCTTCCCCCAACCCCATATTTTATCAAATGGCATTTCTTTTAAAACGTTTTGTATGAGAGTTATTTTATGTTTAATGGCAAGCAACAAAATCACATTAAGTCAGCAATTCCTGATTATACTATATATCTGCACTAAATGCACTGGAAAAGCAGCATTATAGCTTCTGCTCCAATGAAAAAACTGAAAGCAGCATTGTTGTTACGGTTACGAGTCTGAAAACAACTTGCCTTCTTTAGGCAGGATTACATCTCTAGTGGTAAATGCCTAGAAGAACAGCACACAATCCCTGCTTTTCTTTGTCATATCCTATGTTTTCTCATAATAAAATCTTTAGTTAAGCAACAAAATAAATGCAGATTGAAGTATGAATTTGCAGTATTTGACACCACTATAGTTAGGTAACTGTGAGGTGGTGTAACAAGAATGTGCAGCCATTCTTAAGAAGAGTTAAATGTTTCTTGGAGGATGAGAGGGCTAGAGTCAGATTTAATCTTCTCTTGGCCCAGTGGACTGGGAAAATGTATGCTTGATATCATCCCTGTATTCTTGGCAGAAGCTGGCAGTTTATTTCTATCTTCTGAAGGAACTTGCGATATATAATAGGTGAAAAACCACTATCAATATTGACAAAATTGTACTTTCTTGCTATGGAAACACTTTTTTTTTTCCCTTCTGATGGGAGAGTTGATAATTCTGGGAGGATTTAAAAACTAAGCTAGATTAGGCTCTGTTTCCCACAAGTAGCTGTATGTTTAAACTAACAGAAACCACAAGATTGCCTAAGCATTTCTCTTAAAAGGAAGGGTTACCTTTGCAAGCCAGTCATAGCAGATAAAGTGTGTGTAAAGATAGTGCTTGATGCTGTCTAATGGTGCTAAGTTGAGATTCCATTCAAGCACTGAGAAGCAGATATAATTATTCACATCATATGACAACTGCTCAGAAAAAGGAATTTTATTCAAGAGGATTGATGATCTATTCTTTTCCACAGAGGGGAGTAAAATATTTGTTGAAATATGCTGTTAGAAATCATACCAGGTAAAGTGATCAGTAAAAGGAGTCTGATTAGCTGTCATCCTTAAAGGCTTATTTTACCAGTTGATGACAAATTTTGAAAAATCCTGTATTTTTGGAGTGCTTTCTCCCATACTTCCTCATTTGCTTTCCTTCCACTGGTGCTGTAGCTATAATTGACCATAAGCAGCCATGTTGTGCTTTCCCTTACTCATGGCCTTCTCTAATTGAAAATGGTAAATGGACAAGTATTTCTGGGGAAACCTAAAGCTGATTCTGTCCTTCATCAAAAAACCTGCTTGGGCAGCAGGTCAGTCTCAATTTATCACGGAATGGTTATAAGCTTAGACTGCAGGTTTAACTAACTAAATTAATCAATATTGAGAGTTATTGCTGCTATTGTACCACTAAAGTTAGGGTTTGTCAGCATGTTCATTATGATCTGTGATTTGGGGGGGTTAACAGCTTAACCACAACAGTTGGCATGGATCTGAAACTTGCAACACAAAGCCCTAGCCTAAGAGCAAATTTATTTATTCAGCAGTACATGTAAACCTAATTACTTTTGACTATTTAAATTTATAGGACTAGATTCAACTCATGTTTGTGCCAGCTTTAACTAGCTCAAACCCTGGCACCAGGCAGCAGCAGCAACGGAAAGCCTGCCAGGGAGAAGGTGTTGGAAAGCGACATAAGCTCCCTGGCAGCGTGAGGCATCAGGGTGCTAGCACAGCTTCTGGGAAGGGCTGGCTGGATAAGCAGGCATGGCAGGTAGAAGATGTGTTGGCGTGATAGCCTGTCTTGGCAGTACTCAACTGGAGGCTTCAGTGTGTTACAGCTACCTCCTGCTTGAGGAAGAACTGCTGCAGTCCTACATCCTTCTCTGTCTCGGGATGAATCATGTCTGGAGCAAGAAATAAGTGTCCCTAGAAGGTAAACGTGAACCTTAAGAGCCCTAGTGCTACACCTGTAGAAGGACCAGACTTGAAAGATGAATGTGCACAAGGTGATTTCAGTGATATCTCTGAAAGAAAAAAAGAAACCCAACCTTTCTTTATGTGGCATCCAGAAATAGGCTAATAGTGAATTTGCTTGCCCATCATGCTTCTATGCCTGCCTGTCACTGCCTTCCCTAATAGAGCCAAGCTGAAAGTTTGGCTACCCAATGTTATTAAACCAAGTGTCTACACCTGCATGAAGCCCTTAGAATTATGTTCACAGCGGGTCTGGAAAGCTTTTCTACTCCATGTGCTTATTTATCTAGACCAAAAAAATCACAGGCGAGGTTAGGGCTGGGCAAATTTGGAAGAGTAAGTTTGTTCCTTACCCCTAAAGCATAATTATTCTGATTGTCTTAAACATTTCCTTTTTGGTGATCAGGGGCACCTTTCTCATAACTGGCATTTGCCTAGAAGAAAGGGTCTGTATTTTTGCTTTTGAGCTGGAGGGACAGTGGAAAGGGGAAGCAGTGGCATATTGATGCTTTCATTTACTAATTAAGAAGTTTTTACATAAGCTAGATCTTACCTTAGCCATAATCAGGTACTGATTTCAGCAAAACAAGTGTTGTGGTGCACACAGAAGAGAAACTGCTCTAAATTAAAGTATTCAGCTATTTTTGAAAAAAAAAAAAAAAAGAAAATTACAAACTGTACATTCTGAAAGACCATTTAATTTGATTACAGCCCTGTTGCAATTGTCAGGCTCTCCCCACGCAGAAACTGTTGTAGTGTTGAGTTTGGCACAATAAGTCCTATAATACTGCGGATAATCAAGCACTTAAAAAGACACAGGCAAAGGTTGTTCTGCTCACCATGGAAACAGATAATTCTCCTGTAACATTTTTCACTTTGGACATCAAAGAAGTGAGTTTAAGAACAGTTAGGTAAATTAAGGGATTGAGTGATAGTCTGGGATTTCAGCATTAAGCATGTGTTTTCTTGTTGCAGTTTCAAATCAAAGCTTTAATGCTTGCTGAATGCATTGTCTTTGAGTGAAGTTTCTTTTAGCCATTAAAATAAGTGATTTAGATGTTCTTGCAATACAAATGCTATATTTGAGCTGTATTATTATCTGTTAGACTACAGTGGCCTGTTGGAGTTTTTATAAACAGATTGTATTGTGTAAATTTGTGTTTAGGGACATTTTAAAAACAAAACTATTTACCCAGTTGCCCAGCACATCTCAGGTGAATGTGCATTCAGGGGCTTTTAAGCAAATTAATATCTGATGTAAAATATAATGTGCAGTGTTGTATACTTAATAATGCACACTGGAATAGTCTAGAGTAGATCTGTTATCCTGAGTGTTAGGAAGTATGACAGTGAAGAGATTTAAGCTTTTGCCTTACTTAGATGGTAGTTGCTTTTCAGATCTGCGCATATTGGATGCTTAAATATGGATATCGACTTAAGACGATCTATGAGGTTCCTTCTGCTGTAGACTCCAAGCAAGCACTGACAAAGAAATAGAATTATTTTTCCCCCTTAGGATCAGACACCATACAAGATTCAAAGGGAGCAAGAAACTTTAATTCCAGATTTAACTTAGGAACATTTAAAGAGATTAAAAGTGTGTTTGGAGCGGGGTGGTGAGTTAGTTTATGAACGTGGTAGGAGACGCAAGTTTTGCCTACTCCCTGAGAAAGCCAGCAGCACAAAAAGTCCAATGTAGTTCCATATGCAAGTGATAAAACCAGACATTGGCAAATTAATCTCTCTTATTCACCGTGTAGGTTGTTAATTGTTCTCTCTGCTGGCTGTCGATATAATGTGAAATTTTCATTCCCCATTCAAGATGGAAAAAGTTGTGGCTGAAAATGTTAACATTTGCATTTTTATTTGTTGATTTATTTAAAGGACAGCCTCTCTTACAGCAATCCATCACTCAGTGACACCCCAAATATGAATAATGTATTGTAGACTTGCGGTTACAATGTGTAATAAGTGCCAGAGACAGTAGAAGAATGTTAACTATGTTGCAAATGTAATATTTATCGACTCATAGTTTATTGCTTTCGAGGTTCAATAATACTGACCATAGGACATTAATATCACTTATCTTGATTTTAGTTGGGCACCTCTGTATGTAGAAATAACCCATCTATCTCATACTTACAAAATAAATGTGAATTTTACAGCGCTTTGTAAGAAGTACATTGTAGGTTTCTTGGCTTAATGCTCATCGTTCTCCTTTCCTGCCTTCTCATTTAGTTATGTCTTGACACTGATCCCACTGCAATTGCCTGACCTAGGTGGTGAACACCTCAGCACTCTTCTAGAGGCTGCATTTTGATCTTGTGCCTTAGATAGGATTTGGACCAGGTCTCTCTTCCTGTTAAAGAGACCAGTATGACAAGAGGCTAGTTAGGTAGTTTTCCAGTGCTTTTGTCTGAAAAGACAATGGCTGAGAGGCTAAAACAGAGAGAACTCCTTTTTTAGAAAGACACACTTAGCAAATCTAAATCATCTCTCTTTGAGGATCACGGATATCAGAAATAGTAGTGTTTAATTAGGTCAACATTTGTTATAGACATGGCATTTATTTACAGAGAAATTTTTGCTCAATGAATAGAAATATGTTAGAACAACTTGGGAAGATTGGTATTTAAAATTCAGTGGTTTTGAGAACCAAAATTTTATTGATAACCTGCATTAGGAAAGAATTTGCAGTAAGGCTATGCTAACGTAGCAAATCCTTCAGTAGTAATTATTCTTGTCTTCAGTAGTTGCTCCAGAGTTCTGCTTTGGAAACTGATACCGACTGGGCAAACACTACTCCTTATCTACCCTGTTCGGTTACAACCACTAAAAGCTTTGAAATCTCAGGGGTGAAATGCAGATGTGAACCCAGGGCTGGGATCTAAACCAAATTTAACAATGGGAGCTTTCAAGCCTGTATTGAAATCAGATTTCACCTGTGAAGCCTGGCTCTTGGGAAACTTGGAATTGGGTTCAGCCGTGAAAATGATAAGCCTTGATTATATTTTGTGTTGTAGACATCAAGTAAATTTTGAAGTGACATTCTGTATTTACATCTGAGGTTATCAAATTTAACACATCATTGGCTTCTTTCCTTACTGTGTGTAACCGGAACACCTATTTGTGTCAAAGCAGCCTACCTAATAAATAGCTGCTTTGCAGTAACAGTTTTGGTGTGTCCATTGCTGACAAAGAAAATCATATTGGGAAATTCTGATTTGCAGTGCAAAAGGATTAATGTTAATTGCCAACTGTTGGCTGTAATTGTCACCCTCATTAAAATGCAGAATTATGTATTTCTTAGTTATAAATAACTCTTCTAATTGTACTTGATGTATGCCAGTTTAATCAAAAAGTACACTTGCAAACAAGCAGATATTTGCATTAATCTAGCACTGGATCTTTGAGTCTTTTTTGATCGTCTTTTATTCCAAACTTTGACTAGTTGGGGGAGGTCTATTACAGCTACATATCCTTTACACATTTTTTTTTCAGCTCTGTGGGTCTGACAGGATTTTGTATTAAAATGAGAGAAAATGTCTTCTGGGAATGTTCAGTGAAACAGAAAACGTGTCAGTTTTGAAGTAGTTGGCAAGGTTTCCATCATTCAGGGGTATGACAATAACTTGATTGTAGTTTGAAAGTAATAGTAAGCAAAGGAAAATAGAGTAGAAATCATATTATGAAACTGACTTTACATAATTTTCATTGTTATCTTAATTACTTTTTTTTACAATTTTTTCTCCATGTGCATTTGTATGTTCTTAAATACCATGTTAAATCTTAAGTGAATGTTGGTTCATTGGATGTGATTTCTGTTTGCATTTGTAATCACAGCTATGAAAACTTAGCCTCAAAATATTTTCAAGTTCCTTCTGTTCCTTGCTCTACTCCTTTGTCAAAAAAAATGATTTGACTGTGTTTTTTTTACTCCACTGATACCTTGAGTGCTCTGCATTTTACTTTTAAGCATATTCTTAGAATTACTGTGATGGCAATTTCTACAAAGCTTGGCAAGTCTTGGTTTCTGTCTTCATGGTTCTCTAAGCAGCTCTTCTGTTCCTAGGATGGTGTTAATTTCTGTTCTTCTCTCTCAGAGGCATTTCCTCTTGGTTTTTTGGAGAGGTTTTTTTTTTTTTTAGGTGGGAGGAATTGGTGAATAATACATGCAGGACAATTGCATCGTACTTTAAGAAGGCTTTATCCCTAAAGATGCTTTGCCATATTTCTACCATATTGCTTACGTGTTAGAATACTACCCTTTTCTTCTCTCCTTCACCTGCCTGGGCTTTTCAGGCTCTTTAGGGCAGGATCTTGCCATGGTACATCTCCGTGGTTGGTTGGTCCCTGTAATAACGATGATTAACTGTGATGATAGTATAGTTAGGGTGGAATTCATCTTGCTTATCTTGAGACAACTGAGCTAGTTACCCTTAGCTCCTTTTATGGTCAATGAATTATTTTAGAATCAGCTAACTATCCTTTTGGTAATACCTGTCATCCTGTGACCTGTAAAATAATCCTGGAGGAATGTACACTGATACCTTATCCCTCTTGTAGCTGAATATGTGGAACTTAAAATAAATTGTTTGTCGTTTGTATTTTCATTATGGATTGGAGGTAAATGCAGGGTTAACCTAGGTGCTGCATGGTCAGTGCCCTGATTATTAATATACCTTTAATGCTCACATTATAAATCAAAGGGCTTAGATACCAAAGATATAAAGCCCCCACTCTGGGAGAGGGAGTGTATATGCATGATTGTGAACATACAGCATCTTCCTCAGTAGCATGTGAGCTTGTGACGTGATAAAGTGCTTAATAAAAATCGTGGTGATGGAAGTTTGACTGCGTGGGGGAGTCCTTTTTAGAAGTGTCATGGCCTGGTGGTGCCCTGTAACTCAAATACAGGTGACCATGGTACTGCAGTGTTTCTGAGGTTTGAGCAGGGCCTCGATCCAGTCGTGTCCCATTTCTGCCAGATAACATTCTGTGCATCAGGAGATGGTCTCAGCAGGTGGACACAGCTCTGTATTCTCAGTTATTTCCACCTGATGAGTTGCCTACTTAAAAAATAAATTCGTGCCTCTTTTGTCACTTAAGGACAGTAACCAGTACTTTATACTACCCTATTTGCCGTGTTTCCGGTTTTTAATGCACTTTTTTAACCCTTTGTGATATTCCAGTTCTCTGCTTCAATAAGGACACCCGGCTTTTGTTCGTGCTACCATGAATAGCATAGTATCAGCAGCAAATGTCTCTTCCTTATTTGTCCTTTCTCTAGGCCACTTATGAATGCATTAAAGAGTTGAGACCCTAACAGATTTCTGTGATGCTCCACTGGTGACCTCTCTGGCCACTTTATTGCAGACTAATTTTAATGTTTTCTCTTAATTTCCTGAGTTTTAACCAGTTGTCTATCCATTAATGGATTTTTCTCTTTGTTATGACAACTTTTAAGTCTTTGGTAATGGATTTGCTGGAGGCCTTTTGGAACTCCAGATAGACTACTTAAACTGCATCTTTCAGATGCAAAATAATCTTACGAATCTTGTAAAGGTCCCTGGTGATTAAAGACTTAATATGAAGTCTCTGCTAACATATCAAGTTTGTTGTTTCTTTATTATAGTTTCTGTCAATCTGCTTGTTCTAAACATTAGACCTCTTAATTTGTAGATTTCTGCGTCTTTCCAGATCGCTTAAAAAGAACCCTGTTTTTGCCCCAGAACTGAAGCAGTTTTAGGCAATTAGTTACACGCTACAGTTAATAGTTCAGCTATTTCATACCTGAGCTCCTTCAGAAGTTTGAGCAAGTACCAGCTGATCCCAGCAATTTATTATTGTTCATTCATCTCGATTTGTTCTGTAATTTATTTGCACGACATTTCAACTTTGAAAGGTCTTCCACCATGTCTTCTGTAGCTTCAGAAACTTTGTACGTTCCTGCTTCATCAATATATGTTCAGCTCACTGAGCTTTTCTGCTGTGGCCTTATCATCCTTACCTGCTCCTTTATAACTTCATTTCCTCTTAGCTTTTACAGATACTTAGACTTCCTATTTTTTGATCTACTTAAAAGTGGGATTTGTTATTAGACCTTATGCTTTCAGCAGGATAACCCTTATCTTTGACTGGAATGTTTTGTTGGCTTTGATTTTGGGGGATTTTTTTTAGTTGTGGGTTTGCTTTTTTGTGTTTTTATCTCTTTGGGCTTTTTGTTTGTTTTTTCCTCCCTTGTTGATCTGTCAGTTTGTTCTTTCCATTTTCTTTATTTCTACCTGACTGGGCATAACAGTTTACTATTCCACTGAAACTGGTATGGCTCCATTTCATCCTTCGGAAGTGTTTCTCCATAGGTTGAATCTTCATTTTCAGAGCCTTAGTATGATAGTTATTTTTAACAACCTTTCTTATTTTTATATTGTTTCCACTTGTGAAGTGAAAGGCTGCTGTAGCAAATTTTTGGTCAACAGTACATACTGCATTGGTTGTCACATCTAGGCAGTGCAGTGGACTACTGATGTGTGAGAGATTTTGTGGAAGGAACAGCACAACAGACAAGGACTCTTCAGCTTGGAAAAGAGGTGGCTAAGTTTAGGATATTATTAGAAGTTCATAAAATCAAACGTGACCTGCAGAAAATGAGTATGGAACAATTCTTTATTGTCTTGTCTACTGGAGAAGCTGGTGGCCATCAAACAGAATTGTGAGGTGGCACATTCAGAGCATGTAGCATAGAGATAAGAGACCAGAAGACCAGTGAGCTCATATCCTGACCTGTTATCATTATTATGTTCTTAATTCCACATACTCGGAGACTGACATTGTAGTTTTCTCTAACTTCCACAGCTCTATAGCTGAAGTCTTCCTTAATATATGGATTATAATGACGATTTTTAATTAACAGTTTATTTTTAAATAACTATCATCTCTTAACATCCTTGTTAAGATGTATCTGATTGGGGAAAACCCCAGTAACTGGGTTTGCATCTCAATCTTACAATGTTACATATCTGTCACTAGTCAGATAGGACATAATAACAGAAGATTTGGGCCCTGATTTTTTTCCTGGGTAAGGTAATGAAAGAACCAAGGTATCTTCCACATTTGGGTAGGAAAGTCATGGTAGTGTTTCAGTGTGAAGAATATTGAACTTTGAACTATTGAACTAAATGTGTTTTTATTTTTTAGGCTTCCCAGCATTACTTTGGGAAACCCTGAATGGTGTAATATACCTTCTAGCTTTCTAATGCAGACTTGAAGGAAACAGAGTTGGTGGTGTAGTCTCTGGTTACAGATCTTTGTTCAAGCTGGGTGCACTCATTTTTACTGTAGGTGTGACTTTTTTCTGTTCCTAGGCCACATTTCCTTTTCAAAAACACATACTATGGATCATTGTTAGGTTTGGCTTTGTGATGGGCCGTGGCTAGAGCACTAAAGATAGCTCTTCAACATTTAGATAATCTTAAAGGAAAACAGTATTTTGGTGAGTTTTTTCACCATTTATTTAATTGTAGATACTGCTTATATTTAAAATTTAAATTTCCCAATGCAATGTTCTCCTAGCTCCCAGGTAATTTGGGGCCATGTATGTTAATTTTGTTCTGTTCTGTGTTGTTTATGGCATGGTGCTTAGTTTATGGCCCTCTAGGGGGCTGGGGGAACGTTATTTCTTTTAGTCTGAATGTGTCGGGAGGGAAGTAATTTTGAAACATGATGGAAAACTAAACCTTTTACTGAAAATAATATTGTATCTTTTTTCTGCCCTGTACTAACTTAGCTCTGTCGGTTTAATAGTGGTGCCTTAAGTGTTGTTTTTCACCTTTGGTTCTTTCCACCCATGAGTTTCAAAGTATTTTGCTTTGTTACATACTGCTAGTGAAAATGATCTAGTTGAAGATGTCCCTGCTTATTGCAGGGAGTTGTACTGGATGACCTTTAAAGGCCCTTCTGACCCAAACTATTCTGTGATTCTGTGAAAAAAATTGCTGTTACAGTTCTTTTTTTCTTTCCCTCTAAAAAACAACCAAAGACATTCTACAGTACTAATATATAATTTATGTATTTAACAGCTTTTAAAAGATATTCTCAAAGCCTCTAATGCCATTGTACTTTTAACTTTCGTTTTTGCTTCATCTGTGTTGAATCATCTTTTACTACTTAAAACAGAAATTGGGTTTATTGAAACATTTCAGTTCTGATTATTTTTTAATAAAGATGAAGAAGGCTAACCTAATGAAATCACTGGAATGAAATGAGAAAAATTTAAAAAAAATTAATAAGCTAAAAACTTGAAGTTTTTATTAAGTCACATTTGGCTGTATGTTTCTCTCTGTGTGTACTGTCTTGGATCAGTAGGATGAGAAACATGTCTTGTAAAGAATGACCTTTGCACTGTTAGGCTGACTTTTTCTGTTACATTTCCAGAAGAGTTACTGGAAACGCGTTACCAGTAGTTCTCACATGAGTTAACTTCTGTGCCTGTGATCACAAAATTGTGGTTTGAGATGAGCAGTAGGACTGAATTCTGATTTTTGAATTTTTTTTCCCCCCATAGTTCAAACCTGTAAATATATTTTGTAGAATACGTGTATGTCCTTCAGTCTGTTGGGTATCTGTGAGACATCATAATATACAAGCAGCTTTATGATTTATGAGTTTGCAGACTTTTTCATAGTCTTAGAAATAAAATGCTTTGGGCTTCTTGCAGATTATCTGTTAATTCCCTGTGGCACTATGTTGGTGTATCTGTAGTATGAAGGGTGCAGTATGAAGGGTCTGTAACTGGCTTTGCAAGACTCCGGTCTGATGTGTCACAGTCTTGTAAGTGTTTGTGCCCCTGTCCCAACTTCTGCCCAGAATTTTTCAAGCTCCTCTCTTGTTCCAATGACCTTGTCTTTGCTGAGGAGCCTATGTTCTTCCAGCGCTGCCTTTTCTTTTTACTGTAACAGGTGAAGCAATTCCTAGAAGGACTTTAACAGGGCTCCAGCTGCTGCTCATCCCAGCTTCTGCTTGACTCTGTTAATTGCTCTGTGCATCCCTGTTCTTATCCATATGCTTGGAATTTTGAACGTGTATATCTGCCTCGTTTGTAGGCAACAAACCGACCTCATAAGAGAGTTGTCCTCTCCCTCTCCCTCCCCTTTCCTTGCCAAGTTCAAATCTCTTTCAGTCTTTTTCATATCTCCTAATGGCCTCTCAGCATCTAGATTTCCAGGCATGAAAGAAAAGTGTGTTTTCTTAACTCAGCTTGCATTGACAGCTAGATACAACTGTGAAGAGCATCTTAAGGGACGTCCACATCACTAGAATGTACAGGCCTATTGTAATTATCTGTACATTTTTCTTGCTTTCTCTCCTTCTGTTTTGTTATGAACTTTTTAGCAGCAGACTGTTTCTAGCAGTGCACAAACCGTAACATCACATGACATTGACTTTACTCAAACCAGAAGATTTTTGTGCCAAGGTTGTAACATTGTATCATTACTTCATTGTATCTGTGTGAAAATTTTAATTTCACGCCCTGCGGACTTCACTGTCTCTGTGCACTCTGATCGTGTTGTTGCATAGAAGGGTAAGTCCCTGGGTCACATTCATTTTGTAGTGTATTTTTTGGGAGGGGTTTTTTGCTGTTGGTTTTTTTGTTGGTTTTTTTTTTTTTTTTAAGTTCTATTTCTTTTGAGAGATCTTGCTGAAAAGTTAGCTCGGGATTTCTACCAGGAAAATATTTGCAAGCTGAAATACTAGAACTATTTTTACTAAGATTTTTACAGCATGGCTATGACCATTTTATTAAAAAGGAAAAGCTTGTATGGGGTTTTGGACTACACTACGATAAATTTGTATATGAATACATGCAAGTGATTTGGTGAAATATGTGGGAAAGGGAGGGAAAACCCTTGTTTAAATATATCAATAATCCAATTATCCAATAATCCTAGTTTTAATGAGTTGCAAACCTTTCTAGCCAGAAGTCCTTGGTTTATGTTTGGATTGGTTTATGGAGCTTCCTGGTTTGCAGGCATTGGTCTTCTAAGCTTCGTTGCTTGTACCATGCTTGTGTTGCAGGGGGAGGTCAGTGTCCAGTCCTTGATAGTCTGTCCTTGCTCTTTTGTCTGTGTTGATGAACAGTACTTCACTACAAAGTCACAGAGTAGCTGAGGTTGGAAGGCACCCTCCGAGTCCCTGTTTGGAGCAGTCAAATCTGGCCTGTGCTGGTGCCTGCAGTTGTTTCTCCCAAAGTACAGGACCTGAAGTTTCCTGTTGTTGCATGTTGTGATATTCTTGTGGGCCCATTTCTCCTGCCTGCTGAGGTCCCTCTCTGCACACTTTTTGGCCTCTCTCAATCTAAGATATATTCTGAAGAATATGGGACTGAGAGACTTAGTTTCTTGAGCTGTTCAATGCCCTGCCTTATTTTGTAGCCTATTAATGACCTTATGTAGTTTCTAACAGAATCATGACTGTCCGCAGGTGTGTGGTTATCGAAAAGTAATCCTGCAGCGGCCGAGATCATCTTTGCTAGTTACTGCTGGGAATGAACAAACTAAAATTTCACTTCCCTGCCCATCTGTTCAGCAGCTGAAAGTAGGTAATTTATCTCAGTGGGACAGCTACCACCTGTGTAAAGTTTTTGAAAGAGGTTGTTAGCGTGCAATGACTGCAGCCAAGGGACACCAGGCCTGAGCGCCTCACACTCTGAGCCCTACTGCTGGTTTTTTCTGTAGGGTGCCTTACAACCCGGTACTTGCACAGTGTCAGACCTGTTCTGTGCCTGTGTTCCTGTGAAGCTTACGAGGACTCTACCTCTCTACCTGCTTTGCCACACAACCTGCTCTGGTGCTGGCTGTGTGCAGCCCTTCTTTGACATGCGAAACCAGGCACCACCAACATGTCGTAATTTTTACAGCTACTGTTTTATCTCAGTGGCTCCTCTTGAATTATGTATCCTCATCTTTGATGTATGAAATCTCAGCTGATTTAAAGATTACCCCAGAGAGTTCAGCACACCTGGAAATGAACGAAGTGACAGATAGTCCCAACCTTTCCATATTGGAGCACCGAGTAGGCAGTTTTACAGCAGTTGGGTGATGGAATACAATTTTTATTAGAGCATTGTTTTTTCACATATGGTCTGCACCCAAGCAGTCAGTATGTTGGGATGCCAATGAGCTCAGTTGCAGTGTTTGTTCTCAAGCAAATCGGAGGGAGTGAGTTCAGATACAGAGCTCGTGCATAGGGAGATTATGGGCTGTTCTGTTAGGAGCTGGGCACCAAAGGTTTCTCTAGATAAGGTACCCAAAACTGTGTGTGCCTGTCACTGGGAGGTGAGTAGAACAGAGCAAGCGAATGCAAATCTGGCTGGGAAGCCATTGCTATCTGATGTCAGTCTTCTGAGCACAGTATGAAGAAAACAGAAGCAACTGAGCATAAGCTACATATATAATGTCAGCAAGATACAGAATCACAGTGCATATAAACCTTAAGCACTCTAGCCTATGAAGCATACTTCAGTTTCTTCAGTGGGTGTTGCGGTCACTCTGCTACGTGCAGGAATTAGACTTTAGATGAGTTTCAAGATCCTATTTGCCTCTCTTATGTTAGCATAGCTGGCATAAAGATGATGCCAGTTACTATGTCATTAACAAACTGATACCAATAAAAAGCCGAGAGCAACAAGCAGAGCTCAAGTTTGCAGTGCAGTCTGATCATAAAAATGGGCTTTTAGCAAGGCAAAGTATGTCCAGTATCTGTATTTTGACTGTTGCTATACCTTAAATTCCTCTGGATTTCTACACAATTTCAACCTATTAGCTCTTCACCACACTCATTACTTAGTTACTTCTACCCTTTCTCCTTTTCTTCATGTTCCCTACTAAGGAACTGCTAGCACAAGCACAGAGTCTATCACCATAGCCTTGCTTCCAGGGATCAGGAGCTGGGAGAGGTTTGCATTTACCTCTGGAGTGTAATTCTGACTGATGGGTTCTTATCAGGTTTGCTAAGTCCATCCATCCAATTGTCTATTTCTGTTTTGAAGACCAAGCAACCATAAAGTTGAAAACTGTGTTGTATTTTTGGAATCTGAAATTTCAGACAATGCACTTATGAATTATTTATGGGGAATGTGTTTTCAGTAATGTGCGGCATAAAATGGAATGAATGCGTATCCATACTTGCCCTGAACTCTCCAAAGTGCATGCTAATAAACAGAATGATAACCTACCATCACTTTTGCCCTGTAAGATTTACAGTGCAAGCACTTTTTTATGTGGCTTAATTCAAGTCAGTTTGTCAACTTCAAGCTCTAGTGTTTTGTTTTAAAGTACAACTTGATGAGTGATTTTCTATTACTTAAAGAAATCTGCTTTTCCCTCCCTATTTCAACCAGAGTTAGTGTCTAAATTTTTCTAGTCATGCTGGCATAGAGCCACCCTAAATTATGCTTTAATTCACAATTAGAAGGAAGTGGCAACTGTGCAGAGCAGCAAACGTTTCATTTAAAGTGGCCATTATACAAGATCATGATTCTACGGAATGATTAAGATATTGAAGAATAATTCAGGTATCTTTAGGTTTTTGGCCATTTACAAGTGCTGGGCTTATTTAATTTTTTAAGCCTCCTTGAAACAGCTTTTTCCATAATGACAGTAATACAGGACTCTATATTATCACAACTTGATGTTTACTTGTATCTGAATTGTCAAATGGCAACTTGTTTTCAGTGATATAGCTGACAGGGCAGAGATAATTAAGAAACAGAAGAATTTGAGTGCTAGATTTGCTATTACACACTCCATGCCACAGCAGAAGAAATTAAGCTGACAAGCAGGATAGGAAGAATCATGCAGATCCACAAGAAGAGTTGCTGTTTAGGTACAGCAGTTGACTGTAAAATATGTTACCAGGATAGAGAGAGAAAAAAAAAAAAAAGGTAAAATAAACTATTTCCAAGCATTCACTGAGGCATCTTATTTCCAGGGTGTGGAATAGAGAGCTTGCACCCCAATACACCCCAATACAACAAATGGCAGCAGGCAGGGAAGAAAGCCAACCCCAGTGAAGTGGTGGCAGAACTTCCATTGGCTTCCATAGGGTCATGATTCCACCCCAATATATACTTAAAACTACTGCAGCCTGATTTTGCTCCTCTGCTCAATGAGGTTTTAAATCTTGCACAGCTAGTTGCAGTTCTTGCCACAATGGTTAGAAAGTCAATGAAAGCTCACAGTTCAGTAACTAAATGACAAGGTAAGAAGCTTTGGAATCATAAAATGGTTATAAGTGCTTGACCTAAAACTATGCAGATCTCCCAGTGACTGTACAACTGTACAAAGTTGATTTATTAGCTGGCAGGCTGGGACTTTGGACTGAGCTTGTGAAAAAGACAGGTTGCTAATCCATGTAAATGGTTATAGACTTTGCAAGCTGTATGTAGTGGGGTTCTTTTCCCCCTAAGCCATGCCCCTTAAAATTGTTTTGTACTTATTTAATACCCACAGAGTTCTAGGGTATAAGGTTGTCCCAATTTTGCTGAAAGCATGCTGGGAAGAAGAGATGAGACACGGAAAAGAAATCAAAACTTAGGAGCAACACCAAGACTGGCAGAGAGGAAATGCAGAGTTGCACTGTGACATACATATGCAACCCTTTGTCAGAGGCTTTAGTACATTATAAAAGAAAAAGCACAATTTTTAAGATGATTCATTGAATTAGAGTTTGCTTTGAGGGGAAAGGTGCTTGGGGACAAACTTGTAAGAGCAAAAAATTGAGAAGAAAGGCTGTTAAGGCAGGAGATGTAGGGGGATGAGGTATGGCAGAAAAGATGATGACAGCTTAGTTTTGGCCCAGAACAATAAAGGGTGAAGATCTTACTGAAGATATGCTGTGATGACAGAGTGCTTAAAGGGAATAAAAGCTAAGCGTGCTCTGAAGTGCAAAGTTATTATGTAATATCACAGCAGAATCAGGGCCCCAGGTGCTGTACATATACCGAGGTTCATTTTCTGATCTGAAGAGCTTTCAGACTTGATGAGAGAGAAACGGGTGTGTGGGAGGGGAGAGAAGGACAATACAAACAGAGTGATTGCGGAAGGTGGTTGTTAAACTCCATGGTAGTTCCCTGGTTCTGTAATTTCTCTCTTTTATACAAAAACTTCATTCTAAATTATTCTTCTGTCAGTGGCAGATCTGATTTAAAAGGTTTCTTTACTTCCCAGCACTCATGTCTTTGTTCACCCTCCCCTTTCCAGAATTATTACAAGCTCAGTTATGCCAATTCAGCTGCAGCCCGCAGCCATACCTTAAAAGAAATGATCTGTGGTGTTTCTTGTTCCTGGAGTTCACTTATTTACTTATAATTTAGCTACTAAAAACACACAGAGACAAAAACAATAAAGAGGCCCTTTGAATTGTGTTTGACAGGTTGGTAACAGGCTAGCAGGGTATGAGTGAAGGGCCGATGAGGAAATAATAGAAAAGGCTGAAGTACCAGGAACAAAGAGGTAGGATAACTGAAGACTGGGAGCATTGAGATGGAAGTGTGGAAAGGTGAGGAAAGCAGGTGTTGGTCTCTGACCAGCAGGTAGGTGAGAATGGCCTGTTTGTGTAGCAAGGAGGATTGAGAGCAGCAGCAACTCTTATTTTGGTAATGACAGCTGGTTGGATGAGATCACAGGTGAAGCGAGGGTGAAAGCTGGGGAAGAAATATCTCTTTATCAGGCCTGCCTTAGGGCTCAAGTTTTCTGAGATGCCATTCCTAGACCTGTTGTCCTTTAGTGCACTGACTCTGCTTGGTATGCAAAGGGCCAGGGGCAAACCAGCAATGCTCAGCCCCTTTCAAGACTAAGTCGTCTTTAACTCTTTACTACTGTTTATCACGCTGGGGAGGGAGGCTTGTCCCTCAACATTGCCAAGCACAGCACATTTTGGTTAGCAAAGGTGTGATGCTGTTACTCAATTCTGCTGCCTCTCTCCAAATTCTCCTGTGCAAAAACCGTAATCTCTGATGCCATTTTCCACAAGATTTAGTGATAATTGTGAGTAACCCTGGAAAAAGAGGCATTGAATTCATCAGTGTTGTAGGTCTTGCAGTACATGGTGATGTGTTGATACACTGCTTTGCATCATATACACTTAAGAGAGGGACCTGTGGAGCAAGGAAGCAGCAGCAGAAAGTCTGAGTGTGTACAGAGAAGCATTGCGTGAGTGCTGGAGGGAGCTGATCTCCTCTCTGTTTCAGTGTAACCCCTCCAGGGGATATGGTGCTTATTTCTGGGTGATTGCTTACTGGAAAAAAAACGTCAAAGATGGAAGGAGAGTGGCAAAATCTGTTGCTATGCTAGAGGTATTGATTTATGAGAGAAGATTAAAATACGTGTGGCTCAGATAAATGTTGACTGAGACCGGAGCAGAACAGAGAAGTGTAATATTGTTCAAATACTTACGGTGTATTTGCACCAAAAAAGAAGGCTAATTTCTTAGTACCATGCCAGATCTTTAGCCACAACTAATAGGGTGAAGCTGGGAGGAAGAAAATCCACTTTATTTATCTCTCGCTGACTATCAGAAACATGTTCTTATTCGTGACACATACCTTTTCCTCCTACCAAACTCTGAAGCAAAAATTCATGGAACATTTGTGGCACTTCCCATACTACTCTGTTCTCTTTAATGGTATGTTATATATTTCCCATTGGGCTTTGGCTTATCTATTTTGACTGTGTGCTCTTTTGGAGAGAGGACTGCTCTTACAAGTGGTAGTAGAGTTGGTCCCCTTGATCCTGATCAAGGCCCTTTAGGTTATACCGTGGCCCATAAATAAGTAATAATGGTAATGATAGCATGAGATATATTTAGCTGTGCAATGGCTTCCCAAGGAGAGCAGAGAGAGGCTGATTGTTAGCAGCAAATGTGAGGAAGCACACTGTAGGGAACAGTTCTGTCAGCAGGGAGAGGGCTGGATGATCTAATAAGTCTTTTCCTTCTCTAGGTTATGATTCTGTGAATTCTGCCTCGGAGAGCTCTCTAAAAGTCTCTGATACTGTAAGCTCTCTCTTACTGGGTGTGGGTTTTGCAGCCCTTCGGGAGGCTCTTGCTGAGGACACTGTATAAATATATTCTGTTTTACGTTGTGTGATATATTTTAAATAAAAGGCTCAGATCTTTTTTTAATTGCTTTGAAATATTCTGCAGTCTGATCTTTTTCTTTAAGAATTAAGAAACTTTGAGATGCTCTTGGAAAATACAGACCTCTTACAGGTGAGAAATACGTCCCCACCTGGAGTTGGTTTAAATACAGTGAAGCAGTGTTGAATTTGCCTCCTCCTGTATCCCACAGTGAAGTATCTACTCTGAGTCCCAGCCTGCCTGAAAGTAAAATGGGAATCTCAGGCTGTCACAATCCCTTTGTTTCTGATTCTCGACTTAAATCTTGTTCGTTCTTGTGATGTTTCGGCCTCAAGAATTGCCCTTGTTTGTGTTCCTTTTTTCTGTTTTGGTGTCTTGACACTCACTACATGGGAATATCCCCCCAGGGTGTGTTTTGGTCACTGAAGATGGAGTTCACACTGGAGTTCAGGGTCCCCTATCCTGACTTGTGGCCTTTCAGGAAATGACTGCAAAGTCAGCTTTTCTTTCTCAGCTTTCATTTCCTTCCCAATCAGCCTCTCATGTTCATTGACATATTCAAGTTTGCTGGGCCAAATATATTGCATGCTGGTTAAAACCTGGATTATATTCATAGAGCTGGGAGGGGATAAGAAAGAATAGGAGGTACCAGCTCAGACCTGTGGATCCTGATCTAGTGGACATTATGTGTTTGGATTTTCAAAAGGACTTTGCCCAAGGTTCCACACCAAAAGTTGTCAAAGAAATCAAGTTTCTGCAGGATTGGAGGACAAGTCCTTCCATGGATTTACTGGTGATTAAATGATAGCAGGCAAAGTGACTTAATATTCATTTATCATGATGAAGAAAAGTCAGCACTGGGGTCCCACAGGAACCCACTGAGCTGGTTCTTCACCGGGGAGCTGGAGTAAGAAGGGAACAGGAAAATCTCCTGGGTGACCTAATAAATTTGTTGGTTCTTTCACGTGGTCCAATGAACATGTCAATAGCAAGAAAATAAAAAAAAAAAAGCAGTGAATGAAACTGTAATTTACCTAGGGAAGGGTCATCAACACCATGCCTATGTGATACTGAACTCAGAGCAGGAGGTTAGGATTTGTGGAGGTCAAAGCTTCCTAGAACTTCACAGATCTTGAGGATACACAAGTCTTGGTGTACCTGCATTTTGATTCTGGTTGGTTCTTTGCTTCTCAAGAAAGATGTAGTGGAGGCTGGGAAATGTGCACTGGACAATTAATTTGATCAGCAGGATGAAGCAGCTGCCATTTAAGGAGAGATCAAGAAGCTATGATTTTGGATAGGAAAAGACTGAATAAGAAATGATCGGGGTTTGCAGAGTTGTGAAGGTGATGGGTAAGTTGAATGTGAACTGTTTTTTGCCAGGTTCCACCATGTAAGAGAGACTAACTGCAGTCAATCCTTAAAAAAGCACTTACAACACTAGTAAGACATGAGGTTAAAACAGAAAACAAAAGTTTGTCTTTCGATAACAATGAACTTCCTGAGCAGGCTGTCACGGGACATTGTGGAAGCTGCAGGCTGAAAAAGGAATTAGTCAAATTTATGGACAGTGGGTTGGTATATGGATGTTGGAAGGACAAGCCATAGAGATAAATCTAGCATCCCTTATGCAATAATTATGGATGCAAGAATAAAGATGGCAGAGAGTGGTTAGGACTCAAATTTGAGTGGAGTTCTTCCCTTTGCCTGTGGAGCTTGGATTAACTTGGGCATGGGTGATCAATCGATCATCACAGGTGTTTCTTCCAGATAACCTGGGGTTGTATCTCTAGTGTGGTGTCTTCCAGGTTTCAGGTAGTTTTGGCTGCTGAGGCCACTTCTTATCTGCATCTGTTATTTCTCTGCTTTTATTTGCCCTGTTTGTTCCAGTCAAACAGGGGATTCGATATTTGCTCTATCATAACAATAAACTGTTTAATTTTCTGTAAAATGGGTCTGTTCCCTACCCCTTGAATGTGTTTTTAGCTGTATTTAGCATTTGTAAGGTGCTCAGGGGCAGGCTGTGTTTTATGAATACAAAATAGTGTTAGGCTTTGTACTTAGGCACAATACTGTACCGTAATTCAGAGGCAATTCATGTAACATTAGTAAATCACTGTGAACTTTATGTTGAAAATATAAGCAGTAGTATAAAAATAAACCTTTTTATTTCCTCTGGTATATACAGTTAAATAAAGTAAGCCTATACAGCTACTAATCTCCAAAGCCGTATTGCCAGTTGCTTTGTTGAAATGCCATCACCTTTCAAAGAGACATTCCATGTGTTTTGTACACATTTATGGTTGAAGAATAAATTTTCAGAGACTGTAAATGAAAAGATATCTCTTAATATAGTGATCAAGTAATATCTGACACTGCTTGTTTAAAGAAATATACATATATCTTACTGCCAGAGTATTTATGACTCTAATAAGTTTAGTTATTTTGCCTCATGGGGAAATTCCTGCTCCTCCAAATATCAAACTTGTTGAGGTTGTGCTGGTTTTTTCAGGAAGGAACAAATAATATTATTAGTTAAATGGGACTGCACAATATGAAAATACATTAGTGTAGTTTAAAAATCGGACATTGTGTAAGAATTATAATATATTTTACTAGCAATGGGAAATAGAAAAACGTTAAAAATTCAATGGTGTATCCCAAATGTCTAAATAAATACACAAGCATCATTGTTCAGCCAATTGAGGCAAGGATGCTCAGTGGTTCCCTTCAAGAGCACTGTTCTTTCTAATATCCTGCACAGTTATGAGTCCTGTGCATCATTCTTGCATAATTTGACCATTTTTTAGGTACTGTACACTGTGGGACTCTCTGAGCTCTCATTGCCCCATAGGTTTTATTAGAAAGAATACCAAGTGGTTTCAGGTGATTTCTCAGCAACCATCCTGGGAAATAAGTGTTCTTATGGTTCCCAGAGCATCAGCCACATTCGTGTGTTTGTCACAGAAATGTGAAAGTCTTCCTTCCCTTTTGATTTGGAAACACAAGACAAAGCAAGATGCACATGTAGATGTTCAGAGAGCTGTACTCTGCTGCACAGGCAGTGAAACACAAATACTGTGAAATGAAGGATTTGGCTTTGTGCCATCTTGTATTTATTTTTGTACTGTTTTCCTTTTTAAAATGTGAATGTTTAATGATCTGTTCTGAATCATAATGGTTGATGATGTTTCCTGTTACCTTAGTGATAGACTACAAAACTCCTTTACATTAAGAATTTGCAAACTCCACTAGATACTTATTTAATTAAGAGCTGGCGCTGAAAGTTTCTAATAAAATTTCCACAAGGGCTTTAGGGGCTGAGGAGACAAATTTCCAGCAGCCTGTGTTAGTAGTGCAGAGGAGATTAAGGGAATCCTGTCTCAGCACTATGCAATGCCTGACCAGGATAGATTTAGCCACCCAGGTCACAGTTCTGCACTGACCCAGCTATACCAGCTTGCTCCCAGTGGTTCAAACCTCTCAGATAGTTTGGTCATCTCTGTGCTGCTTTCTGAGCTGTATTTGGAGTTTTATGTTCTACAATAAAAGCAAAGGTGAAGTGTCTTCATTGGAAGAGAGCTTCAAGTCTTAGCTCGGTCTGTTCTCTCTGCTCTCGTCTCTGTCCTCTTCCATGTGGCCCTGCCTTCCTCCTGCTTCGTACACTAGTTCTTTGTGTTCCATCTCCTGATGGCATTTTTGGAGACTTTATGATCATTACTTTCACCAGACTTTGTCTGTCTAAGTAGTTAGAGTTCTAATCCAAACTCGTAGACCTTACAAATTTTCCTCTCTTGTGATGAAACATGCAGACTTTCAAGCTCATGAAAGTTAGATGAAAAAGTATACATGGGGAAAGTGTCAAAGCCAGACTTAGAAAAAAGATTATTTTCCAGTCTGTTGCGGAGATGCTCTTTCCAGCCCACTAGCAAATGTACCAAAAAGGTGAGGACAGACCGAATTATCACCATCCTTAAAGGGACAGTTGCCCGTGTCGTTTTCCTTCTGTTGAGAGGGCAAAACCCATCAAAGCAAATGAGTGTAAGCATCTAGCACTGATGGAACATTTCTTTGCTTGGTTGAACATCTAGATGTGAGGAGTTTCTGTATGTGGCTTAATGTACAGTGCTGGTACTTCCGCAGAACTTTTGGGAATTTTTTCTCCTTGGGAAGCATGAACAGTACAAGGGGACCCTTGGCTGTTCGTTTGCATTAAAAGAGCATTCACTATTCATAAGCCAAGTTTGCCAGATCAGTTTTCCTGTCTGAAGTGTTCTGACTTCTGAGTGCCTGATTCTGCAGCTTTGACTTCACTGAAGCCATTAAGTGTTGTATTAATAATAATAATGAAGCCTGTTTTTACTTATGCATTTATTCAAGTCATGCAAAGAATACATCTCCTGCTTTTAGAGAAAGTTTCATTACAGGATTTGAGCATTCTGACTGTGTCTTTTAAATATTAGGATACAAAAAAAAAGGTGAGAAAATTGTCTTTGCAAGTTTCAAACCATTCTAGGTCTACTCTGTTGCCTCCAGCCAGATGCTGTCTGATGTTGCCTAGACAAACCAGGGCAAACCATTATCCTGGGATTAAACACTAAATACCTGCAAGGAGCATTCTCTTTATCAGATAGTCTCTGTTAGCAGAGTTCATTCACTTTATTGCATATATAACTGTGGTGTCAAATAGACTGATTTACAACACCTGGTCTTTTAAATAATCTTTGCTATTTGCTGCACTTGTAATCTGCCAAATCATTTAGCCTTCCTGATAGCAGAAATGCTGTAAAACTTAGATAAACCTGCAGAAGAAATGAACTCGAAGGTACTGCTGAAATCTAGGGCCTGCACATTTGCTATAAACGTGCTGGCTGGTTTGGTTTCCCCCTGCCTAATCTGTGATTGAATGTGGCTGCTGGAGAAATTGAAATTTTATGATAGCACTGCCGTCAGAGGAGATAAGCATTTGTATGCTAGACTAGATTAATCTAAAAGGAACTTTTAGGTGTGGCTAATGAAACCAGCCTATGTGTTAACTGGGTTTCTTTGGGAGTTCAAAGCATATGTCTGTATCTATACAGAGTCTAGTCCAAAACTTTGTGTAAAAAGTCTCGTATATCTGTGTGCTAGTTCTCACTATCAGTGCAGCTTATTCCATTTTACGTTGGAGATATCTTTAAGAAGCTTCGGTTTTTTAAAGGGTATTTCTGAATGCTAATACAAACTTACAGAGGCCTCTAAAATGGTCTCGTTTGACTACCCAAAACTCCCATGTCCTTCTGAACTTTTTGGCTGGGGTAACGGAAAGACATCATGCTTGCTTAGGGTTAGCCTCTTACAAGGTCCATTTGAAAGAAAAGCTGGTGTTTTTTTTTTTTGTTTGAGTTACTAATTTTTTGCTATTAGTGGTGATTTAAACAGAGAGATAATAGAAAGACACATAGCTTTAAATGTGAAAAAGAAATTTGCAAATTGGGTTTTTGATTGAGTGACATGCAAGCTAGTACATTTGAAGGAAAATAAAACAATCTATAATCAAACAGAGGAGAGAGCTCTGTGAGGCAGTAATGTCAAGCTGGTCTGTGTTAGAAATGATGGTGGCCATCAGACTAGAAGAAACAATAAAAATGGAAGGAAATAAAAACATTTATAGAATAACTTCAGTGGTCACCATTAACACTGGTATAAAACCATGAGATGAGTACCACTGTTAACTCCTTTGAGCCAAGGAAGTAGTTCTGTGTCTCAGACATAACAGCGAGTTACCTGGTTGAGGACAAGCATCTGTCATGTCAGGAATTGGAACAGGCTACCCAGGGAGCCTGTGGTGGAGTCACCATCCCTGGTGGCATTCAGGAAACTGCTGCACATGGCACAGAGTGCCGTGGTCTGGTTGACAGGGCAGTGATCGGTCACAGATTGGACTCGATGATCTTAGAAGTCTTTTCCAGCCTAAGTGATTCTGTGACAGTTTTCTGAGGACGGATGGGACATAGCACCCGCTGCTGGAGAAAATGAAGAGTGTTTTGCATGGCATGGCTAGTTTAGGGAAGGAGAACCTTTTGCCTGCTGCTGCTGCGTGAGTGGGGGTCTGTCTGCCTTTGGGATATACTTTGGCCACTGCTAATCTTTCACATCAATAAACTGTTGTGAATGTTCTTAAGAATTTTTCATCCCATCTGAGTTGACAGACCTACCCCAGCTGTATTATTTGCTTAGTCTTTCTATGTTCCTACTGTCATGAAAGGAGAAACAGGGGATTTTCTCAAAGCAGGGAACAGCTTGAGGTGTTTTCTCATGCTATGAATTAACTCTTTTGCTTCCAAGAGAAAGACCCTATGGATCCAATCCACAGCACCAGCTTTCAGTTGGATGCTGTGAATAATGTTCTGTGCCTGATAGTCTTTGAATGTGTGAGTTACTTCAGGGTTGGGAACATCAGGCAGATTAGTGCTAACAACAGGATGGAACAAAGGAGACTTTTGGGTAAAACTCTGGAGTGCTATCTCTTGGATATCACTCTTAGTTATCACTTAGATAGCACCAGAGAACAGCCTCCCTGGGGAAGCAGTGGAAATGGTATTGTTTAAGACATTTAAAATTGGACAGGAGGAAATATATTGTAATGATCAATCCTGTGCTGGTATTTAGATCAGGTCTTGTCTCGTGTGAATATTAATAGGAAGTCTCTGTCTGAAGTAACTGCCATTATTCAGTGTGCATTAGCAGATAACACTGGCTTGCAACCTTCCCCCACATCTGTACTCCCACTTAAAGGACAGCCTGAGTAATGCTTACACCTTTGCCTTTTCTCTGGGTGTCTTTGTATTACCTTGCTTAGATCCTATTCCTCCAGTGCTTCCACCAGACAGACTCCATATAGTACATAGAGATTTACAGGAAGCACATGCAGTTTGTGGCAATAGTAATAAAGTCTCCTGCTGTTTTCAAATCCCTGGGAAACTAAATCAAGTGTAGAGGTCTATTCAAAAAAAAGGTGCAGCATGTTGCTTTACCGTTACTGGTGTGGGTCTGCCTTTTACCCACTCTGTGTGTTTGGCTGTCATATCTCTGAGGTCTGTGTTCAGTCTCCAGAGTGTGACTAAGACATTGCACACCTCAAATGGAAAAGCTGATGAAACAGCTTAAAATAACCTGAGCACCCATGGTTTGCTCACCTCTTTTCCACTACCTCTGTGCTGTCATTACTGACAGGAGCCCATACAGCAAAATTCGTTCTGTGCTGGTGGCCCCCATCAGACAAATGCAGGTCTAGTCTGATTTATGGAGGCAGGAAGACTGGATTCAATTCCTGCATGGTGCTGTGATCTTAATGGAGCTCTGTTTTCTTGGTGTGACTGTAGGTGCGAAGCCTGTCTTCTGGACCTGGTTGAAGCGATGAGTCCGATATCTGCCCCGGGACACCTCTGCAGAGAACCTGACGGCAGGAACAAAATGCACACGCCTCGTCGTGCGAGCCACAGGCTGTCATCATCATGGCACCAGAGCCCTGGCAGCTCCAGGAGCAGAGCAGAGGAGATGGAGGAGAGCCGGCTCCTCGAGGAGATTTTTTTCATTTGATACAACTCATTGGTCTACAGCCAATTTTTAAATTATTTGAGTGACAACTGCTTGTTTTTCCTCTTCTAAAACATAGCTAATTATCATCCAGTTTCATTTTGGATTTAGTAATCATGATGCAAGTATATTGTTGGGGTAGGCCAGTCCAAAAGCGTTAGCTTTTTTCTCTAAACCTTTCATGTGCCAAGTAATCAATTTAAAATAGAATTTTTTTTAATCTACAACATTTTCTAATAGATTGAAGTCACAGTTTTGCCAGCCTCATATCGGAAGTATATTTCATTATCGATTTTTTGGCTCTAAAGCAGTTTGCAAGAACTGCCTAACATTCAAGAACCAGCATGTTCGAAGTAGATTATTTTCTAATTAAACAAGTCTGTTTAAAACCTGGCATATTATAAAGGTACAAGCACTTTATTACTTTTTCACTGATTTTTATGATCTACTTTTTTCTTCAACATTCTGATATTTAACACTGAGTTTTTAGGGGATATATCGTAAGCTCAACTCTACAGTGTCTGATAATGTTAGTAGATGATGTTACAGGTTGATGTACTAGGCACCCGTTTGAATTATATTTCTCTTTAAATCAGTGCTATTTGACAGAGTTTATGTGCTTGGTAACCTAACCCTGAAATAGCAGAACAGAGTCAGACGTTGTAGAGGTCCAAAACCTATTTGATGTACTTTTCAAGATGAAATACATAGTAGTTGTAGTATAAGAGCAGTCTTAAGACATTTTCACTAACTTGCACTATTTTGATCCTGTATCCAGGCTCCATTGTAAATAAGACAAATCAGTAATTATTTCCACTAGCGGCTCGCGAAGCACATTTTCCTGACGGCTTTAATTATTCATGCTGTATCTATTTCAGTTTATTTAAATGCACTTCCATCTACTGCATGTACTTGGTTATTTAAAGAAATGTGCCGAATTGGTAAAAATGACTGCAGATTACAGGATTAATGGTCATTTTCTCCACAATGCAGTGTTCATATTTTATTGTAACAGTAGCCACCGGCATGTGTTCCTAGAAATATGAGGCTAAAATACTCATTTTGCACAGTAAAATTGCAGCGAGGGAAAGGTAGAATTGAGCCAGCGCGGGCAAGTTCTAGGCCATTTGCTCCCAAACTCCATTTCGTGGGCCAGTACCGCTTTTCAGATGGTCTCTTTAGGCAACCCTGCTTATCTTAATGGCAGGGGGTTGCTGTGCTGATCCTTGGGGTATGGCTGCTGCCTGCCTCCCTCACGCTGACTCCTGTGCAATGCTCTGCAAGGAGCTCACAAGGCTTGGGAGCACAATGAGAGCATTGGTGTACCTGCCCCTGGCAGCACTGTGCTCTCATGGCAACAAAACAAAAGGAGGATGAAGGGGAAGAAGAACCTCAGGTTACTCTGGGCTGCTTCGCTCAGGCCCAGTTCTTAATCACAAATTAGGTGATACCGTTTTTGTGCATCCCAGCTGAATCTTAAAAGCTGCTTGGAGGAGTTTAAAGGAGGGAAGCAGCATTGCTGGACCAGAAAATTACTACTGTGGAAAGCCCCTGTGTGGTCTGTCCTGGTTTTAGTTACGTATTACAGTTCTTTGGAATATGTCCATCTGCTGTTGAGTGTCCCGCTCGTTCTACTCCCTGAGCCTGTGAAGGCACAGGTTTGTGCTAAGAGCCCCAAAGATGTATTCAGTGCCCTGACCCGAGTATAGCGAGTGGGGAAATAAGTTTTCTCATTCTGCTGGCTGAGTAGTCAGCCAGCCCTTGAAAAGGGCAGGAAAAAGGAGGAGAAAAAAGATAAAAATGTACAAAGACCAGCAGGAAAACTGGGGATAACCATGAAGAAATGACTGTCACATAAATCTTAAAGTTTGGGGTTTCTTTATGGAGTTTTTTAGTTTTGTTAGTGTTTTTTTTCGTTAAGGTTTGGCATTTATAAAGAAACAGTTCTCTGATTTCAGTCCAATTTCTTCTCTTCTCTTTTCCAGTTTGACTGAAACTTTAATTGCCTTTTCTAATAAGTGCTAACTGACCTTTCGAAACAGCAAAAAATACATGTCTATTTCTTGAAAGGTGCCTTTGTGTACCCAGTCGAGAACACTACGTTGGGAGCATTCTCTTCTTTGGTTCTTTTGTGGGTGCCAATATTTAACTACTTTAGATTCCTTATGATCCATTTTGTCCATAAGAATTTGTAGTTATGAAGGTGATTTTTGACTTGAATCTGTATTTTGGTTGTAGCTCTTTTTGAAAGGACATTGTCAAGTTTGTGGGCTCTATGCTTAAGGTGCTGTCCATCAGTCAGAGCTACACGGGAGGCATATCTTCACAAAGCAAAGGTTTCTAGAATAAAGATGGTTAAAACGTCTGATGGCTGAAGACCTGTATGCTTTAATTCTCTGTGAGATGTGAACAAAGAAACAAAACCTATTAATTTCATAGACCCTGTGGAAAATCATTTTTTATAATGCTGGCTCTTGCTCTAGTTATCAGCAGTACATTAGGAATAGTGTTTAGCAGTCAGTGCAAGCAAAGATATTTTGCCATGAGGCACTACAAAGTTGAAGTTATTAAAACATTTATAGCCTTAGAAAAAAAAAATCAATGATTGTCAAATAGGAAAGGACAAAATCAGTAGTTGGGACTGGGAGGGGAATTGTTTTCCATCTGCTAAAACAGTGGAGGAAATGCAAAAATTAAGCTAGCAAAAGCAATCACTTGACAGTGTCCTTTTAAGTTTAAGCTCCTATATTGGGAGCTGCCAAGTTAGTCCAGCCATGGACTGTTTGTCCAGAGTGTCCCCAGTGAATATTCTCCAGCTACACATGTGGATGTGTTTTACGTGAGGCTTTGTGGAGTGACGTGGCTTTTCTAAGGCTCCCACCCAGGCCTTCAATTTTTGTCCTTCCTCAGATGTTCGTACACACACTTGATGTCTGTTTGTGTAGTTACTGCTTTTGTGCACTTTGCACACCATGGACCTGTAGTAATCACACCTTTTCCATGTCTAGCCTCTCCAGTGTTGCTGTTGAATCCCATCCTGAGTACATATTTATATATGTATGTGAGGTCTTAATCTAATAAATTATCTGGGAGTTTCATTTATCCTTCCAGACTTTTATTTGGCTTATCTTCTTGTTTTTGTCCAGCTCAGACATCAATACTGCCGTTGACAATTTGTTCCACTTCCCACATCATCACATCATGTATGTTGTGAGTCTCCAGTTTGCTAAGATACATGAGGAGCTCATTTTAAGCCTCCTCTTCCTCTCCAGGACACCAGTCTTGCTATGAGAAGAAGCAAGACCTCTTTTGCAGCAAGAAGTAGGGGAAAGGTCTCAAAATACAAAAGAGAAGAGAATGGGAGAGCCAGCACCATGCTTTGGACAAAAAGGTGGAATTAAAGAGTAAGGAAGAAAGAATGAAGTGAAAGCAAGCAAGGATAAAGATGCAAGGCAGAGAACTGTACCAAAGGATGACTAAAGGTGTAGGTGAAGTGGAGGTGAGCCAGAGGGTGGGGCTGTGTTGTTAAACTATAGTAAGCAGATGAAGGAGAATTGTGTGTTTATGTCTTGGAGTGAGAAATGTCTTCAAGCACAGGTTCCCTTAGAGGTTTATGACTCCATACCCCTTTTCTAGATCATGTTCCTGCATTGGGGAGCCACTGTCCAAGGGATACTTGGCAAATGAGGGAAAGAAGGAAAAATGACCTTGACCTAACTTAGTTGCTCCCCTTTAGAGTAGCTGGACAAGGAGGCCAGAGCACAAGGAGTGCAGTAGTGCAGAACAAGTGTATAACTGAGGGCATGGACTGAATTTAGTTGCCAGCAAGGTATGGTGACTTAGATGACAGAAGACTATAAGACTGAATGTAGCAAGAATCTGAATAAGGGAGAAATAAACAAAACAAAATTTGCAGTGATCCAATGATCTGTGGAGGTTTGGTGTTAAGGAAGAAGAGGAAAGGGCTTAGCTGCACTTCAGAGAAATTGAGCCTGAGATATCGCTTGAAAGTGCCCGTGAGCCTGGGGTTAAACTCTAAAAGTTGCAGCAGAGATTTTCTGAAATACGACCTCCAGGCTGTGTTTGAATTTGCACTATCTGTGGGGGAGAGAGCACAGCCTGGTTAGTTAGAAACCTCCTTTTTCACTGTTACTAAATTTACGAAATTGTGTGCTAATTAGTGTATGATTTATAAATTTACATAACTGCATGCTACATAAGACAACACAGAATATTGAATGAGGTGATTTAAACCAGCAGAAGCAGTGAAGTCAGCTCTGACTGGGTGGCTTTCCTCTGGAAAGTGCCTCTTGTGATCCATATGTGCTCCACTCCCTGCATCACTTGAAGGCTTGTCTGCTCACAATGACAATAAATGTTTTACAGTATTGTGACTCCATGTAGATGAGAGACAACTACCTTAAGCATCTTTGGCATGGCTATGTAGCAGAGATTTCTTGGTGATCCTTGGTGTTTGGAAGCAGAATTCAGCTAAAAAAGAGCAAGAACCTGGCCTGGTCAGTTTTGGTGCTTGATGACTCCACAGTTCACAGGGGGTGGTACAGCACCCCAACTGCGGCACAGGGCTGGGGATGTGGGGGAATTGGCTTTGTTTCCCAGCTCTGGGGGAGCCACTTTGCCTCCCTCTACAGCAGGTTCTCTTGGTGAAGTGTGTTTTACCACCAGATCTCAGAGGGGCTCTGACTTATATTAGGGCCCATAGCAGAACATGTTGGATGTATCCACCAACAATTTGTCTGTGAAATGAAAGCTGTAAGAGCAGAAGCGTGTAGGCCAGTTATTGCCATGGAACAGAAGCTGAAGCTCTCAGACTTCATGTATTTTGAGGCTTGAAGGGGTCATTTCAGGCTCTGGGAAGCTAAGCTGGAGAAACTCGGATGTCACTGACTGGTGAGGCCCTAACATATGTAAGGTAAGAGATGCACAGATGGTCCCAGCAGACAAACTAATCCATAAGCTGCAGTGACAGCCATAACTTCTTAGTTTCCTTAATTTGGGAGTCATCCTGAGTACGTAAAAATAACTTTTCGCTCATGGCATGTCTGGGAGTGTAAGTTCATTCTTTCTGGTCTCCTCTCTGCAGACAAGAGGAGAGTGAAAAGTTGGAAAAAGTTATCTTTCCTGGTTGCTTACTGGCAACTACCTTAAAACCTTGAAGCATGCATTAGATTAAAGCAGTTATCCAAACACAGAGTGTTGAATATCGTGAGCATTAAGGACAGTGTGGGAACTCCTCTCCTCTGCTAGACCTGATAAGGAAGGAAAGGACAAGATGAATTCACAGACACAAAAGCTGGTTCTTTCTCAAGTTAGGGTTGACTGCGAGGAAGTTGCATTGAAATTTTAAAAGCGCCCCGTTAAAATCTTCCAGCATTCAATTATTCTTCCTGCTGCGAAACTGCCTTATTTTGAGGCTGGGGTTATCTACCTTGAATTTACAGCTGCTGAACTTTGTTGTGCCTTTGGAAGCAGGATTGCAAAGTTCCCATGTTGTCAGACAGTGAGTAACCCAAAGGGAGTGATAAACTCCTGGTCCAGCCTTCTCTTTGCTGAGATGGCATCCTTTACGCCTTGTGTCCTAATGTTTGCTTTCCAGCTCCTGGGTGATTTGGGGTGCCTGTTTCTGAACTTTATCATTTATGCATCTTGAAGGGTTTACACTAGAGCAGAATGCCCAGTTCCAGCTGCTGTTGATGTGAAATGGTGACAGCGTGGCCTCATTCTGCACAGCATTTCCATTTTGGCACTTTCAGGAGCCTTTTTTGGAGGTGTTGGGCTGGGTACCTTTCTGGATCCCTTTCCCCACCCACGACGTGGGGAGGCCCAGTTCTAGTTCCATCTCCATCTGAAGAACCATTCCGACGTCTTGAGGGACGGGGAAAGGGAACTCCAGCACCAGGGGTTTCTCAGGCCCCGAGCCTGGAGGGGAGAGGTGCCCTCCCCTCCCCCCACGCACGTGGTCCCATGGTTGGTACAGAGACAGCACACCAGCGTGGAGAGGAGGCAAGAGAGCGTTTATTGTTGGGGATGTAACATTTATAGGGTTTAGGAGGATTCACAAAGTAACCAATTAGAAGTCTCAAGGGGCTTACAGGAACACCCAATCACAGGAAGGGGTTAACAAGGTCCAGTGAAACACCTTAGGACATCTTCCCAGGACATTCCTGAGATAACACTACCGTGGGGGGTCTTGCGAAGAAGAAACACGTGTTTGCAAAGAGACCACCAAAAGCCATTTTAAGACATGTTTAAACAACAGTTTTCCCATATAATGCAGGTTTAGTGCCACAGTACCTGGTCTGGTTGCACTTCTGATCATGGCCCTATTTCTTGAAGCAGAAATTCTGTTAAGTGAAACCAGGAGACCCTGCTAAATTTAGAAGAGTTGAAGACGAAGGAATCGTGTGAAGTAGAAATACGAGGCAGAAAGAAAAAGATTGTAGGATTCAATTTGGGATGGAGCATAAACGTGTGGGTGCAGCACCTGTGAACTCAGACACCTTGAAAACAGTCTGACAGACACATGGTTGATGGGATGGGTGAGACCCAGACAACACAAACTCTCAGAAGGGGACAAGTGAACAAAGCACGAAGCAGTAAAAACAGACAAGAAGACTTTGAGCTGCAGGTGCGGAGGCGATGACATCTCTGAATTGCAGAGTAAATGGCTCCTTGTCAGTGGAGCTGGTGCCCCTCTATTTGAACTAGTGCCTTTAGCACAGGGATCTCATTACCAGAGAGTTTACTGGCAGATTGGAGAGATTTCAGTGAGGAGTAATAAAAATGATCAGGGACTGCTAGAATTGACATAATGAGGAAACAAGATGAGAAAAGTCAGATATTTATAGCATGGGTGAGAGAGACAATTAAAAGGTGGGGTGGGAGATGGACTTGGTGACCTGAAAGCCTTGTCTGTTTCTAATAACTCCTTGTTGCCTGCTATAGGGAGGATTTGAATTTACCAAGGCTGTCAATCTGACTCTTAACAGCCCTAACTTCCCATGTTGAAAAGCTCAGGTGGGTGTACTCTGGCTGTATTGGCAATGTCAGAATGTCACTGGTACTGTCCTCTATTTAAAAAAGTAGTCATCAGCCATGTTGTGGGAAAAAATTGACATGATGACAGTAAAGGGAAAAAAATTAGACCTTCATAAAATAAAAAGCCATAGAAGACCTTGCAGAGAGCAGGGCTGATTGGGAAGGGCTCCCTGGTTGTTCAGCTGATGATGCTGAGCTTTTCCTGCTGCCCACAGGGTGGCCTGTGCAGTAGGAAGGTCCCTGGGGAGGGAGCAAATGTGAGCATTTTTCTCTATGAGCTGGCACCCATCTGTGCACGCAGCTGAGCAAAACCTCTGCTCTCCAAGACACACAGATGTGCACAGGCTGTTGTCCCCAACAGCTGCTGAGCTCCACTGACAGCTCTTGGAGCAAGTTCTGTGCCAGACAGAAACCTGCCATCCCACTGACAGCTGCAGCCACGTGTGGGGTTTCGCTTCCCTTCCTGCTGCCCCAGTGCAGTGGGATCCAGCCCTGAGGGACAGGCAGCCTCACCCACGGGTATTCCTGCACCTGGGCCAGGGTCAGTGTTCAAGCAGTTTTTTAGAGCCTCAGCTTTGCTCTGGACTTGAGAGACTGCAGCAGAGCTGGAGGCAGCCAAGCTGGAGACATCCCAGTTCCTGGCTTGCAGTCAAATTAAAACACAGCTACCGAAAGCAATGGGGCTGTGTTTGTTTGAGGCACTTTGGGGAAATATCAGAGCGGTGCTTGTTGAGTCTGGTGGTGGAGTAGCCGCTCTGTTTTAATGATACCTGTGTGCAAAGGCCACAGCTGCTGTCATCCGTTTCACATTAGTCTGACTTTCACAGAACAGACATAGCCTAGGGTGGTGGAAGGGAGAGAAAGGTGACCAAAAAAAAAGAAAAAGCTATCCATTCCATCCATTTTTTCACTACTCTTTCCATCCTTCTGAGCTGCAATACCAGTCTCTGGCTGAGCAATAGTAATCTTATCCAGCGTACTGTTGATTTAAACCTCTTGGATTTATATAACTTTGGAAATGGTAAACTATATTAATTTGCTGTGTTTTCAAGGGAAAGTTATTTATTGAGAGACATTTTTAACTCAAGTGCCAGGAGCCTTAAATCATTATAATAAATTCATGCTATTCAGGGTTTCTTACATTGTAATAAATTTGTTTTAAACATGAATGAGGAGATCCATGATTTCTTTAATATACTGTTCTGTATTTCCTTTCAAAATGACACAGCTCACTACATCAAGTGGGAGAATAATAGTGAGAGATTTACAGCACTTAAGAATAACACAGCCTAGAAATGTGACATGTGAACCAACATGGGGCAGGGGGCTGGAAGGTGCAGGGAGACCACCAGTGCTCCTGGTGGCACTGCTGAGAGTTAAACAGCAACAACGGGTCAAGATCAGCGAGTGAAACCAACAGCCCGGTGGGAAGCTCCCTGTGCGGGGTGGGAACATCAACACGGTCTTGTCTTTCCTTCCATTTGAACGTGCAGCATGCCTTCACCTGAACAGTGACAAGGACCATCTGCAGTGACCTGGGAGGGTGACCCAAATTGGAGCAGGACTTGAGCCAGAGGTTTGCTTCCCAGCCTGGGGTCTTCCTCCTCTTCCTCACCTGGGAAACCCGCCACAGCCTTTTCCCAGGGAGCTTGTCTGCCCTGGCTGTGGTGGTGGTGGGGAGCAGACCCCTCAGCGGTGGCCAGTGGCCCTGAAGTGCCACGAGGAGGCATCAGGTGAGCACTCTGATAAATTTTGGTCTCTGTTCTTAATCCTTGACCCCCCATTAAACCCCTGCTGACCCTCCTGCTCACCGTTACACACACGGACGACTGCGAACACTCACCATAAAACTTGCATCTGGCTTTACATCAAATCCTCCCAGCTTCACAGGGGCCCCTGTGGGCTGTCACAGGGTCAGGCTGGGTGGTGTCAGCTGAGGTCTGAGACAAATCCACTTTGGCAGTGCAGTTGTGGCTTTCTGGGGAAGCAGAGCTCCTCTGCCCCATGTAACATCTGCTGAACCCCTGTGTCCCAGCCCACTTCCAGAGTGCTACAGGAACGGGGTCTTATGTTTGTGGTGATCTTAGGATCAGGGTTGAGTAGGGCAAAGCATCATGGTGCCCAAAAGGGCAAAGGCCAGTTGGTTTCCTGCTATCTAACAAGAATGGTTACCCCACAGGAGATACAAAAGTCCTTCCAGCTCCCCAAGGCACAGCCTCGCTGTAGAGAAGAGAGCAGCTGTCCTGCCTTAATGTTAAAATCAGCCCCCCCGGATGCCTGTGTATGGAGACAAGAGCATTTCCCTGGCTATAAAGGGTTAATGAGTCTTTGGTGGAGGTGACAGTAGCAGAGGGTAGTTAAATGGTGCTAGTTTTCTGGGGAAATGGGGTGGCCCTGCTGCTGCTCCTTCTGGCTGCAGGTGAGATGTAGGACACTGAGGACTTCAGCTGCCCAGGGAGGGTGCTGGTAGTGCACTGAGGATGCCTGTGGGCTGCTGGCTTCATGAGGTTGGACAGCTCAGGAGAGGGGAGGAGGGGACAAGAGAGGGCCTCTCGTGCTCACAGAAGTGATGGCAGGACCTCATCTGTCAGTGCAGAAAAATGTCTGGCCAATAAACTTGCCAAACGTCCCTAATAAAGGGCTGGATGTGTTATCATGTAGAATGGTTTTATAGGGGACAGCCATAAAACGTGCACATTGCCCTTTAAAATGCCAGGACGAGGATTGATTCCAGCAGGGCGGAGGGAGAGGAGGAGGGGAAATGAGGCTAATTGGAAAAGGGGGATAAATCCTGGGACTCGTTTCTCTGCCTTGGGTCCCCAGGGTGTCAAGGAGCAGTAACAAAGTGGGATTCACTGCCTTATGGGCTGTGCCTGAACCTGGGCTTCTCTGCTCTGCCCTCTCCACCCTGTGCAGTGCAGTGTTTTCTTTCCGGCTTTTGTTCCTGCTGCAGGACTCTTGCACCTGATATCTAGCCCAGAAATATGCTGTAGAGATACCTGCATCAGCCTCTGTGCTGGTTCCTCCTCGTTTGTGTTTCTCCTTTTAATCCCAGGGGTCCAACACCCATTGTCTCCTCCTCTCCAGTTCCAGGAGCTGTGTCCTGCCTGCCCAGCAGCAGTTTCATCGCCAGCTTCTCTCTCCCTCTCCTGCCTGATGACTTCAACTCCCCCATGTAAGTCCACCACTGCTGAGAGATTAACCACAGAAGTTTGGACAGCAATTTTGTGTCCCCTGTTCCATGGACAGGGGACAGTCCATCCAGGGGATGCAGGTGTCTCTGTGTGCTTTGAGCTCTGCTTGGATAAACAGGAGAGAGGAAGCTGGAGGGAGGCCCAGGGTGTGTTTAGTAGCAATCGATAAATATATTGTACTCCAGCTCACTTTTAATGCTGCAGAAAACAGGCAGTGATTTCACTTAATAAATGTAGACAGTCTTGTGAAGCTACAAGACCATCTATCCTGCTGGACAGTTTCTGCACCACAGGACTGCACGTGACCCAGCTCCCAGTGTTATCCACAGCTGAGGCTCAGCAGCTGCCATGGGCAGAGGGGCTGCCTCTGGTTTTTCATTTTCTTATTTGAACTACCCTGAACAGAGACACTGGGAATAAGAGAAATAAAAGAGTTTTCTCCTGGAAGTCAATGAAGGGCTTGTGGATTTGGCCATGAGGTGGGAGGTGGGCAGGTACTGGAGAGATGGAAAAAGAAAGAGCCAGGAAAAGCCAGATTTTTGTTGGCAAGGACTGCTTCAAAAAAGTTTCTCAGTGTGGATTTGTTGGTACATGCCAGATCTCACTTGTCTGCCCACTCTGTGCATGTGGTGCTGCTGAATTTCAAATTTGCAGTGTCCCTGGCAATCCCCATCGGAGCTGGAGGTGGCACCTGTGGGAGTGAGGTGGTGCAGGCAGGGCACCTGGGCTCTTTGGCTCTGAAAATGCCATTTGGCCACCCAGGGTAACTGACAGGTTTTGAGTTCTCCCAACTGAATGGTGGTCAGGTCCAGGTCTTTCAGTCCTGTTTCACAGTTGTGAAGTTCAAAACAATGTCCAGGCTCCTGAGGTCTGGGTGTGCTTCTTTGCTCCCTTTTGGCCCAGGTCCATCTCTACTGCACTCACCACAGTGAATTTTTCATTGAACACAGTTTTAGTTCTGGATTTGTAATTAAATTTAAGGGCTGGTAAATTTTGCTGTGAACATTTTTCTGGCTCCCCTCCTAAGCATTTGGTCTGTTCAAATAGTACTTAGTGTTTTGCAGATGCTGTTGGATGTTATACTGCCAAACACAAGTATGAAAAATGTGCGATTTGGAAAAATACTAATACATTTGAGGTCTTGTTTTTGCTTTTATGATCACACTTCAAAGCTTTTTTCAATGTTTGTTACAGTTACAAACTTATGTGGCATGTGGGAATATCGTTCTGCCACTTGACTCCAAGAGCTGTGACCTTCATCATCCAGCTTATGATCAAACCATGGGTACGGCATCACTGCCCATAATTGCTTCCTGAATTAAAATATTTCCTCCAATCTCCAATAATAAGGAAAATGAAATCTTCAGGTAGGGTTTAGTAGCTCACCCTGTAAGAGTTTCATCTCATGCTAAACATTAAGCGACGTGGTGATTTCTGGGCACCTCTCTGCTTTGAGACCCATGGGAGAATTAACTCAAATTCATTTTTAAAGGGGATTAATTAAACTGCATCAGGACTCTGTTTCAACACTGAGAATTAAGATAAGTTGAAGTAAGACCCCTTCAATTAACCAAAAGAGATGAGAGACCTCTTTGACATCAAATGAAAGTGCCCAAGGAGCTGCTGGTGTGATGTGACCAGTCATTTTTACATATATTTAATTCAGACTGAGCAACCTAGTGTAGACAAGCCCTGAGATGTTGAGACTGGGCGTGACCATAGTGAAAATATCTGCCTTCCCAGCTGTTTTGTGAGGGCACAGGTGGTATGTAAGAAGCAGGTTGCTCTATAAAATGAGACAATCATTCTTGGTCTGTTCAGAGTCCAGTGATGCCATGGAGCTTTTACAGGCTTAGCAAAAGACATACTCTTTAAAAAAACCACCAAAATTGCAAGTCTTTCATCAAGAGAAGTCTTTCAACAGAGAAGATAAACTAGAGATGAGAGCTCCAAAACATTTGCTATCTGACCAAGTTTTGTCCCATATGACTTTGATTGGGGGTCTCTTCTTTGTTGATCTATGGGGGAGGAGGTTAAAGTTTAATCAGCTTTTGTGTACACTGGGAAAAGTTTACTTTTGAGTAAAGACTCAGACTCATTTAGCTAATTAGATACCAAGGTGATGTGTGCACTATGTACATTTCTGACAGTTTCTTATTCTTATCTCTGCCATCAGTAACTTGGCTGTGAAGTCTGATGTCTGAAACCCTGCCAAGATTTCTGAATGGAGTCGCTGGTGAGGGGGTTTTTCACCTGTTCGTTCCCATTTCAGAATATGAGAAGTTTTCTGTTTACTTTTATAGTTTTCTTTCCCTCCTTTCTGTTTTCTTCCAGCTGGGGATCTGACATGTGATTGACTCTCAGCGCCTTGGATACACTCTGTAAAATATCCATGGACACTTCTGTTTAAGAGGAGAACTGGCCAACTTGCTTTTCTGCAGCAGAGGTGTTCAGGGTGTAGTGAGAGTAGGGAAGCTCATGAAACTGTTCCTTCAAGCATCATGCCAGTGTGTATTGACATAGGATTTTCCTAATATCCAAACAAAGCTGTTAAATTCCTGAGTGCATGTGGGATGTCTGAGGAGCATCCTGTAGCTCGGAGCTCAAGATCCACCCATGTCATGAACCTGCCAGTGGGCCTTAATGTAAAGTTCAGATTCCACAAAACATCATGCCACCCAAAAACCCACTTGAACGCAACTTGATTAAAAACCCAGAAGGCAATGTGAGACACCAGATGGGGTACTTTGCAGAAGAACTACCCAAGCTCCTTCTGGAAAATGCCAAGAAGAGGTCTGGGCCAGCCTTTGTGGTCCTTTGGAGAACTGGAGCTCCCAAGGTGGAGTGTGCCAAGATCACTGGAGAGCTGTGTGGATTGTGGGGTCTGGCAGGGTCTCTGAAACCCCTGGGTAGGGTGTGCTGCACTGACAAGTTCTTTGAGGAGGTGGGGGTGCTAAGGACAGCGTGATGTGCTAAAGGTCATTTATCAGGTCCGCGGGGAGCTTGAACAGACCCCTTAGGTCGTTGCCTGCTTTCACAGGAGGCCTGTGGGTCACCCAGCCTGTCCCTTGGTCATTCCTGCTGAACTGGTACAATGTTCTCCTAGCACAAGACTGAGCCTGGCACTGAAGGACATTTGAGGATATCCTGTGGGGAAGATATGCTGCAGGAGGAAACCTCCCAGGAACAGCCCAGGAATTGGTGTTCTTACAGGTCCTGGGCAGAGAGGCTGCAGACCCTCCTATCCCTTCACTAAAGGAACAGCACAGAGTTTTCTGAGCTGGAAAATTAAACTCTTTACATCAGGCGAATCCAAAGCCAGGAATTAATTTTGGAAGAAGAGTTCCCTATTTTACAAACTCCAGCTGCATCCGAACAGGTTCAGTGTGGCTTTGCTAAATGCTTCTCTGAGCCCTGACAATCTCTGGAAGGGAACACAGTCCTCCCTGCCAGCTCCCCAAGAAGGTGAGCGTCAGCATGGGATGTGATTTCTACAACTTCTGCACAAAGCAGCTTAGCAATGGGCTCACTGGCTGGTGCAAAAAGCTGCTGGTGCTCCACTTCGTTGCTCTTTCCTGAATGTCAGCCACGGCTTTGCAGAGAATTTTTTGCAAAAAGGCAAATGAGTCCAAAGAGAACATAGTAAATGTAGCCTTGAGTTATACTGGGGATTTTTCGGGTGGAGGTACTGCCCTCCCTCTAGTATTAGCTGTGCCTTGTGCAGAGTGTGCTCTGGGTCATGTGCTTCAGGAGCAGAGTCATAATTTTCCCTCTGACCCTCCCCAGGCACATCTACCCCTGGATGGGACACACCTGCTTGGTACACAGGACTGTACCAAGATAAAGCATGAAATCCCGTGCCTCAGTGCCAGGTAAATCACAGAATTGACCAGGTTGGAAAAGACCTCTGAGATCATTAAGTCCAACCCTTGATCCAACCCTGCTGTGGTTACCAGACCATGGCACTGATGCCACATCCAGTCTCACCTTAAAAACCTCCAGGGATGGTGAATCCACCACCTTCCCGGGCAGCCCATTCCAATGTCTGATTACCCTCTCTGTAAAAAATTTTTTCCTAATATCCAACCTAAACCTCCCCTGGCACAACTTAAGACCGTGCCCTCTTGTCCTAAAATGTTCTTCCTAATGAAACTGGAGCCGAAGCCTGTTGCTTTTACTTTTAAAAGTTGATGTTATTTTCTTTTCCTTGTAGAAGCAGTTGATTGACCAAAGGCCTCTTGCATGGAGTTTGCTTTGAGATAAGGTAGAGAAAAGAGAAGGCCTGAAAAGGGTAGGGAGTTGGGAAGCAAAAAGAAATTTTTGGAGATTTGGCAGATTGGGACATGAATTGCCAAAGATTTAAGGGGCTTAGCTGAAGATGTTTCATTTTGACACAGAGCAGGAGGAGCACACAGATTCATTATGGTCTGCTTCTCAGTTCTGGTTGTCACAGAAAAAATTCCTCAGGAGGAAAGAGCCATGCCCAGGAGCATTAGGATGTTGGAGTAGACAGAGATGTCCTGAAGGAGCAAGTGTGGTGAAGCTGGCTTTGTCACCAGAGAGGAGAGGCACCAGCATCTGATTTGGATCACAGGATGATTCAGGTTGGAAGGGAGGTGTCTACTTTACCCTCCTAAAAGCAGGGTCAGCTATGAGATTGGACCAGGTTGCTCAGGGCTTTATCCTGTTGGGTCTTGTAAACCTCCAGGAGTGGAGATGACGTTGGCTCTGAGATGGTCAGGCTGTCTGAGCAGCCTTCTCCTATGCTCAGCTGTCTTCATGGGGAAGAAGCTTTTCCTTATATCCATCCCAAACCTCTCTTGTCTCAGCCTAGCTCAGAGTAGTTCCCTAATTCTGGCATCACCTGTGAAGTCTCATGCATCCTCCAAGTCGTTGCTGAAGGAGTGAATCTGGACTGGTCCCAGAACAGAGCACTGCAGTATTTCATTGGCAGTTTTAAAGATCTGCTGTAGAAACTAGTTTTTTCCCCTCCCTCTGAGTTACATGCCATGAGCTGTGGGGACAACCCAGATGTTTTTCATGTAGGGTTGGCTCTTCCAGTCAAGAGCTATAAGAACCCCTTTTTAAAGCAGTTAACACCCGTAAGAGCCAACTAAAGGTGATGGCTGTTTTCACCAGGTATTTCCCTCTCCTCCCTCGCCTTCATTCCCCCTGCTCTCCCACCAGCAAATAAAGAGAGAAGAAATGCTCATTGGAGTCCAGCTGGGGAAAGTCAGACTGAGCCATAAGCTAGGTGAGGCAGTCTTTATTGGGATCAGAGGGTTATGGAAAACAGAGTGCAGAAATGCTGAGAGGAAATTACAATTGCTCCCTTTTTAATTTTTTTTCCTCCCTCTCCTGTCACTGGTTTTTCCTCCTAGGTGTTGGGGTCTTTCCAGAGGCATTCGTTACTGTTAATGATTTTAGCTTGTTGGCTATTATCACATTTGTGCCTGGGGACTGCAGCTGGCTATCTGGGCTCTGGCAGGCCTTGACAGCAATCAGCTCCTTCCAGCTTCACACTAATTTTCTCAGGGGAGCTCAGAAGAAAATACTTTTTCGTTCATTTCTCCCCCTCTTTCTGTGTTTCCTTTCTTTCTCACTTCCCTGCATCTGGCCTCCTGTCTCTGGGAGCTCTGACCCAGGAAAGGTGCACACAGGGCAGGCTGGTGCAGAAACCCACAGCGAGGTGTGGGGCATTTGGATGTATCCAGGAGCAGAAACATTTCCAGGGAAGATATACCCCAGCTTTTGTTATTCATTCTGTGTTTGGACCCAGCTTTGCATTGCTCCTGATCCCCCAGCTGTTACAGAGACAAGAAGGGATCATTGTGGTTATTTCATGAAGAGTGTACGTGGATCTTTTTCAGCGGCTGAGCCTGAGCACAGAGCTTTTACAGCCTTGAGTTTAATATTCTCTTTTTTCCCTCCATCATCATTTTATATTATTCAAAGCAAATCAGACAGCCTTTGAAGAACGGCTCAAAGCCTTTTTTCTTACTTTCTTTTCTTCTTCTTTTTTTTTTTTTTTTTTAAAGGTGGGAAAGAGTGGGAGCCACCTGGTACATTTCCTTTCTCAATTCAGTGATTTTATTCATTGGGGAAGAGATCGCTTTGCATCTTGTTCTTTAAAGGAGTGTAAAAGGCAGGTAAGATCTGTATTTTTAAAAGCCCCAAAAAAGAGTCCTTTTCTGTAAGGGTGACCAGCATCTTCCTCACGCTGAAGGCAGCCTGGCTGGTGGAAATGTGACTTCTTGTGGGTGGAAGGGCTCTGGTCTGGAACCACTGTTATAGTCAGAGCTGCTGAGCAAAATCATTGCTCTGAGACACTCCAGTGACTGTCCAGACTAATTTGGAAGGCCGAGGGTCTCCAAAGACCACTGAATCTGCTAAAGTGACCATCAGAAAATGGGTTGCCTAGCTGTAAGTTGCCTTCTGGAGGGTTTTCAGTGATGAGCGCTGCTTTGGCAAGGGGATCTCTTCCAGGGGAAAGTGTCTTTCCTGCTGCGGAAGTGACCTGGGAGCAGCTTGTCAGGGTGTCAGCTCTCAGGGTTATCCTAGGACAATATGTACAGGACAGCTTTTGGCCCTGCTGAAACTTGGACTGATGAAGAGGGTCTATGAGAGGATTTTACCCAGCTCTCCAGTTTTTGGGAAGACGTTGGTTCTTGGTTGGTATTTTCTCTAAAGAACTATTTTCACTTCAGTCAGAGCTAAAACACGCTCTGAAATGTGGCGTTTAAATGAGTTTACAAACATCACGCTGTCACATCGTTCCCCACCTCTTACAGGTGATGAGGGCACTCTGTGGCATTGCCAGAGGATGTCCTGTATGCTTTTGTTTAGTTGCCGCCCTTGTTTTCCCCCAGTTTTGGGGAGCAGAAAAATCCCCGACGAAGAGTCGCATCCTCTCCCAGCTCTATTCTTCACGTCCTCTCGCCCCCACTTAAAAGTGCTCCCACCTGGGGCTTTCCCAGGGCATGTGGTGGCTCAAAATGGTGGGAAAAGGCTCAAATGGGGAAAAGCACAGATTCACTGAAAATGCGAACATGCGGAGATGTGTATCTTCCGCTGGATCTTCCCCCTGCAGCTCAGCACCTTCCAGACCTGCCCATCTCTGCTGCTCTCTGAGAGACACATAAAACAAGTCATCAACCCCAAAGGTAATGGCCTCTCTGGGCAGGCTGCCAGTCGTTTAATGTCTTCGCTAATCATCTAGAAGTGGAAATAAACAGCACGTTAATGAAACGTGTGGGTAAAGCCAAACTGGGAGGAGCCAGAGGGGCTGGTTTGGACAGTGGAAGTAAAACAAAAAGGTCTGGGGAGGCTGGAAAGACAAGCAGAGAATTACAGCTTGATGTTTGGCTTGGGAATAATATGACTACAACTGGGCAGGGAAGCAGAGACAAATGGCCACGTGGGGACATTAGGTGCCTGTGGGTGAAGAGCAAATTCAGCTTCTGTCATGCATTTCAGCTGTAAACTCCTGAAAGTGGGGACACAGCAGTCTGTGTCTGCAGAGTGAGGGACACAGGAGCACACATCTGGAATAGTATGTGATGCCTTTGGCCAGGAAGGTGTTGGGAAGGCAGGCAGCAAGGTGGGGGAAGCGTAAAATCATAAGTAATCCCAGAAAAACCACAAAATAGTCTGTGCCCCACGTGAGTGGCCTTTGATGGAAGGCCTTTGAGTGCAAAACACTTCCAAGCCTGTCTGAAATAGCAGTGCATCAGGAGGAGGGAGTTACTTGAACAGAAAAGAGGCTTTTTATTCCAATTCACTATGTCAATTCCTAATGGCAGGATCTGCTACAAGGAGAGCTATAAAGGGAGTCATGTTACTTCAGGTAGAGAGGATCTAAAGAGTTTGGTTTCCTTAACCCAGCTAACTGGGGGCCAAGAGGGGATCCAGAGGTTCCCCAGAAGGACCCCTGTGAGCAGAGTGGATGAGAAAATCTCTAAGGCAATGTTAGAGCAGAAACAAACTGGTGTAAACGTGTCTTGTGTGAGGAATCTAGAGATAATTTTCCAGCCCTTTTGTGATGATGGCTGGCAACAACCTCATCTGGAAAGGAGAAGGAGCAAAGAAGGAGCATATTCTGAAGATAGTTCTGTACTAGCATTTGAAATTCTCATAGTGATAACAGGGCCTGAATGGGTTCAAGAGCGGCTCCCTGCAAGTCCTAAGCAGATAGTACTTAGGGTCCAGGTATCCAAAGAGAAGATGGCCAGCAGCCCAAGGGGCCAGTGTGGAGGCACTGGAAATGTGATTAGAGATGAGTCAAAATTGTCTGGATTAGAATTTTCAAGTGACTTTTCTGTTGACATTCTTGCCAGATATTGGAAGATTTTGAATGGGCCAATTTCCTTTCACCCTTCCTTCCCTTCAGCTTTTCCTGACAGAAAAAAAATATCATATTAGGGGAAAAAGAATGAATATTTAATGAAAATTTCCAACCAGTTCTTTGCTCTGTTCAGTACAGAATAGCTGTTGCAAGGCACCAAAGCCCCTTTGCCCTTGTCTGAGCTTCCTCCTTGCCCCACAGATTGCCTGGGCTCATTTTGTACTCGGTCTGGGTTACTGAAAAGATTTTCTGAGTCCCGGAGTTGACTGTAAACTTTTCCCATCCCTGAAAAGTTCCTTAGAGCAATTTTCTGAGTGAAGGGTATGAGAACCTCAAGAGTCTGAGTTGTAGAGGAGAATTCTTCTGGAAGGATTCGAATCCTCGTGCCAGAGCAGGTGAGATCTTACACAGATATTAGTCAATAAGTTTGTTGGCTCAGCTTTCAGCCAGAAAAGAGAAGGAATTTGTGATACAAGGGGCCTGAAAAGAGCTTGACCCAAAATTCAGCCCTAGATGTGGACTTGCTGGTTCCAAACCAAGGGATTTTAAGGGGAGGAAGGGTGCCAAAGGCTTATTTCAAGCAAAAGGTCCACATAAAAGTGTCAGAAGCATGCCCATGAGAGAAGGACCTGAGTGGGGAGTTTAAAGGCAAAGCAGAATGGGAGATTTACTAGGAAAGGCAAGAAAGCTGCCTCTCATCTCTACTTGTGGCTCAAGCTTTTCCATGTCCGCCCATCTCTGGTGCTTTTGCTGCTCTCTCAGGGAGGGAAAATAAAACAAGTCATCAACCCCAGAGATCACAGCCTCCTGGGCAAGCTGCCAGTTGTTTAATATTGCTGCTAATGATCTACAAGCAGAAGTAAACAGCATGTTAATGAAATGAGTGGAGGAGGCTAAACTGGGGAAAGCTGCAAGAGCTGGTTTAGAGAGAAGATTAAACACGAAGGTTTGGGGAGGGCAGAGGGAGAATCAGGACAGGATTGGTTTGGGGATGGTTCAAGGGGATATAACAGTCAAAGGGGTGAGGAGAAGGAGGATAAAACAGTGCTGGGCATTTGGCCTATTGAGTGTGGCTGGCGAAGGCCTGTGAGTAGGAATGAGGAAACAGCTCTGGGTGAGAGAGATCAGGTGTGCAGGTTATCCATCAGAGGTGTATCCCACTTGCCTCCTCTCCACCATGGTGACTGCCCATGAATTTACCTCCGGCTTGTGGGAAAGAGCCTGACTCTGAGCAGAGCAAAGAATAGCTATGAAACTTACCAGGGAAAATCAGGACAGAATAGCTCTATCCTAAAGCTCTTTTCCATAATAACCAACCAAGGGGAAATGTACTTGAATCAGGGAGTCTTGAGCCTAGCCCAGTGAGCCAGCTTTCTATTGGCATAGCAGATCTGGAACTAGCTGGATTTATGGGTCTTGCTTGCTGTGATTATAAGTACTGGGAGATGGAAGCTTTCACCAGTGCCACTACCCTGAGCCAGCAGTGGGATGAGTTTGTTATCATCCAGTCCTTGTGTGGCCTGCAGGGGGGGAGAAGTCACTTTGGATAAATGGTCCCACCCAATATTTAATTTCTTCTGGTTTTTTTACCCCTCCTTCCCCCTCATTTGAAATTCATTGGCTCTAATTGCAGAGGTAGTCAAACTTTGGCTGCATCTGAACTGCAGGTCTTCGAGGGGACTCGCACGCTAGACAGCGAGATGAATGATTTATTATTATATTATTATTTATTCATTTAAATTCATGAATGCTTATCCAAATCCAAAATTGCCCAATTTCATCCAGATCTGAATTTATAGATTTTTCAGGCCAGATGGGACCACTCTGATCAGCAGCCTGACCTCCGGCATCGTGCAGGCCAGGGAACGCTACGCAGCAATTCCCACGGTGAGGGGAAGCTGCACTGCTGTGTAAATCAGCATTATCAAACCCAGTGACTTCTCTGAAATGGTCTCTAGTGGAATCTGCAAAATTGCCCTGCGGTTTGCAGCTCCGCTTCCCAGGACATCACAGAAAAAGCAGTTTCTTCTCTGCCCCTCTGCCTGGAAGACAGCCATGGAGAGGGATTTCAGCAGCAGGTCAGGGGGACCAACCAGGGCCAGGGGATAAACCACCCTTCCCTACAGCTGTGGGATGGCAAAAAAATGCACAAGACTAATAAAGGTTCCTATAGTGTTAACGTGAAAAAAGTTGCTCTGGCTGCAGAAACTTCCAGGAGCCCAAGGGAAGTGAACTCCCCAAGCCAAGGTGGGTCCTGCCAAGACAAGTGTGGTGGCTGGTGGCTCAGGGGAAGTCTTCGTGGACATCTGAGGACAGATAGCTGTGGGCTTTACTCTTCACATTTCTTCTCTTGTCAGGAATATTCTTTTCAATTTCCTGACTTGTTTCACTGCCTGTGTTGAAGTCCCTGAACAGTGACACATCTCTGAAACCTCAAAAGGCAGGTAGCAATTGCTGTGGGTTGCCAGGGTTTTGAAGTAAGTTTAGGGTTTGGGATGCGTTTAGGGAAGAAGCTGGGAAGTTACACAGGAAACAAGTGAGTAATTAAAAGGCAGACAAATTTGACAGCAAACAAGGTCAGAATGGGATCCAGCCTCCCCTAAAGAGTGGGATTAGTACCCTGTCTCCCAAAAAAATCATTAAAATGTGTCTGTCCATACTTAAGGAGATGTTAGAAATCAGGAAATTGGCTGGAAAGACAATATAAAGGAAACACCAGAAAGATTCTGTTTCCAAAATCTTTGTGGTTTTGCTGTAAACCAGCCATTTGGAAGAATGTCATCCCTCTCCAGACATGGAAACACTGATTCCCTTCTCTTCTTTGCAGAAGGGTCTGGGATGAGACCATGTCTGCTCACCTCTAGTGCCACAGATCCTGCAGACCCTGGAGAGCAAGTGCAGGCCATGGAGTTGAGCAAGGTGACCTGTTCTGCATTCAGGCAGTGGTCCTGCCTACCTGGTTTATTGAGCTTTCAGTGAGAGAAAACCCAAAGCTGGAGAGCTGGGTTTCAAAAGTCATCTTTTGTAAGACCATATTTATCCTTATAAGTCCTTTAGATCTTTCTTGTCCACCCAACTTGTGTTCTTATAAACTGGAAAGAGATCTGTGCTACCATGACACAGGTTTCAAGAGATGGTTCCAATGTCTTGCATAAGATTTGTTTTCTGCCAAATGGCAATAATGATTCTGGTTGTTGGCTCCCTGTGGTCCTAGGGTGACTAGAGCTGGCTTGGTGGGCTCAGCAAGAAAGACATGCCAGGCTTGCAAAATGAACAATGTTTTTGAATATTTTAGCACACATGAAACACAAGTAAGATAGAAAGAAAAGACCCTACTGGTTTGTGCTTGCAGTCGTATCTCCTGTGGGCCTTCAAAGGGTCACCAGAAACTGCCTACACTCTTTAACTTTCGGAAATTCAACGATCACCTTATCCAGGATCAAAAGACAGCAGCATTTCAGTGGTCCATAGCAGCAATTAAAGATTAGAAGCATTGTGGCTTTCTTTTGCATTTCAGGCTGGTGGAATTGAAAGGAGGAGGATGCAATCATCAGCTGGATGTTGTCCAGGATTCTGAGGCTGCGTCTATACCTGTAAATTAACTGTAGCTAGGTCTGCTCTCTTGCACAGAGGCCAGCTGGCACAGGATATCCTGCATCTGTACTATTAAATTCTCTCACCCTCCAAAAAAGGGGGGTTGTATCCAAATTGCCTACTGAGAATGGGCACTAGTCTGTGCTAATTCCCAGGCTGTGTCTAGGCATCATTTGGGAACATGCTAGCTAGATTGTGCCAAAAACATGCCAGGTAGTGTTTTAACAACTTGCAATACAGAAGATCGAGTTCTAATGTCCAGGGATATTTTCACAACTGTTCATTCTGGTGGTAAAGATGTACTATAGGAGTTTATTTTAATGCTTTATCTACAGTATCTCTGGGTTCTCTGTGAGTAGTGCTGATTGGTCTCTTGTCCTCAGGTTCCCTCTGAAGGTCAGTGCACTGCTGGGATTATTCCCATTACCCATCACCCATAAGTTTCCTCTGATCTCCCAGTTGCAGTAACACACACATGGTTTTGCCATGGTGTGGGCAAAGCAGAGGCAAAGGGGACTCCAGAGAGAATCTGGCAATGAAAGTACTTCAGAATAGTGTTGAGGCCATGGGAGTTGTCAGAAGCTGGTCTTTCAGGTCTGCAGTGTCTTTCCGGATTGATTTATGGAGAGACCAGGGGAGTGCTGAAAATAATCCTGGAGCATGAGGGCAGCACTGTGGCTGGCTGCATGAAGGATATGAAACAGAAGCTGTGGGCATAGTTCATACCATAAAGCCATCCCCTCGATAGATTTGGTGATTTTGCTTTTATGTGCTGTCTCAGAAGTCTCTCATCCAAGAGTGTTTCCTATGTTATAGGAAAAGCTGGCATTGTTGTTGGGGATCTGAACTGCAGCGTTCCGTAGGTTGATGGCATCTCCCTGCTCCAAACGTGGGGTGAAACGAGGGGAGGGTCACAGGTTTGACTGTGAAAGCTGTGACAGTAGCTGTTAAAGGCTTTTGGGGAAGGAGTGGGGGTGAGCCGACCCCTGCCATCCTCCCTGACATCCCGCACCTTGCTAATGGCAGCAGAGATGACTTTCTGCTAATGCAAATGTTCACAGCTGTACTCTGGATGTTGCTGAGTGGATAATGGCTGATGAGTTTGCCTGTAGACAGTCACTCCACTACCAGTGTGTAATTAATTGCTATGTAAAGTGCTCTGAGATGCGGTGCTGCTGAAACGCTGGGTGTATAAATGCCATCCCCACACAAAAGGGAACAACATGCAAATTCTCTCAATATATTTTTAAATACGAGCATTTTTCAGCTGTTTGCTCTTTTGTAAAATTTATTAGGCCCCCTCCTGGGAACTGGAAGGCAGCAAGGGCAGTGTGCATGGATGAGTTGGCTTCCAGGGGCTCTAACTGTTCGTGCCGCTCAGCCCCAGACTCCGGGGGGTCATCTGTTTTTCTTCTCCTATTCCCTTAACCTCTGTTTAATTTTTGTTTCCTCTTTCGCTTGCTTGCTCGCATGGTGAGCTGCTGCCTGCCTGCCTGCATGCCTGGGGAGGGCAGCAGGGAAGGAGAATGCTTTTCTAGCAAAGGGAAGAAGATTGTAAGGGCTTCAGCCTCTGTTTCCTTGTGAACCAGAGAGGTTCCTTGTCCTGCATCCTTAGTAAATGTGTTGTATGTGTTGTCCCAAGTGGATGCAAGCCAGAGAGAGGTGGTTTGAGGATAGCAGGAGCTGCAAAGCCAGTGTGGTGGGCTGGCAGCAAAGGATAAAGCCCTGCTTGGCTCTCTGCAGAGGTCTAACACCAGCTCTGAAGAAGCAGTGGGAAGGATAGAAGGTTTTCCCTGGAAATAAGTCTGTCACAAGGTGATTGACAAATCTCAGCAAGGTGGCCTGAGTGGAAGGCTGTGAAATCTGAAGTACTACAGATTACGTAAAGACAGCAAAACCACCCCCATATGGCAGAGAGGAGAGGACGTCCAGTGAAAACACCACATAAGTTTAAAACAAAAAACAGGAGGTAGTTTTTCTTGGGCCATACAATCCTGTTAGAGAACTGATTGTGAAAGTGAACAGCTGACATGCAAATAGGTTAAGAAGTAGTACAGTAATTCAATAATTCAAGTCCACTGCTGACCATAGGACACAAGGGTTTGGTTGCTGTCTCTGCTCCTAAACATCCAGCTGTCAGAAGCAGGGAGAATATGTGGGGGCTTGGATGTGTCGCAGTTCTTGCAGCCATTTCCTAGGTGTCTGTTGCTGTTAATGGATAGAGAAAAGACATAAAGACTATATGGACTGGAAATCTATTCTAAAATTCTTTTGTGTTGCTGATATTTGATAGATTGGTGAGGGGTAGTTGACAGATCTTGGACAGAAATTAAGAGGAGGAAATCTGTTTAATGAGCACTTTCCTATGGCATTCCTGAGAAGCAAGTCGTAGCTTAGATGCAATTTAATGTTTCCATCAATGGTCTAGAAATAAATAAAAACAATGCTGTTGGGTAAATTGTACAAATAACCTGAAGTTTTAAGGATTGGTTGATATGGCTTGAGAATATGTGCAAAGGACATCAGCAGTCCAGGCACATAGAACATACATTTTCATAGTGTTAAATTGGGAGGCAGAATAGGAACCAAGAAGATAAGTTGAAGCTATGGAGTGGTGAACATCAGCATCACAGGAGCAGCTGAGGTTGGACGGCATCTTTGGAGGTCATCCACTCCAACCCCTTCTGCTCAGAATAGGGTCAGCCAGAGCAGGTTGCTCAGGACCACATCCAGTTGCATTTGGAATACGTCCAAGGATGGAGACTCTATAACCTCTCTGGCGACTTGTTGCAGGATTTTAGGATCATCACAGTTTAAAAAAAGCTTTTTATTAAATTTAAATGGAAATTCCTATGTTTCAGTTTATGCTTCTTGGTCTTTTGCGGGCACCACGGAGAAGAATCTGGATATGTCTTTATTGCTTGCTCCCACCACATATGTATACATATAGGTAAGATCTTTTTAAGATCTCCTTCTCTTCAACACACTGGCCAGTGGTAGCTCTTAGTCTTCGCTCACACATCAGATGCCCCAGTTCATTGTTTTTGTGGCCCTTTGCTGGACTTGTGCACTGGGGAGCCCAGAGCTGGACACAGCACTCCAGATGTGGCTCACCAGTGCTGAGTAGAGGAGAAGGATCTCCTCCCTCCATCTGCTGGCAAAGATCTGCCTAATGCAGCCCAGGAGCCTGCTGGCCTTGTCTGTGACAAGGGCACGTTGATGGCTCAGGGTCAGCTTGGTGTTCACCAGGACCGTCAGGTCCTTTTCTCCAAACTGCTTTCCAGCTGGCCAGTCCCAGTGTGCAGACTCCTTCTGGAAGGCAGTGACTCTGAAGGAGATTGAAAGGTCCTAAAGGAAGGTTCTTCATGTACTCAGTGTGGTGGTGGGACCAGCTGATGTCAGCTTGAAGGAGACTGGTGAAAGGACAGGACTAATTCTACCTCAGAAGGGATCAGATAAGAGAAAGCCATCTCCAGTTTGGGGACATGTGTTTTGTTAGGGAAAACAAGAAATTGGAGAGGATGCAGAAGCCCACAGAAATCTGGACTGGAGAAAATGCTTCCAAGAGAGCAATTTGCTTAGCTCATCAACAAGCTCAAGTGGTGAGTTCCTGTGTGTGTGCACCTGCTACAGAGGACTCTTAAATCTCAAGAGAAAGAAAGGCACAAGACAGACCAGTGCCCACAAGCTGAACACAAGTAGATGTGAGCAGGGATCCAGGCACCTGTTTTGTTGGTCAGTGTCTCTAGGAACAAATTTCTAAAGGTTTTGGTAGAGATTTCACCTACTGGGGTCTTTGAATCAAGGCTATGCGACCGTAGTTGAACCCAGCCTGTCAGGTGACTCACTGGGGTACTATGCCCTGTGATGTCCAAGATCTGACAGGCCGTGTTTAGCCTCTCTCAGTGTAGTTTAGCCTGTACAGGCTGGGATTTCAGGTGACTCGGTAGGGGGAGTAGCAGGTGAGAGGGTGGATGTCACAGATGGATTGAAGAGGTGCTGCCATTCGCATAAGGGCAAGAACCCTACAGAAAGGTACTGGAGCACCCAAGGGGCAGCTGGCTGGTTGTAGTTTTTCTGTCTCAGGGGACAAGAGGCTGTCATTGTCTTTAGGCATTGATTGGGCTACTTAAAAGGAAGAATCCTTGGCATCTTCACATAGCATGAGTGTATTGCAATATTGCGTATTGCAATGCTGGTGGATTTCTCAGTCCTGTCATGCCTCTTTTGCCTGGGTTTTCCTTGGATCTCAGCTGTTGCTGACAATACCGGTAATCCATGGCTAGTACCAGGTCCCCTCCGTAAGGAAGATCATTCACCCAGTGATGACCAGACCCCAGATTTTCAGCCAAATACTTCTTTAAGCCAGCAAGGACCACTACCCATAGGTACTGCTCTAGCTTCCTGCAAACAAAGAAGAAATAGATTTGCAGGTCTATGATGGGGAGAAATCTATAGGCACAAATGTCTTTTCCCTTTTTTGTGCTTTTACTCATCACCCACAACAGCTTCTATTTCTAACCTTGTGTTTAAAAAAACCCAAAACAAACCCCTGAAAGTCAATATTTATTTTTCAGTCTCCCTCTCCCCTGCTGTTCGTCTCTGAATTTAATGCTTTTGAAAGGTGAATGATTGACGATTTACTGAAAATGAAGTTAAAATATAAATAATTCCACGATTTGGCTGCTGTATTAAGCAGGCATATGAGAAAAGCCCAGAAGACCAAGGTTGGCTTTTATTATTAACAAGGAAAAAAATTAAATTTAAATAAATGTAATATTTATTAAAATTTCCTTTCACGCTGTTACCTGAGGTTCATAAAACTTTTGAGCTGTGTCAGCTTTGCACTCCCCAGTACATTGAACTCCAGGGAAAACTATAAGCAAATTCTTAAGATCAATGCAAACTACTTCTCCATTACTCAAAAAAGGGAATTTTAACTATTTTTGAAGGCCCCAGGACTCCACTAATCCAGATATAAAGACTTTTTTCACCTTCAAACTTCACAGTTCCAACTCCCCTTTCACCTTCTCTTCTCCCATTGCCACCCCAACGCACACAGCCCTTTACACACTGAGGAGTGACTATACATCCTTTAACTCAGTTTCCATCTTTCCCATGGCTAACTGCCAAATGAAATTTGCCAAAAGGTGGAGAAAGCTGATCTGAAGCTGCCCCTGTGCCCAGTCTGTCCCCACAGCAGTGCTGGTGCCAAGGAGACGAGATGTAAGACTCTGCAAGGTGAGAATGGCAGGAGGAGAAACCTGTTTTCCTGGGATGAAGACACTGGAGTGACAAAGCCAAGCCATGTGCTGTAAGAAGGACAGAGGAGAAAGGTTGGGGGATGAAGATCCTGTCCTTGGGTCCAAGTTTGCCTTCATGTCAGATGTGTAGATACATATTCCTGGAGTAACTGTCACTTGAGGGAACCTGAGGGCTATGTGGGAAGGAAACACCAGATTGGTCAGGAAACTGGTCTGAAAGGACTCGATAATTAATTACCCTTTTGGCAGAGGTGACCTGCAGGTAGCCTGAGCTCAGGCTACCTACAGGACAGTGTGGTGGCCACAAGTCCAAGCCTTCAGCATCTCTCTGGTGACAACAGCAAGGAGCTAGAGCCCTTGTTTGTCTGGGCTGAGCATCTTGAATGCAGCTTATAAATATCACCCACTGTGCACCTCAGATTTGCTTTGGGAGATAGGAAAAATTCAGAGATGGGACCGTCATCAAAATTTAGGGCACAGTGGGGTCTACAGGAGCATCAAAAACAAATGATCTGTCTCAGAGGAATTCACTTGTGTGTAAAGCATCTCAGTTCCTGCATAAGGATCTCAATACTGCCCAGACTTTGAAGGAGATTTCACACACAGAGGCAAGTTTTGCTCTTTGTGAAGACAGTGGGTGTGGGGAGAAAGAGTAGTTTGGACTTTGCAAGTGTGGATTCAGAGGGGAAAAAAAATGAACTGTAAGAGAATGTGCTTTGATGTTGATAAACGTGCCTTGTGAAGGCCTTAAAAAAGAGAAAAAGCAAGAGAAAGGAGGATGTTGAAAAGGATGATAAAGCAAGGAAAAGATCCATGGGATTTGGAAACATTTGAAGAAACCTTTTTATAAAGCTGTGCTAGGCACGTCCCGTCAAATCTCTCCTGCTGTGAGGAATTTTCATGTTACTTTGCAGATAAACTTGTTGAGAGCACGCTGTCTGCCTCCATGGTGACAGTGCGGCGTCTCGAAGGGAACGGCCCTGCATCATCATTTCTCCTTCAGTTCCAGGCAGCATCTGTCACTGCTGGGCTGTGAGCTGCAAATTAGACCCATGTCCTCCCTTGACTGGGGAAGCAAAGCAAAGCTGCATTTGGTCCATTTTAGGCTGACTTTGTCAGGTTTTCTTTGGACTTGGTCAGGCGAAGTGTCACTTGTTCATGAGGGACTTGTTGCTTAGATACCTGTTCCAAAAACCACCTCCTGGTAATCTCTTTAACTGCTATTTCCTGTCTCAGGTGGCTTTTGGGGGGGCAGAGGGGAAGGGAGGAAGAGGTGAGACTGACGTAGGATATATGATAACTCAGGCCTGGAGGCAGCCAGGCAGGATGCTTGAACTATCAGGCAGAAGGAGGAGGGGATATATGTCATGGAGGTCTGGCTTCTTAAGGATGGAAGGGTTAATGGAATTGTACTGCATGTGCCATTCTGCTGGTTGGTGCCCCTCTAATGCCCTTTTAACTCCCTTGAGGAAGGTTTAGGTAGAGGAGAAAGAAATCTCAAAGTTATTAAGCTCCTGTATGTTTTGTGAAAAAAGGCATCTCCATGGAGGAAGGATATCCTCTGTACTGCTCCCGGCATTCACAAGTACTATCCCGTCATGGCACAGAATTCCATAAGACAAAGAAAGACAAACACATAAACACATACACACACACACACACACACACACACACACAAAAGGACAGTGCGTTGAGTCATGGGAGACCAGTCTTGGTTCTTCAGCTCACAGAAAGTCTTATTTTGGGTGGTTCAGCTGAAAATGAGGAGGGGACAAAGGAACAGCAGAAAATGAAATTGAGAAGGAAGAAATGCATAACACCAGAAACTGATCCAAGTGAGCAGAATGTTTTTTGAGTAACCTTGACGGAGTCAGCCAAGGCATACTTGGCTGTGGGGCAGCTGTTTTCAAACCATGCTCTGCCCTTGGGTTGTTCTCTCTGGTGACTGTCGTATCTGTTGATCTTGCTATTGCACCTTCACCCTGCTACTTGTTACACTCGGCTCTTCCCAAAATGAGACTCCAGCTCTGTAAGCCAAAGATTGCTTTATTGTGTCTTTGCACAGCATCTAGCAGGGGGATGTGAGCTAGGGCATCAGTCAGTGATTGAAAGGCAGGTAACAGCTGACAGCCCTGACTGAAATGTATCCCTTGAAAATATTTCTCATCAGAAGATGGACTTCTTTTCATTAAATGGAATCTTTCTATGAAACATTATCAGTTCTGTCAAAATTTTCCACTTTTTTATTTAATAAAAGGTTGTTTACCTCTTTGGTTTCCTTTCCTCTGTTGGTAACCTGAAAATTCTTCATGTTGTTCAGCTCAAAACAGGAAAAATCCTCCAGAAATGTCTACCTGACAGAAGTTCTTCCTTTCTTTGTGTTGTAAAACGATGAATGGGTCAAAGTTGCTCCCAGTATAACACTGGCCACACAAAGACAAACCCACTTTCACCTAGTCAATGTCATGTGCTCCAAGTAAATGGATGAGGCCATTAGTTTAATAGAGCTCTGTGTAATTTTGACAGAATTGTTTCTGAGTTTGTGAGCTTAGATCCTCCTTTGGACTTCAAGACGTTTGAGCTTTTAGTTTCTACAGAGTTTAAACTGGCACCCTAAAAAGGAGGAAGGGAAAGGGGGAAGGGAAGGGATATGGCAGAGGATGGGAGGGTAAAGAGAATGGCAGAGGATGGGAGGGGACAAGAAGGAGAAAATGTATATGTGTAGGAATTCCAATGCAGGTTTCATGATTCCCACAGCTTGACTTTTAAGGGATCAAGCCTTCCAATTCTTGCAGGATAGTCCCTGAGGCCATGTTAAGTCACCCTTGCAATTACTGTCTTTAAACAGAAAACGTTGAGTGCTTTAAAAGCATATTCCCTCATATTAAGAGACAGTACAGGTATGAAGCAGTGTGCTCCAGTGAGCTGGAGTTAACTCCCCGTTTTTCCACCTCTGTGGCTCCGGTGCCAATCCCTGGTAATTTTGCTTTAGCAGCTTGGCTGCGGCGCGTTAACTTGTGCTCTGTGAGGGGAGAGCACGGGCGGCACTGCTGCGGACCCTGGTGCTGGGCTCTCTCGCAGCTGTGCTTGGCTGGGAGGGGCTGCAGCTCTCCCCACATGTCACACAGAAGTATTTCAGGCGAAGCCTTTATGATAAATTAGGGAATGTGGTCAGCCAGAAACAGCCGGAGCGCTGTTTTATTAATCTGCGGGTGGATAACAATAAAAATGATGAAAGATCTAATCAGCAACATTATTAGCTGGAGGTTGGTGGGGCCAGGAGAGAAAAGGGGTGTGTGGGTGATGTAGGTGCTGGGGAGAGTTCAAAGACAGGGAGAGGCAAGAGCATTGTCTGCCAGCACTGTCAGACAGTAAAATTGAGGGGTGAAAACATTGCTGGAGATGATACCTTCAAAATTTCAGTCTTCAGCACCCCTTTCTCATTTGCTGTTTTACGGCTTGTAAAATCTGGGACATTTTTTAGGAGACAAGTTGCCCATCAGTGCCTGATGCTCCCTCTCTCAGTTACTCCCTTCCCTCAGTCCCCTCATGTAAGGCCATGCCAGGACACCAACATCACATTCCCTTCCTGTCTGACAGGAGGTGGGGAGATGCCCCTTTTCTGTACTGTATTCTACTGCTGTGTCTTTAGCTTTTTCTGCAATACCTAGGAGGCTTTGATGATAGAAATGATAGGGATGGGCAACTCAGATCCCTTTGGCATTCATTATTAACTGGAGTGGGATGCTTATGGTGGTGGATAAAGGCTTCTGTGTATTCTCTGTGTCCCTTTTCAATCTTTTTCTTTTGGCTTAGTAAGGTAAACAAATATGATACAGGAAAGCCTTGTCTAAGGACCTGAATATGGAAGAATTGGAAGGCTCCAAATCTCCATTAAAGCTTTGATTTGGCAGCATCACAAAGTCTTGCACTCAACACATCTGTATGCAAATGCATTATGGACAGCTAAAGAGCCTCTGTTCTTCTCTCTCTGTCATATTTTGCGTATTATTTGCTTACAATTCATGTCTGTCTCATAGTCTCTGTGGTAAAAGCATATTGAGGAAAGTCATCTCCTTTCCCAGCAATTTTCTCAGCTTCTCTTGATCATTAACATGCTGGAAACCACTTGAAAGAAACACTGCAATTTTTTAAGGGATTTTATTCATTTATTCATCAAGGTTAAGGACCCTGAAAAACTGCTGTCTACATCTTTTAGCACTTACTTCTTTCAAACCTCATATACATTATAGTCCTCAATCTGGAGTTCTCTTTTGCTATGAGGTTTTCTCTGCCTGTATCTTCTGTTGCAGTCTTAATATACAATAAACCACTTTAAAATTAGTTATACTGCTACAGTTGTCAGGAGAACTCAAGTAATCTGATGAATTTAGTAAGAATTCCAGGCTGTGAAACAGACACAATGAAATTCTCTCCTTCAGCCTACTTGCCTCATTATTAAACCTTCAGTTTATAGTGTGCAGACAGTCGTGCACTATAATTGAGGTTGAATTGCCGTTCTCATTATAAATCCCCCTTTCTCGTGTGCTCATAACTTCAACCAACACATGGGCTGAAACTGTGCACGCTCACTTTTAGCCCACAGTAGAATATTTAACTTCATGATCTATGGGTTTTAGCTCTGCTGCCGTGCTCTGCTGCCCCATATATTTAACCACAGCAGGGGCTTCTCTAGAGGTTGAAATGCAAAAGCTGAGCATTAAGAGGTCTGCCTGGCTTAGGCATCAGCCTTGCATCTGTATTTTAGGTGGCTAGTGCCCTGGTGGGGCCAGTGGTATTTGCTAGCCAGCCATCTGAGAGGGTGTTATTTTTAAGACCCTGTCTGACAGCTTCAGTAAAAGAAGTCTCTCTGAAGCCTTGAAAAACACCTGACCCTCCCAACTGGCTGGGCAGGAGTTCAGGTGTTTCCTTAATTCACTGCCCAGAACTTAGGTTGAGTCCCAGCGAAAGTATTCCTCTGCTTCTGTCCTCTGTGCCAGTGAGATCTGTAAGCTCAGTTTGAATTTCGGTAGGGGATCCAAAACTGTTGACTACATCCACTTGGACCCTGAGCAACTCTGTTAAGCCCTCAATACCAGGGGCATGGACCTCCTTTCCTCTGTGGGCTTACTCCCCTCTTATTCGTGTGTGCTCTGTGTTCTGACTACGTCTACTTTACTGCCAACTCTGGCAAGTAGAGGGAAGTGCTTGGTTGCAGTTTCACACTGCATGGGCTGCCCTGGTGTCAAATCCTCTGAGAAAGGGTTGATTCAGATGGGCAGTTCAATATTGCATCTCAGCCTGCAGCCAAGAAGAGCAGAAAGGGGCAGCCTCGTGGCTGCAGCACTCAAGGAGGAAACAAGGGTTTGGGATTTGGAGCTCGGTTCTGCTCTTTGTCACAGGTTTTGTGTGTGCAATCAGATGATGCAATCAGATCTGTTGACTGGACCTCTGCTGACCCAAATGGTGATGACCTCTGGCTCAGATGCTTGCATTGAAAGATAGATGGGACCATTTCCACTGTGACAGTGTTTGAAGCAGTGCTTGCAATGAAGTAAAACAATATCTACAGATAGACCACACTGCAGTGTCCTGGGCAGATGCCCATTCCCTCTCTTGTGCACTCTCCTCAGGCAGAGTTCCCCTGCCCCAGCTTCAGCACAGTGACTCACCCTGAGGTGCTTCATGGAGAAGACTCAAGAGCTGAGTGTTGGCAGAAAGTCTGGTTTAGAGTTTGTGGAGAGGAGAAAGGTGAGGGATAAAGAAACACTAACCTGTATTTGTCAAGAAACCCAAGACAACAGGATTTATGTGGAGAGTTGTTGGGTTGATTGGTGTTTGTTTCTCATATATTTATAGTGGGGAGGAGGAGGTGAAAGAAAGGCTTTAATTTGAAAAGAAATTTGTTGAGTTGGAAAGTATGAGGTAGAGAAACAAATGACCTCTTACAGCCAGAGAAACCATGGACCAAGACTGGTCCTGTCTAGAGACAGCTGGTGCGGGGGAGTGGTTTTGATTTGTGCCATCAGAGAGGCCGTAGTTGTTCACAAAATCCGTCTTTCTGCCCTCACTTTCATGGTTCAACACTTGCTCAAGGAGACAGCAGCAGTGGGGAAGGTGCTGCCATTTATCCCCAGCAATTTATCACCAACCCTTCATTCTGCAGCAGAGAGGGAAACCTCTGCCTGTCTCTGGAAGTCTGTCATCTCATTGATTTTCCTTGATCAACACTCCAGGACTTTCCTTCATCCCCTCTTGATGTGCCCATGGCAGGGGCTGAGGATGCAGGAGCACATGGCAGGACCTGAGGACACCATGGCAATGTTTGCAGAGCTCATCTGCCAGTGCCCTGAATCCCAGTTCTCCTGCAGGCGAACGGCTTTGCTTTCTCACACCTCTCCCCCACGTTCTTTGCTCTTCAAGCACTACTTGTAGGAGTTGAAAGTGACGTGACGGAGCCTGAGGGAAAGGGGAAAATACAGTCTGTGTCTCTGAAAATGTAAAAGGAATCCTTCTGTGTATTTTGTTCCTCTCCTGATACTCATTCCTGTCCCCAGCTGAACTGCTGTGACTAACTGCACTGAGAATTTTGCTCCAAAAGTGCAGTGGAGATGAGGAAGAAGCTAAAGGGTGGGAAAGAAAGTGACTCCTATGCTGCTACCACGGGGGATTTTCTTTGACATAAACTTTATTTCGGGTGACAAGGCTTCTTCCTTAATGCTATTTCCTGCATTTCAAGTTCGCTCATCAGAGCCTGCACTCTCTGGAAGCTGGTGGTGTTCCCCTGCGTGGTATGTGCGTGTTTTGTGAATGTCGGGCTTCCTGACACTTAGGCAAAGAGCTTTCTAGGGGTGCTTCCCTCCATAGTAATGGCAGGAGGGGCTGGGCAGGACCTCTCCAGGCTGCCCTGTATCCATGGGTTTAATAGCTCCTTTCAAATCCTTTTCCCTAAGAAGTAGTTCTGGCAATCACTGTCCACATGTGCCTGGACTGGACAGAGTTTTAAGAAGTAGCTTGGCTGGAATAAGGTAGCTCTGAGCTTTGCTGACAGGAGTTATCCCTAGGAACCATGTGAAGGGTTTCTGCAGCCACCAGAGCTGTTCTGAATTTTTAATGAATTTGAAGATCATGCCTCAAGCTTGGTCTGCTCTGGAGACAGTGTGTAACAAAGAATTACCTCCAGCTAACACCAGGACCAGAAAATGAATACAGAGTGTTTTGGGTACATCCAAGTTTTTCTCCCTTTAAACACTGTCACGAAGAAAATGCTACTGCTCTCTGGTTTTGACCATCTGCTGAAAGTTTACACCCGAGACAACTAAGGACACACATTTTAAACTGAGTGGTTGGCTGGATTTGAGTATAAATTTGCAAGAATGTAAGAAATACATGAATATGATCTGTGGACCTAGGTAGACAAAAATTCCTGTGCAGTTTTGCTCACCCATCTCCACCTCATTATTCTGTTCCTCTGATTGTTAGTTTTAGTGCACCCTCTGTAAAATTGTGGTAGCAAACAGGAGGGCAGAATATTGTGTCTGTTGTCTGTCAGGCACTGTCTCAAGGTTTTTCTCTGTTTATTGGAACAGTTGACATCTATTGTTTTCATTGTTGTTGTACCTCAGTTCCTTTTTCAAGCTTTGTGGGTCAGGCACCACCAGTTGGTCTGTGTTCCTGCAGTGAAGGGTTTTAGGCACCCATAGAGTGTGACAAGTCAGATTATGACCACTGGAGAAGGGCAAATCTTTGCTGCTGAAATATTCCTCAGAAAGACAAGTCTGTCTTGACTCCTCCTCTGTCCTCCATCTCCTTAGTATTTACTGGGGAAAAAAACCACATTTAATTTTGAGCCTGCTGGACTTAAAGGACTTCTTTATAGTGTTCATGTGTCAGGGTCCATGTGAATTGCTGCAGTATCTGACAGAAGACCTAGTTTGTGTAAGACATGCTTCCAACCTCTGCCAGTGTTTCTTTTCCTTCACCGAATGCCATTTCCCATGAAATACTGAAATATCTTGCTAGATGGCAACTTTTCTGGAAAGTTGCTCCTTTTGATTGAACAGTTTTCTTCATTAAAAGTTTCTACACTTTGAATGTTTTGGCCCCATCTGGGCTGAAAAATGTAGATTTTTCAGGCTGAAATTAATTTATATCTTTTTTTTTTTTTTTTTTTTTTTTTTTTGGTGAGGTCTGCTTTGGAGATATGTGGGAGGTTTGGTTCCTTCCCTCTTTCCCCACAAAGTTCAAGTAGGTCAAATGCTATCAATGTTCTAACTTTATCTTTACTCCTTCAAATCCCCACCAGCCTCCTGGACTTGACTTTACAAGTCCTTTCATGTCACTTCACACTGTAGTGGGAGGAAGTGAAAATTACAGGCCACAGGCAGGGTTCCAAAAAGAGCTCTCTCTCTCAGAAAGGGGCTGGCATCTTTCCATGGGCCTTCATTGTATTTTATAGCCATACTACAGTATTTAACAGCATAATTTAGGAAGTGTCGGTACTCTGTCGTGGAGTGTGGAGAAACTGTCTTATTCAACCCCTGGCGACGTGCACTGATTCAAATAATGCACCGTGAGGCAACGTTAATGTTTTCTGGAAATGGAATTGGAGTCAGAAATGCCCTTTGTGGCCATCAGCATAAATACTGTTGCGATCCTGATCAGCAAGGAGAATTCAAAACCTTTTGCCCTTAAAAAGTGACTCTCTCTCATATTTTAATTAAATCTCCACCAATGTATGAAATAATTAAAGAAAATCAAAGTCCTTGCCATGGATTAAAAATATACCCTAAAAGTATCAGCAGAAGACCTACTGCTACGCAAAATCTGAGTGAAACTGTTTCTCACCCTTCCAACGGTGGTACCTCTTCATTTCTTGTGTGCTTTTAATGCCTGGGGGAAGATAGGTCTGGCTGGGATCCTAGATCACCATCTGATTTAGGAATGGGAAAACAATGACTCTTCTGGGCTGTCACAGAGACCATTTCATGTTTACCTCAGCTGTGCAGCTGCCATCTGTGTTTTACCGGATTATCCGAGAGGTCTGCTGTCAAATGGAGTAGGAGGAGGCAACAGTAGCATAAGCTGGTCAGATATAACCTCCTGAAGAGATTTTAATATGTTTTCCAGCCCAGAAGGATGCAATAGTCCCTCATGATTTCTGTCGGCCTTACCAGACTCTGCACTCAGATTAAACAAAAAAGCCAGACATCAAATCCATGTAAAATCACTCCACACTTGCAGACACAATGTCAGGCCCTTCCTGCAGGACTGGTGTGGTTTGGTTTATGCTGTATCGACTTTTTGTAGCCTCTGATAGCTTTATTTCATGAGAATAACAAGGGACATGGCCAGAAGGCAGACCAGCTTTGAGTAGGAGACTGGATGAGAAAACCACAGAGGTCCTTCCCATCAGCACTGCCATGATTTGGGTTCTACACCTGCTCTGTTGGGGTGGTTCAGAGGGCTGGTGTCTATTGCAGTGACATACCCAGAGATCTATGCACATCTACAGCAATCACAGAACCACAGAATCATGCAAGAACCCATGTTGGACCTAGAAGGACCACCTGGTCCAAATTTTTGTGGGAAAGGGATCTTAGATGAGATTATCTAGCACCCAGTGCAATACAATTGTACCTTGGAAACCCCCAGCAATGTGGACTCTACTGCATCACTGGGGAGGTTGTTCCAGTGATTGACAGTTTTCACTGTAAAAAATGTCTTTCTTAAACTGAGAAGAAACTTCTCCCAGTGCAACTTGTGCTTGTTCTCCCTTGTCTTCATCCTATGGCTCCTTGTGAAGGGAGAGTCTCTGTCCTCTTTGTAGCCACTTTAAATCACTAGCATAATTCCTCTACAGCCTTCACCTGAAATTATCAAGGCAGGCAAAGCTGTATTGTAACAAGAACGAGCTAGCTGGGCAATGGACTCTTCTTTATTTTTATAAAAACGTCCTTTGTAAATCTCAAAACCAGTATGAGGCGAAGACATATGTCATGTCACAAATGGGTAAAGTGAAGTGATGCAACCCAGAAACGGTGCTGAGTAGCAATGCCACAGGCTAAGCACTGGTCCATAACCTCCTCTCAGGATGGCATGTGGCTTGGTAACTGTCCAGCTCCACCATCTGCAGAGACTGAAACTCAATTGCTGTTAACGAGAATGAAATTATGGCGATATTAGCATAATTAAAATGAGAAGAATCCTAGTTCGAGGATGATTGATACCCATGGAAAGCTTTGGATTCAGGCAGAAAAGGCAGGTCCAAGACTGTTGGCTCAGATGTTATTTACCTGCACGATTTCTCCAGGTATGGGAGGAAATGTCCTCCAAAAAAAAAAAAAAAAAAAAAAAAAAAAAAAAAAAAAAAAAAAAAGAAAAGAAAAGAAAAGAAAAGAAAAGCTTAATGTGTCTAGTGACTGGTATTAAATAAATGATGCATGTTGGCAGAGCGATAGATGAGAATAGCGGAAAACACATTGTGAAAGGAACCAGAAGAATTGCTGTCATAAATCTCCCCAAACTATTCCAGTCTGAGGCTTAAAAGTAAGCAGGTTACAAGGAGTATAAGAAAGGGGACTTTAGAAGAAACCCATGGCTCTGTAGGTTCACTGACACAAGTTTTGCCTGTGTGTCCACCCTCTTAGGAGAGGAGCAAGGGATGACCAGGGAAAGGAAAGGGTTGTGAAAGTGTGACATTGCCACTTGGGTTGTTTGTCTCTTGGGTTTTATTTTTTATTTGAGGCAGGTTAAAAGAACTCCAGGTGTTCTCTCTAGAAAGAAAGAGATTAGAAGGCAACATTAATCAAGTTTACAACATATTCAAACAAGTAGATAAAGTGGAGAGAAAAAATACCCTGAAATGCTTTTGTAATGAATGCATATTTTAGCTGAGGAATTCACAGGGGTCGACACGTATATATGCAAAACTAGGGTTAGAAGACAAAGTGGGATTATTTTCAAAGCTCATAAATAATTTAACTGTTGGAAGAAAAATGCAGAGGTTTCTGTTGATCTTATTGCCAAAGAAATGACTTTAGGCCTGATAAAGCAAGGGGCTAAAGGTGTTTTCACACAGAAGAATGACAGAGCATAGCTGTTTGTCTATTACAACTTGTCACACCAATTGTGGTTTTTATTGAGTAAAAGATGGGCATGTTGGGGCAGGATATTCTGGCTCCTTTGACACACTAAAATTGCAATTTCTTGTTGACTTTTGTAAGGTGTTAACTGAAAACAGTTGTAAATGTTCCTATTAACTTATTTTGCTGCAGAAAAGAGGCCATTGCTGAATGCTTTTGACAACCCCACTTGGAAAAAACATGGGAGGAGCTGTACAAAGGACCAGCACTGGAAAATCTTCTGGAGCAGAATTCCCTCTTAATTTGCATTGCCAGTTACCATGAAGATTGTGCCACTTCACAGTGACCAGGGCAGGTCATATAAGAGCCTTGCTATCTATTTAGCATGTGCAGTGATGCATGCCACAGTCACACCTACTTAGTCTCCATATCTGTCACATATCTGTACAGTTTAGTCGTGCAGTGAAATGGCTGAAGACCTCAAAGCCTCTGTTCCACATCATTTTTGTTCTTGCCGTCTGACACTAACCAATAACTGCCCCTCTGGCTCGAACTCCAGTTTTGTTCTATTGAACTGTTCTATATTTGCCTTTGAATTTACATTTCCAGAGCGTGAGAGAAGCTGGATTGACAGCCCTGGAGCCTGCTTTCTGTGTGAACCTATGGTCTCTTTGCCTTAACACACCTCTTTGTTGGCTGGAAGCTGCTGCTGCTCAGCTCAGGGTAGAGCGCTGGCGCACACGAACACCCGCGCTCCTCCTCAGTGTGCAGCGCCTGACCATGTGTGCACTCTCTGAGGCTGTTTCAAATGGTGAGTACAAACCATGGCTAATCTGTTTTACTTCCCGCTTCACTTGGCTTCTCTCAGTTGCTGCCTCCCAACTGAGATTTACTGGTTTCCATCTGCACGGAAACTGTTTCCTAATTTAGCCAGGTGTGATGCTTGGCCGTGACCATCCGTCCGTCACCTGTGGGACAGACAAGGCGGCTCCGCAAGCTCAGGCCCTGGAGGAGGAACCCCCAAGAGGTGGCATCTCACTCATTTGTGGGTCCCCAGCTAAAAGTGCAACAAAAGCACCACCTGGGTTCATAAGCAGTGATAGAAACCCCTCTGATCCAGGACCACTGCAGATTCCACATGGGAAGGCTTGCTGAGCAGCTGATGGCAAGTAGCTTCCACTGTGACCTGGATAGAAGAAAAACGAGGTCCAGGCAGGCCAAGTTTGTCCTCCAGCACAAGGTGCAGACCTCTGCCTGCTGTTCTTCACCATTTGCAGTTTGTGGGGCAGGAGTGCTCTTTTAAATCTGATGTATCAAAACTGATCCTAAAATTTGCATTTGGTGGTATCCGTCCCTTCATGGAAGGAAAAATTCCCCAGTCTCCGATTAAACTGGATTTGGACTGTAAGCCTTTTAGGAAAGTGTGTTGCTTTATGTGGCTTCCCTACTTCTAGAAAAATAAACCACCTTAAATGTCCAGTATTTCACTCAAACTCAGCTCCCTCCCAGCCCTGCAAAAGCTTGGTATTCAAGGAGAGAAAATATTTACTTAGTAAAGCTTTAAGATCAGGCTTTTGGGCTGGAAACTGAAAGGTATAAATAAGCCAGATAAAGGACAACTCCTGCTTAAACTAGAGAGCGTAATCTGCAGAGACAGGTAGCTCTCTAGCTCTTTATCTTGTTTTGGCTTGGACTGCTCTGTACAACACCGTCATCAGAGCAGGAATTTTGACATTCACCCGCTGAGCCACCTCCTGAGTGGGATGCTCAGACTGGGCAGAGGAGGCTAATAGTGTCCCACACTTAGGGCCAGCCTGCTCTCCTCAGGCTTTTATGTGAATCAGTCTTATCTCATGTTTCTTGTCTTACCCTAAACTCAGCTGCTTGCTGCTTATCAGCTATCAGAGTTATGCACAGGGACTCAGACCCTCTTTGTCTTCGGCATTTGGGCTTTGCAATGCAAATATAGGTGTTCTGGATAACTGTCCCTTGAGGTTAGGAGAGTTGGGTCCAGAGGGGCATGTGTCTCTTTATTATCAGTTTCCTGGTTCCCCAACCAAACAAGCCTCGTCCCCAGAGTCAACTGCAGTGCACTTGTGTCAAATGTGATGCAAAGTGTAATTTGATGATTATTGAGAGAAATTCATGTAGTCCAGCCTGCTCTGGGGCTGCTACAGGAAGCAGCAGTAACAGAACACACTGAGTGGAGGGAGTTAAAACAAGGCAAAATTGGGCTGACACTTTTCGTCTGTGCTTATATGCCATTGTAACAGTGGCTGGGGGCTTCTTTTGGCTTGGCTAAGAAAGACATTGCTAGTGTCTAACACTTGATGACAGATGGTTCACCAATGCTCCTAGGCCCATTGTCTCACTTAATAGCTCTTTGTTCTAGCTGAAAGAAGGTAATCTTTTCTTGTAGGAGTTGGTAGGAGGATCTGTGTACAATATGCCTTCGTTCAACTGTTTCAGTTTTGGAGCCTGTTCTGTAGCTCACTGAAGTGGAATCGTCTCTCTTACCCTCTGTAGGAGGGACTCACAAAGGAGGCATCACAGTCATGATGCCTAATTTGTGGGTGTTTTGCTCTCTGGTAGGACTCACCACACTGAATTAGGCAATTGCATTTTCTGGGCTGTGTACGGAAAAAAAAAAAAAAACAACCACATGATCTTCTCTGGCTCAAAGTGTGAGGAGGAGTTTAGGGCCTCTGTCTCTCCGAGGAGAGACACCCATTTTTGGGATGTCATGCTGTGGCTCCCCACTGGGGAGAGTTAACCCGCCCACTCACCAGCTGACTGCAAACTGAGTGTTTGTATCTCTTCTTAAGAGCTGAAAGCAATAACTGCAACACAGCAAAGGTTACACCCCAAGAAACTGCCAGGAGGAGCAGACCGAGGTGTACCCACAGGAGAGTTGCTGTCCCTTTCTTCCAGTGAGGTGTCCTGTACTATGTACATCACGTTCACGGGAGTGATGTTAGGAGCCTGGGTATCCTAGGAGATGTTATGGAGTCACTTGTCCCCCAATTCCATTTTTATTTCCACCCTTTTAAACAAGACAAGGCAGGTCAACGGGAGGAGTTGTGAATACCTCCCTGGACTGCCATCCCTGGACTGCCCTGATTGTGTAATCAGGGCCATCTTCTGTGTCATGGGAGTCTCAGGGGGCAAATCTCAGCTTCCATCTGGACAAGGGAAGAGTCTGAACCTGCTCTTGTCATATCTCATGTGAATGCACTGCACCCTGTGAGGCTGCTGCTCCCAGGAGAAGGGCATCTTACCTGTACGTGTGCAGGGAACCGCCTTCCCTGGTCTGTGCTCGTTTGAGGTGCTCCACGCCAAGCTCAGAACTTACCAGATGGAGACCCAGAATTCAGGGTGGTTTATGAGTGCCGTGGTGAGAGGGTGTTTGATACCAAAGTGTTTTTTTGCCACCAGAATTGGTTGTTTACCAGGAGTGTCGTTGTACGGGTTCCTCAGCAGTGATGTGGGGAAGGTTTAAGGTTGGGTGGGCGCTAACAAGAGCTTATAAAATGATGAGGGCAAGTGGGCAAAGAGATGAGGTTCTGAGCAAGCTGGTCCAGTTGATCTCCTGCTCACTGCAGGGGGGTTGCACTTGATGACCTTTAAAGGTTCTTCCCAACTCAAAAAATTCCATCGCTCTGTGAGGCATCAGAGTGACCTCGTACCCTTAATAAATGAAACACAAAGGCTCTGATTTGGAACCTTCTGAGTGTTTTTTTGGGGATGTGTTTGTAGTGAAAGAGAAGCTGTGCAATTGAAACCTGTTTCAAAAACCGATTTCCTCAGCAAGTAGAACAGCAGTGCTATTCCAAAAGGCATCTCCAGAATCAATATTTGGCTGCCTTGAGACTGTGGCCTATTCCCATTTCATCAGCTCCGGAGTGGCCAGGACAAGTCAGGTGTTTCCAAATTAAGTTTGCTAAGGGACATTACTAGGAAACAGCATCAGCAGCTTCCTTCTCCAAGTGGGGCAGTACAAAAGCTTGCACAAGCTGCTTGGGCAGGGTTGGCACATTGCTCTGGAGCAATCGGTGACGTGTTTCCCCATCTGCCAAACCCCTGTGATGTGTGAGATATCCCTGGGACCACAAACACAAATACCTCGCATGGTTCTAGACCCATGGGATGGTCATTGCTCGCGGGTCATACCTGGGACTGGGAGAAATGTGCTGTTGAAATCTGGAATATTGAAGGTGGAAAAGTCTCAGCTTGATTTGCAAGAACATTTCCAAATGTTATTTCAGTGTTTTTTACAAAGGGAAACAGGCAGAGCTCTTGTAGCCTTGTTCAAAGTCCATATCATCTTCTAATAAAAGAAAATTTTGTAATGGACATCTGCCTGGAGTAGGGATGTGATGGAAGTGGGAAAAGGAATTGTTTCCTCTTGTGTGCAAAGGAGGAGTGTCTCAGTGGCTACATCAAGAAACACTGATATGGAAAAGTGACTCCAGGAAGGGATGTACTGCTTTCTTAGAGACACAAAAATGTGATTATTAGTAGCAGTGTCTCCATGGGACTCCATAAAGAATGGCAGCAAACCATGCCCTGTTCTTGTACCAAAGGTTGCCCTCAGCTACTCATGAGGATGGGATTGCAGTTTACTATAATCACAGTGGTGCCAAGGAGCACATTGGCAAAGGATGGATGTTTGACCTTTAAAAAAACCTTTAGTTTCATGTAATGTGATTTAGCAGCTACAAATAAGAGAGAGAAGCCGGCATCAAATATCCAGTGGCTTTTGAACCTCTGTAATAGAGTGTTCCTGATCTGATGCTGCTGCATGCTGGTGCACACAGACAGGCAGCTACAGGCTCTCAAGTTGACTTGGCCTCTTTCTTCATTTTCGTTGCTTCAGATGGGGGTGTTTGTTTTGCTAATTGCCTGCCCCAGCAACACAGTCCCATGCTGAAACAGGATCATGCTGCAGCTTGTTTTGCTTTACAGCACCTGCAGTGTAAATGGGTGGACTTCCTTTGGAGAGAAGCATGGAGTCTCCGTAAGGCAAGTACCTAAATGTTAAGTCAGGGCTGGTGTATCTGTACAACCCACAGAGGGGTGCCTTTATCAACCATAAGGCCACGTCTACATTTGTCCTTCAGCCCACTCTGTTTCAGTCTGTGTCTCTACCATAACCAGGGAGCTGAGTATGTGAAGTACCCATCACTTAGTTTAGGCAGCAATGTGGTCACAGCAGTGCTTTATTCCCCAGCACACCATTGTAAATGACCCTCCAGCGGGCTGACTCCTGTTGTGGTGCCTCCCTCTTTATTGGGGAGTGAACTTGGAGATCTGACCAGCCTTTGAGCTGGCATGTAATGCGTGGGGATGTGCTGGGAGAAAGGTCAGGGCCAGGCATGGTCCCTCCTGTGTCACTGGTTGTCCCTGCTGATCCTCATATCTGGATTCCCCAATTCAGGAACCCCAATAGTGTCTCTGCAAAGTCAAATATTTTTAGGGGTACTGATGTAAGCCACAGAGGCAGCTTTAATAGTGTTTTCTGGTCTCCTCTTGGGAGCTGGTTGCTCTCCAACACTGGATATTTTATCTCCTGTTTATTGCAGGGTACCTGAAACAAGATTCTAAAATCTTGTCTTACAATCGTCAGTCAACAGCCCCCAACTCTTTCTCATTGGCCAGAAGTGTCCCCAGCTGGATGCCCCAGGAATGCAGCCCATCCTGCTCAGACAACATGGCCATGTTCTTGCAGGTACATGAGGATGTACCTCACACTGCAGAGACACAGCTTCTACCTCAGGGAGGGTAGGGGAGAGCTCTGAGGAGCTTGAAGGTCACAAAGTAGGGTGGGGAAGGTGGCCTGAGTAGTGAGGAGGGATTTAGGCAGTACTTGTTCCCTTTGCTTAGTGCTCCCTTTGCTATGCCACTTTGGGAAATTGAGCCTTTCTTGTTTGTTGTGGGGCTTTCCCCCTTCAAGTAGAGATCTTCACCTTCCCTCAGCCCTCCGCCCCCACCTTAGTTCTCAACCCGGCCCAGGTAAGAGGTTGAGCCTCTGTTTGTCCTCTTCATCCCTGCAGATCAGAACAGGATGCTGAATAGCCTTTGGCACAGAAACCTCTTCTTACTGGAGACCTAGTTCTATCTCAGTGATGTCTGAGATCAGTTTGCACATCTTTAGCCTACTCAGCCCTCTACGGAGCATCTCCTCTGTCCAAAGGCAGAGATGGGATTGGTGTATGTGCTGTTCTGTATTTGCCTTTACCTTCGGATGAAAGGCAAATACTGATCATGTTCCCTCCTTGTATTCATCATCTGATTTATATTTAATTTGTTTCTATTGCCCCGAACAGACATAAAATAATGTGGCAGTTTGAGCATTAATACTCTTAGTATTAATAATAGGAGTTTGTACTAATAGAGCTCCTTCCGTCTGTGGACTGCAAATTATGGACAAGCACCATTAGTCCCATTTAGAGGTGGATTTAGCTGGTGCAACTTATCCAAATCCAGATGTGGCTGCAAGAATCAGGAAGAAAATGCAAAGGCTCCTGGTTTCAACCCGAGCCCCAGCTCAGCCGATCTGCTACAGCCATTTCAGGGGGAAAAAATAACCGTTCAAAAGGCAAGATGTGAGGCATGCTCAGGAAGAAATTGAGCCTCATCTCTGGAGATTGCTGAATTTCACAAGGTTTTCCCAAAGCAGCAAAAGGAACAATGTCCCGAGCTTTGGCCTCTATACTTATCAGCATGAAAAAACCATGAGCGTGAAATCAAACAACAGGCTTCAAATGGGAGCTACAATGACTCTAATTTGTATGTACCATTATTTGATCTTCTAACCTACTAGGTTTAAGGTAAACCACACTGGAATATCAAGCAGACATTAAATGAAACAGTGTCATTAATTCAATCCAATGAGATACGTTTTATATAACAAAGGGATTTGTTCTGATACTCAAACAATGTATATTAATGAAAGAGTCGAAATAGATTCATTTTGTTCTCAAAGCAAACACATTAAGGGAAGCCATCAAGAAGTAAAGAACACGGCTTTTTTTTTTTTTTTTTTTTTTAAACTGTGCTTTATTTAGGGCTAAGCTGGAAAGCGTCATTCAATAATTACAGAAGATTACAAGGAGTTTTAGGGAATTGAGAGTGAAAGAGCAGTTGTATGGAACTGCAGCTGCGTTACACATCTGTACTTCCTAGCTGTGGGCTCAGTTTGCTTCAGTCCTTACTCTGGCAAAATGCTCGTTATATCCCCATGAGAGTTTTGGAAGAGTAAGGACTGCACGGTTCGGCCCAATATATAATCAAAATTAACCTTAAAAAAAAAAAACAAAAACAAAAACAAAAACAAAAAAAAAAAAAAAAGGAAAAAGAAAAAAAAAGAAAAAAGTTCAAGATCGAGATAAAAAATACAAAGAGAAAGAAACAAGAATATTAAACAAGAGTAAAACCAAATAAATAATCAAAAAACAATTATCACACTGCTCAATCGATGCAAACAAGTGTGAGAATGATGTAAATCAAGTTTTAAGACTGTGAAAATAAATTATAATAAATATGATATACTTTAAAATATATGTGTTCTTAAATAATTCATTGTTTTTTCTGAGTCAGATTTTTTAAAGCAATGTCTTATTTTTAACTGCTCTAAAGTCATTTACCAAAGATAAATATCGTGCTTTCATTAAATAGTTTTCCTTGTTTTTTCTCTATCATTACAATTAAAAGTCCTACAAAATATGCAAATTTATTTACAGAAAACAGAGCCAGCATCTTTTTTTTTTTTAAACATCCCCCTGTTTTTCAAAATTCCTTGTAAACAGTTTCAGAAATTCTTCAAAGAGATTGTTTCTTTAGTTTATTTTTATGTTTTTTTTTTTTTAAGCTTTTTTAAAGATTTTTTGGTTTTTTTTTTCTTTTTTTTTGTTTTTTAAGATTAAGGTACTAGGCTAATCCCTTGCCCTGAAGGTTTCTAGAGCAAATATGGAAGCTACTGAAGCATAGGATGATGGGAATTTTGCGGACAGCAGATCATGAAGACATGAAGCGTTTAGCTGTGTTTTGTTGTTCAAGATAGAACTAACGTCTGATAAAAAGACAGCTGTTTTTTTTTTCCCATTTGCATTGTCTACAGAATTGAGTCTTGTCTTGTTTATTTTTTAATAGCTGGAATGCTTGCAGTTAAAAAAGCTGCCAAAATAGCCATTTTTCTCCTTTTTTTCCTCGATAAATAACAGCATCCAACAGCAATTGGCAGAGAGTAGGAATTTATGCTCAATCTAAACTCTACAAAAATTACAGTTCTACAACATCTTTGTTTTTAGCATTAACGCTAACTTCTATGTAGTATTATTTTTTTTTTGCTTTTTTTTGTTTTTTTTTTTTTATTTTTATGTTGTCTAATTTTTTCTATTATATAGGTATTTTAAACTTTCTTTTTTTAAATTCTGTACAACTATTAGGATTTTAAATGGGGAGAGTTAGAAGCATTTACAAACCTTTTTGTTTTCCATTTAATATCAACCATCTTTCCTTTCTCTTTTTCTATGCCTTTTTATGTACTTATTTATGTATTTATTTATTTACTTTTTTTTTGCTTTTCATAGATATCCATCTTACCTGCCTTTAACAACGCAATCCTTGCGTATTATACAGAAAACCATATGAAAGCTTCATAGACTCTAATTAATGTATAACCAAAGAACCTCCCAAAGTATCAAAGAACTATTATCTTGCCGTTTTAAAAGCATTTAAGCATTTGATTTTTTTTTTTTTTTAATTTTACATATTTCATATAATCGCTCTCAAAAACTGTTTTAGGAACAGCTCAGAGAAAAGGAAAGAACTTCCATATTTTACATACAGCTACAAGTCTGCGGTAAAAAGTTTTGTCCTTTGGTCCCTATATAGCTAAGGAATGACAGATAAAGATGCTCAGTGACTGTTACCACGGGTTCTCGCATGGTAACCGCATCCTTGGTGGCAAACAGGCACTCCTTTGCCAGAATCCAGGTTTGCATCTCCTGTTTGAAGAAAAGCCGCTGTGGTGATATCAGTGTCTCTTCAGAAATCCCGGTTGAATCTTCCTCCTGTTCTGATTTTACTTATGTGTTTGTTTGTTTTCAAGCGCATGTCCTTCGAAGTCAGCAGATGTGATACTTTTCTTGAAGAAATGTTACAGTCTAAACAATCAAAGAGAGAATAGGTCTGAAGTCTTCAGCTTGACTGATATTTGCTGATATGTCAAAGGTGTAATCCAACAGTTCACGATTTTTTTTTTTTAATATATATATACTTTTTTTTTTTTTTTCCTAAATGTGGCCCATTCAGCTGCTGCCCTAAAAAATGAAGAAGATCATTGCAAATTAAATCAAAAAGGGGAGGGGGAAGTAGGGAAGGTGTGGGGGAAATATTTGAGACGGGGGGGGAAAAAAGACCTAAAAATGAAAATGAAATTAAAATCAAGCCTGTTCTTTTGGGCCCAATCCTGCTCCTGTTGAAAGTATAATGGGTGTTTTCTTCTCCCTTCAATTGGGACAGGATGGGGCTTCTGCTTTGGTGTTTTGATTTTGGAGGCATTGGCTCTGATTCTGCTCCCACTTAGCATCAACAGAAAGATTCCCCTTGACTTCAGTGGGAACCGGATCAAACCCAAAGTGAGCAAGGTAGTCACGATCATGATAAAGAAAAACACAATTGTTCCTAATAGCAGTAATAATAAATCAAAATAATATTAGGACATGTCTATGTAAATCTGTATCACTACGTATGTGCAGATAGCGGCATTTTAGTTATTTTTAAGTGCCACTTTACAATGCCAGATCACAATCTTGCTTGGCAGGCTTTTGAGTGTGAAAGGCATCAAGAAAGTGTAGTTCTATATTTTAATGGGGTGCCATCTATGACAGTGTATGAGCTTTCTGTGGAGACGTAGCTGCCAATAACATCTACTCCTTTGTGAATGTCAGAAAGTAGGACTTTGAACAGGCAATTTATAGGAGGTTAAATAAAAAAGGCTGTTGGAATAAACTTATTTTTGAAAAAAAAAATGTAAAGCTAACATTTCTTAAATAAAAAAAAATTATTTAAAAAAAATAATCATGATCCGACTAGGCTTGACATTTAAGTAGGATGCTTAATCATTAAGGATTAGCTCTTATCTCCTTCTAGCAAGCAGGTTCTTCTTATACACTCGGTGATTTATTACATCAAGAAACTTAGAAACTGCAAAAGGTCCACTCTGGTGGAAAAGTGTCATGCGGAATATCAATCCATGCTGGCAGGTTTTCACACTGTTGGTTCAACAAACAGCAAACCGTACACAGCAGTCTAAACAATTACAACACCAAAAATAATAATATAATAAAAAAATAAAAAACACTCGTCAAGGACCCTTTTTCAGTTGTAAACAAAAAGATGCATTTTGCTTTTTGATCTGGATGGGGTTTTTTCCCACTCAATCCCTCCCTCCCTCTAAGCAAATAATTTTTGCTGGAGTTGCTGCAATACGGCACCTTAGAATTAGGAATTCTTGAAAAGACATACAATGAGGCTTTTCTTGGGGTTGCTTTTTTTTGATTGCTATAGTTTTCAAACTACTGTTACTATCATTACTCTTTTTGGTTTTGGTTTGGTTTGGTTTTGGTTTTGGTTTTGTTATTTTTTTTTTAATTTTTAGAAGGTGATTTGAAATATCCTAAGGGGGAAAAAAAAGGTGTCAATTGAAAAAGGCCCCAATTCTCCGGAAAAAAAAAATAATCACAAGATTTCCAGTGCAAAAAATTAACCACACATTTTTTCTCTCTATTTTTTTCCAAATTATCTGTAGTTATAACAATCCCATTTTTTTTTCTAAAGAATTAGGAATCCATCTTTTTTTTTTCCTTCTATGTGACATCTAAAGAAGCATAAAACGCTGACGAGAAATCAAACGACAAATAAAGAAACCACTGCAAGCACCAAAAACGAAACGAAAATGAGCACAGCAAAAAATTGTGGCAGCACAAAGTCAAAAAAGGCACATGTGATCATGACTGGCCAATCATCAACTGATACAACATCCAAGAAAAATGCTTCAATCACGGCACCTGCACGAAACTTGACGGCATGTCATGCAACCAATTCTTAGCTTGTTACATGACGCCATCATGTCACACTTTCAACTTCGAGTTGATTTGAACTTACGGCCTGGGGGACTGTATTCTCCACTTTCATGTCATTACGAGAACTTTTTTCCTAGCTCAGCGCGAGACTGTGGTGGATTTGACTGGCTCTTGGTTGGAATTTGATTGAATGACAAAAGAAGAAAAGATTTTTTATATATATATATTTATATATAGTGTGGAAAAAGGGAAAGGTGGGGAAAGAAGATATATATAAAAATAATAATTAAAAAAAATGTTACAAACACAGCATCAATTAAAAAAATTCCAATGGAAATACTTGCCATTAAACTATAGAAAATGAAACAAGAATGAGAGCAAAACAAACTAACCGAACGGAAAGAAAAGAAAGGAAGAAGAAAGGAATTAAAAAAAAAATGAAAAAAAAAAAAAAAAAAGGAAGGAGGAGGAAAAAAAAAAAAAAAAAAAAGGATGGAGGAGGCCTAGCCAGAGACACACACACATAAAACACACACTTAAATGTAGACACACGGTCAACAGCGAACAGGAACAGAGCGTTATGCAGCGGCTGTTGAGGAGAGCATGCACTGAATGGGTGAGCGCAGACACAGATCGGTTTGCGAAGTCTGGAAAATAAACACATTCACTGCCAACCAGAATGCTTTCGTTAGCACCGGCCTCTCCCACACCACCCCCAGCATCCTGGATGCTTTGCTGGATGGCTAGCCAAAGTCCTCCAGGAGCCTTCCCGTAGCCTCGGATGGGCTCCGGAGCAGGTACCGCTCTAATCTGGTTACATTCAAAGTTTGAAGTCGTGGGGGGTGTAATAGGCCAAGAGCTGCTTTGGCTACTGAGAATATTAAAAAAAAATAAAAAATAAAAAAAAAAGCAGCTACTGCTGGTTGCTATATGTCCATTTATCAGTTCACAGGACGGTGGACTCCGAAACAGCAGTGCTGGTATGGTGTGGGAAGCAGACTTGTAGGAGGACTTGGATGATACGATGGTCCCTAAATCAGCATCATTAAAAGAAGGACATTTACTCCTTTGGCATTTAGCTTTGGCCTGAATTTAAAAGATAATGGAAAATAAAAGGGATAAGAGAAAGGGAGGAGAGAGGAGAGGGTCGGAGAGGAGAGGGTCGGAGAGGAGAGGGTCGGAGAGGAGAGGTTTGGAGAGGTTCGGAGAAGAGAAGAGAAGAGAAGAGAAGAGAAGAGAAGAGAAGAGAAGAGAAGAGAAGAGAAGAGAAGAGAAGAGAAGAGAAGAGAAGAGAAGAGAAGAGAAGAGAAGAGAAGAGAAGAGAAGAGAAGAGAAGAGAAGAGAAGAGAAGAGAAGAGAAGAGAAGAGAAGAGAAGAGAAGAGAAGAGAAGAGAAGAGAAGAGAAGAGAAGAGAAGAGAAGAAGGGCATAAAGGAGAAAAGAAACAAAAAGAAAAAGAAAAAAAAAGAAAAAGAAAAAAAAAGAAGAAAAAAACCTGCCAGAGGCTGGTTGCTACAATCTGTAGAAACACCCTGTTCCTTCCCTACAAGCAAAAATGTCCCTTTACTGGCCCACAGAATTTTGCCTCAGTAAACACTAAAAATCACTGTACGCTTGTCTCAGTCAGCAGCTCTGCACCCTGTTCCTCAGGTATAGCCTTTCTGTCCCCTTGGCAGGACTCATATCTCTCCTCCCAGCCTATTTCTGAAAAGTCACTGCACACGACTGAAATTTCACCTTGTTTTGGGGTGTCACAAGAATACTGTTGGCAGTTCTGATCCTGAAGTCATGCATGCTGACTAGAGAAAATTTTTTGGCTTTTTGTTTGTTTGTTTGTTTGGGATATCTTCACTGTTTCTGTGAACTGAAACATGCTTTCTGGCTGCAGCAGCTATGCTCAGCTGATAAGAGGCGATGCTGAACTAAGCCTCTGATCCGAGCACTGACTTCAGCTCCACACTTTTCCCACAGTTGGTTGCTGTCTTGGTTAAAGCTGACTCCTCCTTGATGGCTTGGCCCCAAAGTCCTGCCCTTCAATGGTCTGGAAGTGTCAACCTGAGCTTCCTGGGGTTTGAGCGAAGACAGTAGGCTGGTACTCCCAAGGCAGATGCAAGATCTATGTCTGCAGTTATTTCACAAGCCAACAGAGAGAAAACTATCTTTTTCAAGAAGGCCCAGGTTAGAATTGTCATCTGTGTCCCCAGGTACTTAAGAACAAGTAGTGTCAGCTATGCAGCTTCTGGCTGTGCATGAGGAAGAGGAACAGGCTTCTAGGATCTCTCTTACCCCTCTGGGCTTTCTGGCCATGTCATAACACAGGAAAACAAGCAGCTGGGACAGGAAGGACATCTGTCAGCACCACAGCAAGACCTATCTCTTTCCTTACCTCAGCTGTGCCAGCAGGAAAAGAAAGGGTTAACAGGCTTTGCTTCCCTGAATAGACCAAGGAGGCAACAGGAATGGGAGACATCTGTTGGAACAAACACCATCCTGCTCTATTCCTGGAAGTAGCAACAACATGCATCTCCTGTCTGGGGTTGGAGTATGGGATAACACCGTCTGCCAGGTCAGGGGTAGGAGCTCAGTGGACAATGGGTTTACACGTGGATGCTAGACCCAGGCAACTCTCAAGCTGAGAAGAGGTTCTTTGGCATAACCTTACTGGGGAAAACATTTTATGTGCACAATGGGAAGGACCAGGCTGGTCTGTCAGTGACCACTGCTTTGCAGGTGATACTACCATCCCTCTGACTGTCCTCCACAGACATCCTCAGACACTGGATGAAACACACACACACACACACACACATATATGTACAAATGAAGGATTAGGACTTGCTGAGGCTAAAAGAACAACAAAAAACACTTGAAAATGTTCTTTCAAACAAAAGTTACATGTGGTCATCCTCTCTGCCTAACTTGGGTCTGTATTTCAAGCACCAAATGAAAGCTGTCCTTCTAAAGCAGGGGTCTACAGCATCTACCCTGTCAGTGAAAGGGAGAAGACCCTTTGGCAGTCTCCAGGGACGTGTCCAAGAACTTGTTCCACTGAGCAAACTATAACCAAATAAATCTGGCAAATGCCCAGCTTCTTCTTTGAAGCACAGAAGTGGGGCCTGAGACTGTTCTTGAACATTGGATAGACATAATGGCTTGAAGTTTTAAAGATGGGATTCAAGATGAAGACACCTCCATCTAAGTAGATCACTCTAAGCCAGTATTAGTGGAGACACAGAGGGACGGTAGGAACCAATTCATTTATCCTCAGGGACTGTTCCAGATAAGACTGTGAGTCATGGCCACAAAGAGCTGGTATCTCTCATATTACAATGAGGACCTTGACTGACTAACTGTGAAGGAGACAGCTATGGTGTAGGTCTATACCATCAGGGGAAATGAATCTCAGTTAAAGCCTTGGTTAGACAAACATAAATCTAGTCATGTCCTTGTAACCTGTGCTGTCAGCAAAGTAGTCCTAATGCTATGAACATCTCTGTTGCGGGGAAGCTTTTGACAGCAGCTTCTGATTGGACTGTAAGGATAAGCTCTGGATTGTAGGACAGATTCAGTGCCCGTGTACTGAGGTACTGGGTACTGAGAGAGCTGGTGTAGGTTCTCATAAAGCAGCTCTCCATCATTTATCAGCAGTCCTGGGTAACTGGGGAAGTTCCAGTTGATTTAGGTTAGCCAGTGTGATGCCCATGCACAAGAAGGGCCAGAATGAAGGAGGATCCAGGGGACTACAGGTCTGTCAGTCTGACCTCGATGCTGGGGACGGTCATGAAGAGATCATTCTGAGTGCCATCACACAGCATGCACAGGAGAACCAGGGGATCAGGCCCAGCCAGCAGGGGTTTAGGAAAGGCAAGTCCTGCTTCACCAACCTGATCTCCTTCTATGACAAGGTGACCTGCTCAGTGAATGAGGGAAAGGCTGTGGATGTTGACTTCCTGGACTTCAGTAAAGCCTTTGACACAGCATTCTCCTGGAGAAACTAGCTCCTTATGGCTTGGATGGATGCTCTGTTCCCTGGCTAAAAAACTGGCTGATGGGTGAGGCCAGAGAGTGCTGGTGCATGGAATTATATTCAGCTGGGGCCAGTCACTAGTGGTGTTCCCCAGGACTCAGTACTGGGGCCAGTGGGAGGCTGAGGGGAAACCTTATTGCTGTCTGCATGAAAGGGTGTTGAAGACAGGTGGCAGTCTCTTTTCCCAGGTAACAAGAGACAGAACAAGAGCCAACAGCCTCAAATTGCATTAGGGGTGGCTTAGATTGGATATTAGAAAAAATTCCTTCACCAAAAGGATTGTCAAGCACTGGAACTGGATGCCCAGGGATGTGGTGGTGTCACCAGCTCTGGAGGTATTTAAAAGTTGTGTAGATGCAGTGCTTAGATCCACAGTTTAGTGGTGGACTTGTCAGTGCTGGGTTAATGGCTGGACTCAGTGTTCTTAGGGTTTTTTTACCACCTAATATATGCTATGACTCTATGATGCCCTTGCAGCAGGTAGATGACCTAAGAGGTGTGCACAAGATGTTGCACAAGCCCAACAGAACCGAGACTGTATGGTGAATGCCACAGCACAGGAGCTGTCACTATATATCTGCTAAGCTTGCAAATGCAGCCAGCTTTAGGAGCAAGCTTGCTGTGTGCCTTCACAGGACCACACAAACCGTCCAGCACTGCCACCATCATGGTGGGCTACCAAGTTGAAATTCTTCTTCCTCTGCAGAAATCTACTGCCTCCAATTCCTCGTCATTTCTGCCATGTCTCTCCCCTGAGTCGTTGTTACTCAAGTCTCCACTGATCATCTCTACCTCTTTATTCTTGTCTTGGAGGTGAGAAGCCTCTCCCTGAAGAAATCCAAAGGCCCTCACTTCTGCCGGCACCAAAGTGGCAGCCTCCTCTGCTCACACTTAAGCCTCTGATCATGGCATATGCAGACTTCTTCACCTTTATGCAATGCACATTATTCTCCATTTAGACACAGACACATGTGTGCCTCCATTCCACCCAAAATCACAGTCAGGATCCTGACCTTCTCTCTGCTGGATCCTGTGCCCAAGCACACCTACTGGAAGGAACTGGAGATGTTTTTTTCTACAGGTGGCAGATCTTCACAGCTATTGCCTCTGAAGCTAATCAATATTATTAAAATTCCAGCCCGTGTTTTTCTCCCTTACTTTTTGTACTGTTTCTACAGCAATTTCAATCTCTGTTTTTGTCTCTGCGTTAACTTGCTTCCAAAGCTGGATGGCTCTGCTTTTCCTCTGCCTCAGCCCTCCTTTCGACTGCACCCCAATACTAACCCACACAGATCCCCTTCTCCCCAGCTCCTGGCCAGACTGCCTGCAGAGCTGGATAAAGGAGGCAGGGTTCTCCAAAACAGATTCCATCCCTATGACAACCACTTTTAAGGCTGTTGTGGAGAGTCCAAGATCAGGAGACCAAATATCTTAGAGTGGGAAGGGCAGTGCAGTGAAGGGGAATTTGCATCCATGCTGGGATTGAAAGAAGCCTGATAATTTATACTAGACAACAACACATTTACCTGGACTCTTGGGATGCTATTTTTGGGAGGGGGGGGAGGAAGAATGCTTTTGTCAGATGCTTCGATTCTAACATCTGAAGGTTGAAGAGGAGACAGATTGTATATATGAATCTTTATATACATGAATATGCACACAAACATGTCCTACATATGTATATGTACAGAGGTATTACATATACATATATATTAGCAGAGACAAATACACATACACAGACAGAGAAGCCAATGTGATCTAACAGGGAGATGGGAGTCCAGCATTTCAAATGCAAATGTTTTCTGTATTTTTTTTTTGTTAATATGCTTGATGACCCTGCCTCATTTTTCTAATTTATAAATTTAAGGTGATGATAGAAATTAGCTCTTAAATTGCAATGTCCTTCTTTCAAATAATTGTATGACTTACTTGCTGTGCAGTGTTGTTACTAGGGTTGCTCTCATTTAACTATGTTACGTTAAAAGCTAGTTGAAAAATGACAATTATTTTCCAGGGGAAAATTGTCATTAGTTTGGCATTCTTTCCTGTGAACATTTTAGTTAATAAACAAAACAAATCTGGGGTGGGGGAGGTGGCCAGAGAAATAGATTAATTTTTGCCTTTTTTTTAATCAATCTGAAAACCAGTCCAATTTTAACAGGAATTTAGTGTTTTGAAGCCAATATTTTTAATCAAGATTTTTTTTTTTTTATTATTATTTTTTCCTGTCTGCATTTCTTTTTTAATCTACTAGAATGAAAATTTGTTGTGGAAACATCCAGTTTGGTCAAAATGTCACTTTTTGGGCACCCACTCCTCCCCCAGCTGGTTTGATGAAAAATTGTCAAGCAGCAATAGCTGTGTCACCTCTGATTTATCTATTTTTCTAGAGCCATTAGTCTCAAGCAGCGGATGAAAAAGCACCACAACGGAGCAGCTGCTCCTGGAGGAGCCATCCCGGATGGTCAGAAAATGTCACTGGCTCCCTGAGTGGTGTTGCCTTTTCTCACTGTCCCCAAGCAGTGGCAGAAGAGGTGGTCACAGTGTGGTGAGGATCACAGTGAGGTGGGAGGCATCTCAAAAGAGATGTGAAGGTGTGTGACAGGAGGAAAGGCTGGGCTGGGCAGAATGGGAGTGCAGGGTGGGCTGGTGCAGGAGGGGGCTTCGGTCTGCCTGGCACCAGGGTTGCTGCTGGGAGCAATAAGGTTGATAAGGTTGGTAAGGGCTGAGTGGTCACAGCCCTATTCACCTTCCTCAGCCACACCCAGAATTTACTTGCTCATGCAAACATAGCTGTAAGCTGTGTTCCTCTCTCAGCTGTGTTTTGCCAACCAAGAGCTTTGCAGGCAAAGATCAGTGCAATGAACTCAGGTCATTTTGGGAAGCAGAGTGGTAGTGATGGTAAAGGTCAAATGAATGCCATATGGCTACTTTTCCAGCAAAGCCTGAAGCCTCTTTCCCTCCTGATGGCCATCTCAGTGGGTCCTGTGCCCTGAGGAGCATTTTTCCTGCCTCATAAGGAGTCCTCACCCCTGCTTTTGCTGCAGGTGAACATTAGGTGAGAGAGGAAATTAGGCTTGGTGGTAGCTGCCTTTCTGCACATAATGAAAGGTTCTTTATTACAAGGGGGCCTCAAGGAGTTTACTATCTCCTGAGCATTGTTCCAGCAGTTTAATTAAAAAAATGTACATGGCTGAGAACTAAGTCTAATTGGGAAGCTGTAAGAAAGCCTCAGTGCCCACTCTCTTCTGGTGCCTTTATAGAGTGATTAGAGCTTATCAAAATGCTGATGAACCCAGCGCTACACTCTCCTGTTTTTGTTGCTGACAGTTAGATTGGGATGCTCACTCTCCTCTTGCTTTCCTCACCATCCTCCTGGGATGATCTCAAGACCCCAGACAAGCCCAGCTGATGGATCTCAGCAGGAACGATTAAGCTGCCTGTGACCTCCTGGTAGGTTGCCTGATACATCCTGCCTGGGGCTCAAGTACCTAACACAAGACACAATAGCCCACAGCTGTCTGCCAGGCTCTGGGGTAAGAATTTGGTCTGTAGTTGCTCACCAGGTACAGGAAAGATGTGTTGGAGTGGTGTTTGTGTGGGGTTGCATCCAAGAAAGAAGGAGACCCCAGCTCTTCTCCCTGCCTGAAATCTCTGTCAGGGTCCTCAGTGACTCTCCCAAAGCTGGTCCTGTGCCATATATATACTGGGACTGTTCCCCAGAAGTGAGACTTCACTCTTCTTCTGCCAAGCCTGTTCAGCACCTCACCTAGCTGCTGTACCCCTCTAAATCAGAATGCAGCCAGGAACACATACTCCCAGCTTGCAACACTCAATTACTCCTTCTGATATTTTATTTTTTTTGCCTGCAGCTTCAAATTACCTTCAAGGTGCACAGTGCAATTAGCTAAAAATATTTCCTGCTTCGTTTTAATTGCACTAAAACTCTAATGTACCTCCAGCGAGGAGCAGTTAGGTGGAAACTGGTGCCCCAAATATTTCAAATTGATTAAAGCCCAGGACAATTCCATAAGCTTACACAGTTCTATTAATTATTAAATGTTATTAATTTTTTGTTAAAAAGCTCAAAAACCTTCTTGAAGCCACATTCTGCATGATGCTTCTGAAAGAAGATATTTTCACTGAGATTATAACTCTTTCTGAGTTGGAGAAAGATAAGGCAAGAATTCCTACATATAATTGGAGCAGTTTCCATCTGAAGAATTCACATCACTCGGCAAATTTTAGTATCTCAGAGTTTGATTCTGAAAACACTTATGCATGTGACTTGTGTCTGTGACTCATTTCACTGCTATAGCTGAGGTATTTATATGGTCCTAATTTAGAGTTGTATCACATTTTTGTTCCAAACCTTTCTTAGTGGAAAATGCAGGTAATCAGTCAAAAATTATGATTGCTTAAAAAATAATCAAAAACTTTTTGTCTGAGAACTTAAAAAGAAATCCAAAACAAAACAATTTTTTTTTGGGAAAGCACTGAAAACCAATGTTCTGATTCCCATGATGTCTGGTTCATAAGATTACTTCAATGTACTTGCCAAAGAGTACTGAAAATAAATCCCAAATTGTATTTACATCCAGTTGAGTTTGATCAGTCTCAGTCCTTCGAGTTTCTGGTTCTTTGTCACCTCAGGCAGCCTGTGCTTATGAGGCATGTCCCCTCGTTCCTGCAACAGTGCTGGCTTTGGATTGCTATCGTCCCCTGATCCACAGAGCTGAACTGGGCAAATTCAGCAAGTTCCTCACCAGTCTCATACAAATGACAGGATCACATTAACCTAAGCCTTTATGCTCCTCCCTGTGCCTAAGGGCTAGGGATTAGTCTGACTGAGGGATAGTGGTCCAGTAGAGGTGGGATTAAGTGCATGTCCCACCCACTTCCATGGCTGTGAAGGAAATCTGCCAGTGATGGTGGAGTCCAGGGCAAACTTCAGAAAGATGCTGCCCATCTCTGCAACTCTCCTTCCTTCTCCTGCACTCATCAGGGCAAGAAAAACCTCTGACCATCTCCACAATGGCTCATGTCCACCACTGATTCTTACAGAATTTCGAGGGAAATTGAATGTGCTCAGCCTCTTGACAAAGGGCACATTGAGAAGATGAGTCTCAGGAAAAGAAATAACCCAGCAGCCCCTCACTGCTGGTGTGCAAGTTCATTCACTTGATTCCTCTGAAGCAGAACTCCAGGAAGGCAGGTTTTGGCTCCTCCTTCCCCTTGGGAATACAGGAGACAGATTAAAGAGTAGCAGAAAAAAAGTTATTTCACAGTTAGTCTGCCCCAAACAGGAAAAGGTTCCTGACACCAACAAACTAATCAACACTGAAAGCTTATGAGGTCAAGGTTTCCCCTCTCCTCCATTATTCTTCTGATTTTTTCTGACTGGCTGGGACTCAATAGACTGCCCTGCCAAGTCTGTAAATATAAAATCCTTTCTTGCCTTCTTCTGGAACTCACCAAAGACCATTTGAATACCTTCAGGGAGAAGTTAAAACTCAACAAAATCAAAGCAACTCACAAGAAACAGGTTGTCCAGCCAATCTTCAAATGGTGACCATTCTGTAAGTCAGTCCCAAGAAGCTTGTCTCTGCTCAACAGGAATTGGGAAAGGCAGCTCTCCCTCCTAAGAGCAATCCCTCTGGATTCAATGTTTTGTGTAAAGACTTATGGCCAGGAATGCTAACGCCAAATAACTGAACTGGCCTAGCTGGCAACAGGGTGAGAGCTGTGCCTGAAGGAAGCAGCTTGTGACCATCAAGGTTAAGCTCTGACCGTGTGGGCTGCCTTGAGCACCTCAGTACCTGTGCCTCCTCCCCTGTGTTGCCTTGAACAGCCACCAGTCCACAGCTGCGGGAGTTTCCCTGACCTGACCAACAAGAAGAATCCAGCCTTTGCAGAGTCTGAAAAGAGGGAAACACTTGCCAGTGGCCCCTACCCTTTACAGTGTAAAATGCTTCTGAAGTCAAATGAGAAGAGTTTATACACCCTCTTGGTACAGAGGAGAAATGGCAGAGGAGCTGGGAAGATCTATGACTTGTGCTGCATTGGAAATGTCCAAAGTTCCTGCCCCAAAGCACTGCCCATGTTCTCTCCATTGCAACGCAAGGAACTTCACTCGGCCCTCTTTCCATGGCAAAGGCAAGGCTGCTCCCTCCACCTCTCCTATCCTTGGGTTCTCTGATGGGACATGCTTCTTCAGTGCTTTGGTAGAAAAGAAGGAAAGAAAAAATGCCCCATTCCCTACCGAGATCTAACAAACAGGAATCATAGCTGCAGCATAAGCTTCTCTGATGAATTCTGCCTCAGCAAAATGAAATTAAGATTTCAGCAAACAAGTTCCAATTCCGTGGTACCAGTAGAACAAATGACATCTGATAATTGCTAACTCCTTTTGCTTATTCTTTGCTCTGTTCACCCCATCAGTCTCTTCAGATTATATTTTCGGCTGAGTTTAATGAACACCATTTATTAAACTAACACCAGGGTTCTGCTTTGGCCTCAGACAGATGTGCCTGCTAATATGAATCATTTTGTTCAATTGGATTATTCTGATGGAGAGCGGATCCCTGCCACTCCAAGGAGCACAAACAAATGGGGAACAGCTCGCCTCCAGTTGTGACCAGCCGCTTGCCTTCATTAGGAGGCAGCTCCAGGCTCCGCAGGCAGCTTGGCAGGATGGTGTCCCTACTGCTCCTGTCAGCCAGCAATTCTGCTCCTTTCCATTTCCCTCTCACGCACAGAGAGAGCCCAGATTTCAGGGTGGCCCTGAGCCTGGTTTGTCCAGGGGACATGAGCATCACTGCTACCTTTCCTGTGTTGGACGTGGGCAACAGGGCTTGCCACCACCTTCATCATGATGAATGGTCCCTATCTGAATGCAAACCAGACTGCCCTAACTGTGTGTCCTTCCCTTCCCAGTATGGCATATTTGACCTCCTTTACGTTGACACCTGAGAAAATGTGGACCACTTATTTGCTATTGATCCTTCTTTACTCTGATCTTCTCCAATTATTTGGGCAAAGGGACAGGGATGATATGCTTTTAAAGGTTTGTGTTAATCAGAAATAAGAGATAACATCCATCTGAAATCTCCTAGACAGATATTCCCTTAGTCTATCATTTGGGATTTTAGCATTGAAAATTTTGGGTCAATCTCTGTAATACCTTGTGTTCAGGCACCAGACATCCATCTATCTGTCTATCTCAATACAAATCCTACCTTCTGTGAACCATAAAACTCTGAGCAGAGTGACATTACCACTTCTCACCTCGACAGAACACACTGAGCACATGTAACTTGGGGAAAAATTACAGAGGCAATTTGAAAGATTAGAAGAGAAAAAGCAGAAGATTTCTGCTCCCTGAGAATAAGTGGCCAAATCCCACAAGTCTTTAGCTGGCACAAATCATCATCACTCTGTTAATGCCTACTCTTTTCCCAGGTGAAGGACAGGCCCAGCACTTGTCCAGATACCTGTGAACTTCGGGACAACTCCTTTATTCTAGAGCATTTCTGAACAAAGAAATTGTTTGCATTTTAATCCTAATAAGCATTCTGGGGTTACTTCCAGAGATCCCTGGTGAGTATCAGAAGTCAGGCTGTCAGGAATTAGGTCTGTGAAAGAGAGAAGACCCCAGAGAGAACCCTGGTGCCAGTCTGTGTGCCTTTACTAACAGCCCTTTAGCATGCTCCTCAGCAAAGCCATCTACTGAGACATTAATTCCTTCATTCAGGTTTAAGTGTAGGAATAGTTCTCCAGGAGTGAGATATTCCTTTACTCCTGATGACGATCTGTACACCCTTCTCTAAATTGCATTACAAAGTGCTTCACAGGTAACGGGAACAAGACCTATAGGAATTCCTGTCGGGATTTTTTGTAACAGGGTCTGTACGGTCTGTACAAAATAATGCTCTTGCAAGATAAGAGTAGAAGACAGAAGACTCTCAGATAATCCCCCTTTGAAAATGCCAAGTCTCTTAAAAAATGACATGTAAGAGCCCAGTTTCCTAAAGCTGGAATTGGGCTGCCTGCCCGGTTCCCTTTCCCAGTGTCCAGTCCGTCATGGTGGAGAAATACATACCATACAAGGAAAATGCACAGAGAAAAATAAAGAGCATGGAAAGCATTCACTTCTCATATGCTATGGGAAATGGGATGCAACCTCTACTCGTGAGTGGAAAAGTTTCAAGAGAGTAAAGAAAAATAGAGAATCTTTTCCAACAAAGACACATTTGTAGCTGACTGCAAAGCCCTTGGGTTTAATGGCCCAATCATTTCCAAATCCTTGGAAATCAAGGTGGTAAACCCCTGTTTTCTTGTGGAACAACCTGCTTTTTCAGACTCTACCATAACAACCAGGGCCATGGTCCACAGCACATCCAAATCAACCAACAGATACCTACTGGCTTCAAGGACTGGGCCTCATATAACCAGAAATCTCAAAGGTAGGCATCTTGTCACTGCGAGGATTTTAAAGTGTTACCCTGCTTTGCATAGAACAGATGGATGTTTCTTACATAGGAAAAAGTGGATATCTGAAAAGGTGGGGAAGGAAAATGTATCTCCCAATAATGGGAGAAATCTGCCTTCTGGAGAGGATTACTGGAGAGTGAAACTGCAGCTTTCCAGGGGTGCAAGAGAATTTCTTCTGTTTGTCAGTCATTATTGTATAAGGGGATTTTAAAATAAGCCACAGAGATGTTTGGAGATAGGCATGATCATTCCACAGTCTCTCTGCTCTAAGAAGACCACAATGGCCAGAATGGTGACATTGTGCCTCCCTCTAGAATTGCAAATAATTGAAACATCTCTGCTGGGAGAACATTTAGAGCTAAATAAGTAATGGTGGGCCTGAATCCTTGGCTGCCATAAATCAGTGTCACTTCACTGACTTCAGAGAAGCTGGTGATTGACGCTGCCTGAGAACTTAGCCCGATCATGGTTGTGGTTAGTACCTTTCCAGACAGAGCATTGAGTTTTAATTTACTCTGCTTCTTGCTTGGGGAATGACTTAACTGCTGTTCTACTTTTCCCTCCAGCTCAGCCTTCTACCAAATATTTCAAAAAGGTTGGATGAAGCTCAGCTAAGTGGAAAAACGAACCGTTTGAAATGAAAACTCTCTTTTTTTTTTTTTTTTCTAACTGCAGTCACAGGGCAGGATGAAAGACACTTGAGAAGCAGGGTTTGTACCGTAAACCTTCAATTCTCTGCTACAGCTGAATCAAACACTTCAGAGACCAGAGTTTTGATATTCACTTGTATCTGGCCAAAGTTACCGTACCCATGAATTATTCAAATATGCAATTATTGCATTTGATATATCACTGGGTATAACCGTGGGAAAGAGAAACAGTGTCCTAGTGCAGCTGATTGTATATGCCTTCCAAACCATAAGGACATCAATTTAAGGTGCTCACATTGATGGAGTACTCTGCAACCCCTTATTAAGATTCTTGCCAACTCCTGTAGCAGTTTTCCCCTGCAGAGTAAATTTCATGGAGTTTTTTTAGCCTCCCTTTTCTTTATCTCTACAGTGTAAGTGCCAAACACTACCCCATACAGCTTCAATTCATGGTTCTGCAGTAGCTCTCAAAGGTCAGTGACAAAAAGATGGGATCATTTTCAGCTTACTGATCAATGCTGCACAAGTGACCTGAGGCCTGTGAACCACATGTTGAGGCTGACTTGTAACTCTAAATTTATTGAGAGTTTCCAGTTTCCTGTGTTAACCTTCTCTGCTGTTCACTTCTACTTAGAGCCAGAGGGCTGCGCCCTGCCTTTGTCCTATACTGTCCACATTATCCCTACCTGGACAAAAAAAAGCATATTCATGATGCTCATGTTTTCATTAACTAAACTCACCACAGACAGCTCTATTTGCCTTCAAATATGGGGCCATCTGAGAGGAACATCTCTAAAGCCCTAGACCTTTCTGATTCCATAAAATGAGCTTCAAATGACTTGCCCTTTGCTCTCTCCCCAAGTAGCCTTATTTGATGGTCTTGCAGGAAAATGACCATGCTTGGTTTTTTAAGACTCATCCTGAATTTTCATAAGCCTCTTTCACTGTGGGTCTTTCCCTTCTATCATTCTCTTTGTACATATTTTGTTTAGCAGAAGATTCATTCTGCCAGTGTTTGCTGCTGCTGCTGCTGAAACAAACATTTTGGCTATGGGTGTCTCCTGTGCTTTTCCATCTCTTTGACCCTTATTTCAAATCATGGCTGTTTAAAACACCTGCCCTTTCCTTTTCTTATATTTTCCAGCTTTTCTTCAAGTTGCAGTCCCTTGTACACTGGCCTAGCAAATCTCTGTGCTGAATGAATGTAGTAAAAGGTTCCTTCAAAGGCTGCTGTTTTCAGATTACTGCAGCTGCCCATTAACTAACACAATTGAAGCTCACACTAAGCTCAAGAGGCTCTAAAATCTGACTTATTCAGATAATCTGTGTGACATTGTCCACATGAGCTCCCATACTAATCTTGTTGGTCAAGTTGTTGAATTTGACACTACCACCCTTCAGTCAACCCTACAATTTTGCATGTTTTGCTGTTGGAAGTCTTTGAAGAGGGCACAATCATAACAAGCTCCTGGTCTTTTCACAGCACAGACAAGTCAGAAGGCTCTTTGTTGGCTGAGTCATTGGCAAAAGTTCTCACAAGACTCCAAAATTTTACTTCAGATCATAGGAACCAAGAGCATCACAGTGGGATGAGAAATGGGAGGCTGCTTTCACATCTATTATTTAGTACTGAAATAATTATATTATCTAACGTTAAAAAAAAAAAGGGGGGGGCACATGGGTTTTAATGAAGAATTCCTGCTCTGAACTGAGGGAAAGTGTTATGGTATTGCATTGTGCTGCTCTATCAGTCCCATGACAAATAGCGCGGATCCGTTAGTGACCTACATGGACTCATTTAGATGCAAACACAGCAATACTCCTGAAAAGCTGCCCTGCTTTGAGGAAGAACAAGTTCCAAATATTGCTGAATGGAACTCAGTCTCAGAGCAGTAATTACTGATTGTAATTTTGGAGTAAATTCAGTAATTAATTATTGTCGTTTTCCATCAGTGCATTATATTGTATGCCAATCTTAGAATACAATAATTAGCAAATGGGATTTTGCATGCTCTGGTATCGAAACTGTGGTTTATAGAACAGACATGAGAATTTTACCATATTAAAGTTATAAGTAATTTAAATGGGCAGGCAGGTTAAAAACTATCAGCCAGTAAAGAGTTTCCTTGTCAGTTTTGCAAACATCTTCAGGAGCTCTGTTTCAGCCTCTCCCACCAAAATTCATGTCCTTTCTCTCAGTACAAGCACAGCAACACAAAGCTGGGGTTGCAAACACAGTGAGAGATGCTTAATTTTATCTCAGTTGTCAGTGGAAATGAAGAACAAAAGTAATCCAAAGATTAGAAAAAAATATTGGCTGACGTGATGTTTTTCCAGTACCTAAACAGACTTTCCTAAATTTTTTCTCTCTTTATTCAGTCACATTAAGCTTGTGCTGGAGTACTGTTTTGATGCAATTATACTAGTGCAAATTTCCATAATGTAAGCAAGTCCTAAATGATCTAAGTGATGACTAAAGGAGGGAAACAACAATAATCTGTGCAGGTGGAAGAGGAGCTGGTTAGCATGATTGTAGGAGGCATAACTACAAAAAATGGGATTTTATCCTGATAAAAGATATTTGGTATGAATCTCAAGATGAACAGTCTAATGGAAAACAGTGAGATCAATGCAGCTGCAGAATAGCCTCTCACTGGAGGTAATAGAAACTTATCTGAGAGGCATAAGCAGCAAAAAAAAAATCAGTAAAAAATACACTTTCATTAGACTTTGCATTGAAGTCATCTGAAATGACAAGAGAAGCCAGAAATTTTCCATTCACATCTGTTTGTTTATGGGCATTTGGAATTTTGCTTGTTTGTTTTATTTTTGGCTGATAGTGTCTACTTACTATAAAATGAAGGGGTTTTTTTGTTTGTTTGTTTTGGTTTGGCTTTTTTTTTTTTTTTTTTGTTGGTTGGTTTTTTTCTCTTATTAGGGAGCTGAAAGAGAAAAACGCAAAGTTTTCCAGTTTCACACATTCTGCAATAAACCACACAGGTTCAAGAAGCTGTGAAGGAGGACGTGAACATCTTTTTTTTTGGTTTTTTTTTTTGTGTGTTTGAACTTTGGCCTATGTTATTTCCCCTGGCGTTTTGGAGAAGCGGGTTGCCTGGACACTGCATTCGTTTAATGTTTTGTCACTATTCTTAGGAGCACAGCTAAGAAAATTGTTGGCCTTTTTCATCTCCACTCTTCTGTTTCCCTTTTACCTCACTCAGTCTGTCTCACTCACACTCACTTTGTCTCTCTCAGTTTCATGCCAGTGTTCCCAGTCAGTCTCACCCAAATGTCCCTCCACCTTTAGCTTTAAATAAAACTTCAACAGCAGAGTATCTGTCCAAGGTGGAAAACATCTCTTTGCTAATGATCAGTCACTGTAATGAAGCCACAGAAGGGGAATGGACAGGATTTTCACTGCTCTTGTGTGTACTGTCTTTTATTGATCTATCAGCTGGATGGTTCTGGGCTGCTCTGTGTTATGTCCTTAAAAAGAGCTGTGACCTGTGCAGTCTTCTGGGCAGCATTATCCTACCGTGGATAATACTGACTGAGCATGGATGGGGCACCACAACGAGCTCCCAGACCCAGTGCAGAGGGCTGGAATTGAACTGATCACATCTGCTCCCATGGGGAGGAACAGAGGAGAGCTCTTCTCTCTGCCTGTCCCAGCAGTGCTCCCTGGCACTGGCCGTGCAGGGGGCTCACACACAGACCCAGACACTGCAAGTTGTACCTGAAACTTTGTTCACAGCACAGGGTACTGAAGGGCTCCTAGGAATGGCCACCCAAGGGAGCTGTGGATTTCAGGTTGATTTTTTCTTAATTATTTTGTGCATTTTCTATATGAAAGACACACAAAATGCCTCTGAATCTTTGCCTCCTAGTCCTGAGGGGGGATTGGTAATAGAATATATTGATTCTGGCAGAGTTGCCTCAAATGATCCTCCTCTCTTTTGCTTTCTCCCAGCCCACCCTTTCTCTACCCCCTCCCTCCCCTCCCACCCTCCCTTTTGATTTCCCACAACCACCTCTTTAATTAGAAAGAAAAAAGAGAACAGAGGCAGCCATTTTGGAAACATTTTGCCATCTAAATTCTTCAGAGCTTTGCTTGCTGCAGCTTATCTGCCACATCACAGAGACCCTTTCAGTGTTTGACAGCAACTTTAGAGCACTTGCAATGAAAACAAAGGAGTTCAAATCACTGTGGCCTAGACTGCTTGTGCCCCAAAAGGGAGATTTTTACTTTTTTTTTTTTTAAAGAAGTGCATCCAGAATTAAAATTGAGTGAAGATCTTTCTCTCTAAGTTAGGAAATAAGCAGTCTGGTGAATTACATCAAACTGGGTGCAACTTTTTTGTTGTTTTTGTTGTTGTTGGCATCTTCTTATTTTGAAAGGAATTCAATAAAACGAGGTCCTTCCTTAAAAAAAACCCAATTAAAAAGTTTCTTGAAGCACATGAGTAATTGCCCTGATGTCAATATGGTTATACACATGCTTCAAATTGGAATTAAAGACCCTGAAGAGCTGCGGCGAAAGTAAAGATAGATAAAAAACCATACTGGAGTTATTGTGTTTCTATCAGTTAAAGGAAGTTGCAAATCAAACCCCCGTGGGGGTACAGTAACACCATGCCGAGCCAGGAACAACTGACCTATCTCTGAGTCAGGCTTAGCAACTGAGTGCTTAGCAAGTGCTGACAGCTATTGCCCAGCCCTGGTGGGAAACTGACCTGTGAACACCATGAGTAAGAGCACTGTCTGCTACCAAGGTGCTGGTATCGATGTTTCCAAGCACTGGAAAGCAGATGAGCTGAAGGAAGAGCTGGGTTTAAGCCCTTCTGATCTTTTGGGTACCCTTGCTGTCACCAGGTGTTCTCTCCAGTCTAATGCAGTAAGGTACTTCCTGTGCTAAACAAAATCCTTCCCTGGGATATGCTCCTGCAATGTCCTCCTGGGGCCACAAGCACTCAGCAATTCCCTTTGTTAGGTGCAAAAATACATACACAAACCCTTTTTCTCCTTTTCTAAAAGCCAGGTACAGCTCCTGCAAAGGTCTCACCAAGGTGTGAGTATACAAGAGAATAAGGACCTCTGAGACACATTTACTCCATTTTGGCAGGGTCTCTAAAAAACTCTCCTGTAAGCCAAGTATGGAAGTGACATGGTGGTAACAACTGAATGATTTTGCAAAGCATTAAAATCAAAATAAAAGCCAGGAAGGCTAAAGGACTTCCTACTTAGAGGCAATACTTCAAGACTCTTCTGCTTTGTAGAAGCAAAGGAAAGGGGAAAAACTCTCTAAGGGAGACATATGGAATTTTATTACCATTTTACCTACTCAGACCTTTTTATATAATTTGTTGGGGAAAAAAATAACGCAAACAACAAATCTCAGTCCTACTAGTGAGTTATCCTTTTACGGGAAAACAAGCTGAGACCTCAGCATCAGCCTGATCATGCAGAAGAAGAGCACTTCATAATGATCCATGATAATAAGAATACCATAGCCTTAGGCTGATAAATCTTTAACAGCACAGGTGTCCACAGCCCTGGATCTTCTTACACACTTAAGAAACAACCATATCCTCAGTGATCACAGCTATGCTATAATATAAAACTATTTCTTGGTGCCTAACTAGGGACACTTCTGTGTTCCTTGATCCCTTTGCAGGTGCTACTGAAAACCTTCCTGACAAAGACAGTCCTTGCTTTAACAAAATCGCATGCATGCATCTCCCGCTCTCCCCCAGCAAAGCCTGCAGTACAAAGCCAGTGTGATGAAGCAAAAAGCGTTTGGATATGGAAACATATTTTGGTTTCAAGCTTCCAAGAGGCCTTTTCATAAGCAAGGAAAAGAAAAGAGGTATTCGAAGAGGGAAAATGCATTGACAGTTATCTTCATATGGTCACATATAAAGGAGAGTCTAAACTACGGACCTGTTTCTTGCACGTGCAAGATATGTTTATTGGAAGGTTTCTTAATCTCTTTTACGTTGTCTTCAGTGCAGCACCTCTTTCAAAAACATTTTGATCCCATTCCTTAATTCCTTGGGAACAGGGTACTGCTCTGAAGACTGGAAAAATACATTTTTCAAAGATATTAGAGATACCAGTGAAAAATTAAACCACTCCATTTTTCTTTGGGAAGGTTGAAGATAGGGATTTCCTGCCTGTCTTAGATGAGTCAAAAAGGGCCTGAATCAAAATCACGGAATCTTAGACATTACAGCTAAAATGGCATAGAAAGGTCACCTAACCCATCTCTTTATCACTAATTCAGGAATACAAATTGCTTGCTACAGCTTAGGGCCTTCCTAGGTGCTGCGTTTATCTGGTGTGGAACTGTCTTAACAATAGGGAGACTTCCTGTCTCTGCAAACAAAAAAATTAGGGGTCAATATTTCTGTTTCTCAAATAATTATCTAATGGAAGAGTCAGCCAGTGGTGGAAAATAATTCCATTTTTGGAAATATCTCCATTTTTGTTATTGGTGATAGGTTGGGATTCCAACCTGCTGCTTCTGATACTTTTGATGCTGTTACATGTATTATAAGTTCCCTTGGAGCATCAAGCTGGCTTCTTTCCAGCAACACATAGTACATGAGTCTAACAGTGAGACCCTAGGTCCTCGCTTGAGCTAAACTTCCTTGGCTTTGGTTGGGTTTTATCTACACACAGAAATTTAAAACAACTCAGGAAGAAGTGAATATGGATCCCTCTAATTATTTCTTGGGTTTGGGAAGAAATAAATTAGGAGTTATTTGGTTGTTAGGGAGACATATTTACATTAAGTTATTATGCTGGGATGAAATTGGATACAGACTTTACCGCATGAAGAATGAAGAATGCTTTGAAACGTTTGCAACACAGAGCTATTGAGACAGACACTGTCCCAGTCCAGTCACCTGGGATTAAACCGCAGCCCAGTCCCACCTCTCAACTGCAGATTTTCTTCAGGCACTAAAAATGCTCTCTTTGGCTGAGCAAGGAGAATTAGCACAGTTGCTGACTCTCCTCTAGTGACCAGAAACACTTTCTAGAGATGCAGGATGCCGCTGGGGTGAGTAACTTGGCTCATCCCTTGTTAAGCATCCTTCCACCTCTTTTTCTACAGACATACACACACAAACAGTCCCTAGTTTATGTGTGGGTGTGTGTCTGTGAAGAGTGGCTCTAGCCAGAGTGAAAAAGGCAGAAGCTAGAGAGTCACAGAACTGTATATTTCTGAGGGTCTACAACACAGAGAGACGCTACAACTGTAGCTGACACCCCTTTCCCCATGCAGTTACCTGTGCTAGTGCTTTGTATCCAATGGTTCCCACAATTCTTCAGTAGGGACGATTAGCATCCTTTGGCCTCTTCAGCTGCACCTTCAGCCTCTTCATGCCAATCTGGAATCCATTCATGGCCTGGATAGCAGCTTGGGCACTGGCAGGATTGTCAAAACTCACAAAACCTGTCAAAACATGAGGCAAGGCAGGGGGCTTAATGAGCTGAAGGGTGCCAAGGCACGTACATGCAACGACCACTGAGAATGAACATGGGGAGGGGGGTGAGGGCTCTGAGAGGGGGGAGGTGAGCAGGTAGGAGGGTGGGCGGGTGGTCAGGAGAGTGAGGAGAGGATGGTTGCCAATGTGGGACAAAGGATAGGAGGGGTTGTTACAGATCAGTGTCCCAGGACACAGTGCCTGGTCTGAGTGCTAGTTTGAACACAACACTATGTGAAGCACAGGGATCCAAATGTTGGTGCCACTGAACCAGCACACACAAAATTTGGGTCACCTTTGAGCTGGGAGTCAGCAGATGTAACGCATGGTCTCAAGGCACTCTGTCTTACTCTCTTTCCCTCTATCATGATTGGGGTAAGCCTCTAGACCCTTCTTAACTTGCCAGCATAAATTTTCCTTTGCCTTCCAATCTTAACGAGGAGGGGAATCTGATATACCTACTGTTACTTCCTTATTATGACAATATAAGTAAAATGTGAATTTAATAAGTTCTCCATTATGATATTGGCATGAATAGTTTGATTATTGGCCAGCTAAGCAATATAAAGACCTTTAATAACTGGTAATTTCTTCAGACTTTATGTTGACTCTGCAGTTGAGAGAGATGAACACTAGTACCTTCCTAACATGGTTTCCCTAAGTAGTTTCCTACTTTACCAGCAAATCATCCAATCAACCACAGAGCATATTCAGGAGTAGAAACTACAGTGACTGAATGTTGTATCTATGGGCCACTTAAAATGACATTCTTTGTCTCAATGGAAGACTAGTTCTCTGGCAATCTGACAAGTCAAGATAGGTCAGAAACACAGAGGATGCAATGGCTCTAATGAATTTAGCTCGGGAAGGGTTTTTGGTGTGGGTTGATTTTTTTTTTAATGTTAGATCTAAAAAAAAGCCTAATTTGTTCGTTCTGTGTATGACTGTAGCTTGAGTGACCATGGGTCTGAGACATTAGTGAGGCAGGGGGTCATCACGCTGTACAAGAATTGCCTCTGCTATCTTTGCCAGAAACGTCCCTGTGTGCCAACAACATTTCTGAGCACAAACCCTGGGTGAGACTAGCCCGGACCAGCCTGCACTCCAGACAAAGCCATCTGCTTACCCACCCCTGCAAGGCTCTGGCAGCACAAACCAGTCCTAGGAACCTAGTGTCTCTCAACAGACAGCCTGAAATGAAGAGACAGTTTCTGAGCCCCTCAAAAAGCTAATGCTGAGCGTTTGCTGCCAGGTATACACCTGCTCCTGACAACAGCACCAGGCCTGGCTTACAGCCTTGGGCTGCACTGTGAATGCATTCAGCAGCACCTCCTCCCTGGTCCAGTTCCTCCTTGAAAACAAGTCTCACAGGGTGGCTTCCATTTGAAAATGACAGAGCTGCATATGGAAGGGCACCTTCTCACTCCTGGATTCCAGCTGTGCCTTTGGCTAATAATGTAACTTCATGACAGGTCTTAGACTCCAAGTGAGATAGCTCAGGTGTACTGAGTATGGCACATGTGGTTTTACAAGGGAGGCACATGGAATAAACAGATATCCCTCTTTGAGGGGGTACCAGCATGGCAGCTTAGAAGATGTCATAAAAAGTAATGCACAAGCCTCACAGCAATCATCAATTCCTAGGCAGAAAACTGGAGAGTAATGAGCTGGGGTATTATTCAATTGCAGTGGATGTGCTCTTGCAATCACTTAATGTTGCCTGGTAATGTTCCCAGTTTGCATCTGACTAGTTGAATAATCTATTAGTCAACAAAGTCCTATGATTCAATTTCAGTGAAAGAATAAACTAAACACCTCCTGATTTCACCCAGTTCATTCAGACTCCCTTGAGAGTGCTTTAGTTGATCTCCAGCTTTAAATATGTTGTCTGGATACCTCATATCTGAATATAGGATATAGTGAAAGCCATTTCTTTTTAAGATCATGTTTGGATTGCTAATATTCGTGACCAACAGACATCAGCTGCATCAGTAGACTAAAACTGTGCCAAAGAATTTCAGAGAAACGGGAACCTAATAATCTGTACTGCTGAATTTTTTGACTTGCGCTTAACTCCAAAGAATTCCTAGACAAAGCCTGAGTATTAGCACAGAACAGAGGTTGTTTTCAGAAGTTAACTTGGATGTGGCCATGATACTCTAAGTGAGAAAATTTAATAATTTGGGTGTGGGCCATTTTGTGCCAGCTGTTCCCAGTTCTAGGGGAAAGTACCAGGTATGTTTACTGCACTAATATTTATGTAGTGATCAAATACCAAGACCTAGTTGACTGCAGCAGAATAATTGCTTAGATCATGTCTTTAGAGAACCTATCTTGCCTGGGAACTTTAATTTCTACTCTTGTAACTACTCCTGTTTTAACATCCCTCCTACTGACTAGATTGTGCCTACATGTTCATCCACTTGTGAACAGAACACCTTAGGACCCTACAATAATCAGTGGAGATCTAGTCAATGGAGTGTAGAACAATATTTCTCTCTTTTTTCAGGGTACTCTTAGCTGTGCTCAAATGAATCAAGTCCCACTTGGCTGTGTATGAGGGACCAGTGCTGGCTGCAATGAAGGCAGGCACCTTAGCTTAAATCAAGGTACCTCTATTGTAGGATTTACCTGGTTCCATAACTAGGAGTGATATCTCAAGGTAAGATGTTGTTAACTGCCTAGTGCTTGGGTGAGGCACTCCCCAAAGTGATGTTAATCAAACTCCTAATGTATGCAACCCCCTCCAGAAATGTTGCCCAGTATGACAGACTATTTGTTTACTTTTGCCATGACTAGACCTTAGTGGGATGACAAGCCCTGGTGCTGAGATGCTCATATAGTCATACCTCTGCAAGAACCTTGCTGTGAGATAAGCTCACAATGCTACACTAGTTTTTATCATCACTTTGCTTTTGAAATGGAATTCTAACCCATTTCCTCATTCTGTGCAAAGCTGTAAATAATGCCGCATTTTAACAAATGGGACTAATAAGAGAGATCAGAAGTGCATTTGCTCACTATATTTCATTTAGACCAGATAATGAAGCTGGGAGTTGTACTCTGATTTTGGTATTAGTTGCCTGCAGATTTGGACCAGAATTTTTCTCCTTGGTTGTTCTGATATCCACTGATGCAATATAAAAATCTCCTCCTGATAGAGGAGATGAGATGGGAGGCCTGGTGAAAGAGAAGGAGAAGGGCAAATGCTAATAACTGTGCACTTTCCTTGTGAGCACATTCTAGAGACAGAGCTAACTCCTCTAGCTTCTTTTCACTGTTTTAATTTTTAGGGGGCCTGATACGCTCAGAAGTTGCTGGTCCATCCAACTCTCCTGCTTCCTGTTATTTGTGTGGAGTTGTGCTTCATATCGTTGAAGGTATTTAGATTAACTAACTCCAAAGAGAGGATGGCTTATTCTGAGAGTTTAGATGGCACAATTATAAGGGATGGGCAGATAATGGGCATATTCCTTTCTTTTCTCAGGTCAAATACTTACTGGCAGATTTGACTTTTTTTGTTGTTATATTGGCACTATTGCCAGTTAAGCATCTAGGTTTCTTCTCATCTATGTCAGCAGGGTTAATGGTGCTGTGAGAGATTTAAACATGTATGACTGGGAACAGAATGTGTGTACTGGGAGAACAACTTAAATACTTGTTTCCTAAATGGCTTTAATGTTTGAGCCCATGGGCTCAAAGCATAATGGTAGTACTGCACCTGCTATCTGTGTTTTTAACACCACCCCTGCATTGTCATCTACACTCTTGAAGGACAAAAAAGAAAGGGAGAGGTTAAAAAGCTTGAAGCTCTTTCTGTGCATCAGTTAATTAATAATCAGAGAAATATATGTTCTGATCTGAAGATGGTTGGTAGGAGGACAGCATTTTGTGATAAATCTATTTTATGGGGGGGATGTTGGTGTTTTTTCTTTTCTTCCTCGTCCCCCCTAACCCCTCCCCCAGCCCCAGGGATTATCTAAAAAGGCTGTCCTAATAAATGATTTATCAAAGCAGCAAAGGAGGGAGAAAGCTGCTAGGATGGCAACTGAGGGCATCTAAACTTTCTGATTCTGCACAACTTCTTCCAGGAAGGTAGTGATGTTGAAGTGCATGACTTCTCCTGGCCTGATCTTTTCCTGCAGGACTATATAAACTATTAGCAGACAGAAACTGGGGTAGCATCTTCAAATTGTTTTATTTTGTCCCCCTTTCTTCCATAGGAAGTTCTGTTGGTGAAGCTTGCAGAGGGAGCTTTATGCCTTTCTCATGACATCAGCATGATCACCAATGGCTTTATGTAAGCTATTACTTAAGGGCTGTTTTTCTGTTTTAATCATCTGGGATGATAAAGGACAGAATGCACAGTCTACCTCAGAGTACATTTGAAGACTATTTTGGAATTGTAACCTTTTAGTTCACAGTGAGTATTGTCTTTGCATGTCCATGAATTATTTTGTGCACTAAGTGCAGTACTGAACAAGCCCATCCTTAATTGGTTTTTCTGAGTTTTCTGTTTCTCTTTGCATCCAGCAAGAGGAATTAGTGGTTAACGTGCAAAACAGCCTTTTGATGATCTGTTACCAGGCTGGAATAATATATTGTCTCTCTTCAGTTGAAGCTTTCCTCTGGATGGAGCTCAGTGCTTGGTAACTATGCTGAGCATCCCCTAAATCAGGAGTCATGACCACGAATGAGGTGCAGATGCAAGCTTTTAATCCAAACCCCTGAACTCAGGGCAGATGGTCCTACAGCAGGTCCATTCATGTAACTAGGCTGCCTTCAGGCAATGGAAAGGAGAAGAAGGACCTCAAAAACCCAAATGTTTAACTTGTCGTAAAGCTAAGAAGAGTGTTTTAATCTATGTTCCAGATACTTTCTACCATCTCAGAGATGCAGTTTGTGAGAGATTGCAACAGAGACAAGTAGGGATTAGTGCTTACTAGCTTTTTTAGGCCAGATATAGTTTTTTTTTTTTTGTTTGTTTGTTCTGGTTCTGGCTGTCAGAGTATTTGTCTGACTGCCATGAAAGATCTTTCTTGGTATTTCTTGTTTATTCAGTTACAAAAGTCATTAGCTAAGGAGAGAATTTCGTTCTTCTGAATGTTTTCCTCTTGACATTCAACCCACATTTTTCTTACTGGAGGGAAATAAGAATAACGGAAGAGCAAGAATCTGCTGCTCAGTCTGTGGAAGGCATATTCTGATACAGTGAAAGAGAAGAAATGCCATGCAAGTGGCCTGGGCACTTGCACTGGAGAAGTCCATGTCTCTTGCTTCCCTTGTGTCCAAAATGCTTCTACCCAGGCTATAAGAAGAAACCTTGGCCAGACTAGAGCCATAAAATCATAGAATACCCTGAGCTGAAAGGGACCCACAAGGATCACTGAGCCCAGCTCCCAGCCCTACACAGGACAGCCTTATGAGGCACACCATGTGTCTGAGAGCATACTAAAATGGAAGAAGAAACAGAAAGCACTGACAATTGATTAGATCAAAGTCCTTGCTCTCCTGTCCTTCCCTCAAGCATTCGAGTGAGTAATTAAGGAATTAGTTATTGATATAATTGATTATTAATATAGCTGTCCTTTTAGTGCATGGCTTCCTTGTTTTTGTTACTGATCAGTGATGGGTGAGATCTAGGAACAGCAGGGAGGCATTTTTGGCTGTGAAGGCAGCAATAAGGTGCTCACACCAGAGCAGTGTTTCTGTGAGAATGATGCCGGGGAGGAGCTCCTGTCCTTCTATCCCATCAGGACCTGGCCACCTACTCCTCAGAACTTCCCTGCTACTTCAGTCCATTTCAGCCTTACAACTGCTCAGTTTGCTTTTCTCTGTGTTTATTAGTCTTATCAGAGAATGGAGGTTTTGCTTTAATTGCCTTGCAAGGTCTTTACCTTGCTGTGTTCTTTACACAATGTACTAGCTGCTGTCTTGCAATTTTTTAGTGCTGTAGAGAATTTCAGGATACAATCTGTATGTAAGTAGCTCTATAATGTATATGTGCATTGGAAGGTATTGTATTGTAAGGTGATTTATGGGTACTGGAATACTCAATAAAGGAGTACGTCTGCAGATCAAGGGCATAGCACTTCAGCTGTTTTCCGGTGTCTAATAGGGTTGGATGACTTTTTGGAATATTTAACCTTCCCCTGATGTTTAATCATGTCCAAGAGGGATCTGTCTATCCAGTTATCCATCCTATCCATCCATCCATTTATTTTTTTAATGTATGAACAGTCAGTAACTGACGACTATGCTAAACAACTACTATAAAATATTTCACATCTGCAGGATGAGATAATTGAAAACTCAGAATATTCGAAGAATTGGCTCAGAAATTTGCTGAACCACTAATGTTCATTTTAGAAATTTATGGAATATTAGAAAACCTTCAAAGTGTTCCAGGAAAAAAATTCTGATATTAATTTTTAAGGATGTAAACTAGATGACCTGGTAAACTTAGTTAAATTTTCATAAGTCTGAGAAAAATTATCAGAACTTTTATATGAGATAATATGACAAAGAATTTAAAGATATACAATTAGTACCAATCATCATGGTTTCATGGAAAATAGCAACTGTCAAATGAAACTGATTGCATGAAATTGCAAGTTTAGTGAATAAAGTAAGTTATCATAAAGTGTACTTAAACTTTACTGAAGAATTTGAGAGACTCCTTCTTTACAAAAAGTGAAATTAGCCCAGAAATGAGAACACTAAAAAAATCGTGAATTATGATAAACAAAATTGCAGAGATTCTAGTAGGTTCCTTCACCAATGTGCTGAAATCTCTGTGCTATTCAGCTTCTCTAATATTACCTGGAAGACATTTGAAGTAATTACTGGTAAAATTGGCCTATCAAATAAAAACAGTGAAATAATGACAGAGGTAAGTCATGTTGACGTGGGTCACTGCATGGGCTGGACTCAGGTAGAGAGTTCCATTTTAATCCAATCAAATGCAAAATTAAGTATCCACAGGAAAAAGCAAGTGGGTCACTCATAAAAAGAGGAAATCTTCAATAGAAAACAGTGCTTCTCAAGAGAAGATGAATGTTGTGATAACAGCCAAATTCATGAGCTCTCAGGATTGTGCTGAAATACTCAAAGTCCCAGGACAAGGTAATGTTACCTCTCAGCATGGCTCAGGAAAGGTTTTTACTGGAATTCTGCATTTTCTGTTCTGGTGATTTCTCTACTAAACAAATAAGTTTTAATAATTATTCTGGACTAGAAGAATAATTCTAGGTCTGAAAGAGTAATGGGAGTGGCCATAGTTTACTGAAGAGAAGGTTAAAGTCTTCCGACCATAGGCTATAAATAATACCTAATAAAACATATGGGGGATTTAGAATGGGTAAAAAAAAGAAGAGCTTGATGATTTCTTCTAGATGGAAGCAGACATTTGACAAATCTGAAGTGGAAATAAGACATTGAGTCTGTATTTTTTAAATAGTGAAGGTAATGAACTATTTTGGAAACATCTTGTTTAGCAGTAGGGTAGAGCACCTATCTACATGAAATATTGATTGAGAGATTTTTCTAAAAAGAATGCTATGACTCAAGCAGAAGGTTTTACCCTGTCACATGAGCTGAGGAATCTGGCATATGTTATTTCAGAGTTCAGTCTGAAGGATGAGAACAGTCCCTTCTGATACTGCATATCTGTCTGTCTGTCTGTTGTTCATTTTGCATTTCAGATATTTAGAAAATCAGTTCTTGCCTACTAATCTGGCATGGATTGAGGTAACAGTCATGATAGAGGTGACAATTGATGTTAATGCCTTATAATAAATGGCCCCAAAGTGTGGGCTGCAGACCACTGAGACAGCTGACTGGTACTCGTTCTTCATCTTGCTTCCAGCTGAGAGAAACTGAACAGATGGGAAGGGGAGATTAAATGAAGAGTGAAAGTAGATGGCATGATTAACTTTCTCTAAAGGTCACAACACCCAATGCAGAAGGTAGCTTGAAATACACAAGCATTTTCTTTATGTCACCTTCCCATCTTCCTGTGTATGAATCTACCTCCATACATCGAGTCAGTGTGAGCTGGAGTGTGAGGGGAAGTTGGTCTCTGTTTTTGTTCAGTGTCTGCTGGACGCTCTCCAGAGAGTACCTCTGTCTGGAGAGGTAGAGAGAAGCAGTATCTTCTCTGAAGAAAGTAGAGTGCTACAGATGCTGACCCTGAATATGATCCTTAAGACCAAGAAGGACTTTTCTTCCTATGAGTCTTCATTTTCGCAATCTATATGGTGTTAGGTTATTTTTCATAGCAAAATTACTGTCATGACTCACATTGAAAACGCAAGGTTAGGATTCAAGATTAGATTAGAATTTTGACAATTTAAAGTACTGCATGGTCAGATCAGATTAAGGTTCAAACTGAAAGAGGGGAAATTCAGATCAGATATATGAAAGAAATTCTTTACTATAAGGGTGATAAGGTCTAGTGGAAAGTGTCCTTGCCCATGGCAGGGGGGTTGGAATGAGATGATCTTTAAGGTCCAACCTAAATAATTCTATGATTTGGTGTTGGTTTTGGCTCATGCATACATCTGGGCACATGATCAGGATCAAATTTTTCCAAAAAGATGAAAAGAAGTAAAAATCTGATATAGAAAACCGCAACAGATCTCATCATAAGAATGGAGCTAACATTAAAAACTCTTTTTCCTGTAAACAGAACTTGTCTAAAGGATGAGCAATTGCTTGTCTGATGCTATGGACTGTGGTCTACCCATTCTTATAAGTAGAAGTTGAAGTTATCCAATAAATTGATGGAAGAAGTGAAGGATTCAGACTTGAGCCGTTCTTTGGAGCCCCCATTAATCAAATACTGGACCAATACACACACGTGTCTGCTGTGGACAAAAACCTTTGTGGTTCTTCTGTAAGAAATATAATGTTCCAGCCCAGGTGATGATGATTATTTTTCTCACAAGGAACAAAGTAGCCAGTGACGAATTACCCATAGATGAGTAAATAATATTTGTTTCCTTTTTGAATGATGAGTAGAACTGAAGCAATTTCCTAACTGCTTTCAGACATGAATGGAACTCTTCTTGACTTGCTTTCTGAGTCTTCTTGTAAACATTTGATGGCATGATATGTCAATACAACATTTATGGGGAAAGTACATGTTTGGAAAAAGAAGGTAAACTTTTGAGGAGATGTTCTTCTCCAATGGAAAATCAGAGACAAATAATTAGTTTAATGTAGGTTTTACACATTAAATGCTATTTTTACATTTGTTTTGTTGGAATTTCCAATATAAACAAGTGAAAATAATTACTGAAGTTCCCACCAGCCATGTCACAATCTATTTCTCATCTTAATCTAATTTCTTTTCTCCCAGGTTCTCTCTTGGATCCTACCTAATTTGTGACTTTTGATACGGAAGCCATGTATGAACACTGCAGCTACTGAAATCGCCAGTCATCCTTCTTGGTCTATAAGAGACAAGTGTCATAAAAGGTGACCTCTTCTTTTGAAAATATTTTGTTGCAGTGAAGAAAATTCCTTCCTGGACTCATCAAAGAAAAAAACCCAAACCCCAAAACACCCAAACAAACCAGGAAATCCTACCAAGAAGGTATACTGTGAACTGTACTAGTGACTATTTTTGTAAGTTCTCTCATGTCCCAGAAACTCCCTGAAATAAATCCATTCTTGATGCATCAATGCACAGAATCTCCCCATCTTGCTCTTGCTGACTGTTACTTAGATGGACAGCTCTTCCCTCCATGTCGTTAACACCTGATACCTCATTATGGGTAGTTTGGGGCAACCCAATAAAAAGACCTGAAACTTCTCTGGTGGGACAGTCTGGAAGTTTCTGTTCAGAAGCCAGAAGTGATGATGAACAGTTTTTGGCCACAATTTTCAAACCAATATTTTACTTTCTGTGTGAAAACCAGCTAACAGAACTAAAAGTGAACTCAAAGGAAAAAAAACCTCCTCGTATGCAGTGAGTCACTGGGAGGGGAAAGGAAAGAAAAACATCTCTTAATATTGTGAACTGGCACTGACCTATGCTGGGTAGCAAGAGGGGAAGGGAAAGAGTTGTACAGCTATGTTTTGAACTGGAAGATAATATCTCTTCTAGATCCAACTAGCTGTAACATCTGTGGTCCTTTCAGTGTTAATGTAAGACCTCCATGTTTTCAACTACCCACAATGGACAAGGAAACGATCATCTGGCTTCTTTTTTCAACAACATCAATGGGAATGAGACACCATCATATTATAGTATAGCTGCTGATAGATTCCTGTGGTTTGCCAGCAGAGCATCCACCATTAATGGTCTTCAAAAGAGTATCCTGAATCCTAGAGATCTCAGTGAAAACCCACCTGCAGTTCCTCAGAAGAGTTACATTCAGTCTGAGGGACTTGAATCATATCACAGATTGACTAAATCTTGATCTAGTTCTGTCTTCTGGGGCCCCTGCCCAATGATCTGTCTGAGCTCTTGATTCACCCTTGGTTAGGAGATGGGAAAATAAGCTTGTGTATTAATTAGTGAAATAGGAGGAGAGAATTATTGCTTGAAAATATGTTTATGAAAATGCCTTTGAATAGACAAATTGAAGACCTGAGAAAGGCATGACGTTTATTGATAATCAGGACAGGAATCTTAGTTTGAAGAGATGGGGAAAAATATGAGTCACCCCTAAAAAAAGAAGTCGCTCTTGCACTGAATTAAAAAATCCAGTAGCAAAAATTCTCTTATAAATATTTTTAAAAGCCCAGTAACACAATAATCCTTCTGGCATCTGTTCAGCCATGTCAGAAGAGACACAATGACTAGGCTTTACAATTTCTGGAAATCCTTCTAGGGAATGATTTTAAAGGGTCGGTAGAGACCTGTCTTTAGAAAAGTCATCTAATTTCACCTTTACATGGTCAGAACACAATCAAATTTGTAGGTCATGTTGTCAAAACGGGAAAAATCTGTTGCCTATGAAGTCGCCAAAGACAGCAACCCCTCTTAGATGTTAGATGCACCTCCTCCCTTTTAGAACAGTAAAGATGCTTGGCTAAATATCAAGGGCACTGAAGTTCAACTGGTGAAAGTGGTATGGTCCTTATGGGTCCCTTCTAACTTGAGACATTCTAGGATTCACAGTCGTGCACAGTGGTAGAATGAGAGATGGGATATAAATGGAAACAACTGGGGTTCAGACTGAATACAAGGAGAAGCTTTTCAGCTTGAAGGCCAGCAAACATTGGAGCAGGTTGCCCAGATTCAAACCACTTGTTCAGCAATTTTCATTGGTTTTAATAACTTGTATCTGCAGTTTGTTATTGCAGAAATATATATCTAGTATGTATATGGTGCACATACTTGTACATATGTGATATGACAAATCAACACTGTGGAGAGAGAGGAGCTGATACTGAATTTTTGGGGGGATTTGAGAAAGATGATACCAGAAATGGTTAAGAAAATGATACCCGTTTTTATGGGGATCTGCAAGTTGTTACCTTGCTGACAGTCTTTGAATATGTCAATGTATATTATTTGAAGATACTAATCTTGTCTGGAGATCTTTTTGATTTTGGTTTACTTACTTGAAAACGGAAGATATCACATGTGCCCATACATTTAAACAATGATAAGGTTGCAAAATGAAGCACTCGAGTTAGAAATGCATGAAATTATGTTACCTATAAAATTTTAATTCTGTATTGTTTTGTGTATGCATAAAGGCATTGCTTCTAACCACACATTTCTGTATTTTTCTCTTTCATGGCATCCTTGTTTTAATTACTGTTGAGAATGAATAACATAACAGGGTGAGAAAATGGCAATGTATCAGACTCATTATTGCAAGTGTTGGAATGTAGGCAGTAAATAAGGCAGGGAAAGGATAGTTTTGTAGTTGTACAACCAGATGCTGCCTTGGAAAACTAGGATTTTTCCCTATTTCTGCCGTGACATCCCATTTATGCTGAGTATATCATATATCACAAAATTCCTTTAATGAGATCTCCTAAACTGTTTTTTTACTATTAAGCAAAATAGAGCAGGCTCTGAGTGCCAGTGGTATACTGTGGCTTGAATCTGCATCACTTAACTCTCTTTTCTCTCAAAAGAGGGTGGCCAAGAGACAGTCATTGCTTAGTCATGCCCAAGCAACGTCCAGCCGTGAGTTGTCATGGCCCAAGTCAAGACAATGGTGTTTAAAAAAAGTTAAAAATACATGTATAATTATGGCATAGCATTTGACCAGATACGTGAGGCCTCTTTAGTTTGCCAGTGAAGATGAAGCTCTACTGTGTGTTCTTCTTTCCTTGGTGTTTGATGCATGACCTGAGGTTTCTCTGGCAGAAGGGCTGCTGCCTGTACCTGTATCTGAAGCAAACATAAACACAGCATGCCCTGCACTGTGCTAAATACTTAGAGAAAACAAGCAAACAGACTGACCAGGCTTGCGGCATCTCAGATTAGGAATCCAAGATTAACAAATGGTCTTGGATATCTTTCTCTGCCTTGTGAGCCCCTTGGTGAAATGAAGACACCATGAGCACTGTCATAATGCTGTTACTTAGCTCTGTGGATCTTTCAAGTGCTCTGCTGGGAAGGGCCTTAAGAAAAGAGATGAGGAAATAATAATAAATTCACATTTGTAGCAGGGTTTGGATATCTTGTGGAAGGAAGGCCTGAGGCCAAGCACAGGGATCTATTGAAAAGCTGCTCATGACTATCTAGCCAAAAGACTTCAAGACGCTGAAGCACAGTCCTGTGCAGTGGATAAGAAAGGATGGATAGATAGCTATAGAGAAGTTGAAGATAGATATATATGCATAGGATGGTTGGATGGTTGGATAGACCGATAGAGACTCATCCACTCTACAGCTTGAGTTTGACCTGTGTCAGAGAGATCTTGGGAAAACAAAAAATAAATCAGATATAATATGTAGACAAAATACTATAGTGGGTCTGCAGTTTCACAAGAGTAGGATGTGTTGAATCTGCACTCTGCAAATCCATGACTTTGAGTTCAGAAATGGGCTTGCCCCCTGGAGGGGTCATTATTATGACTTCTAACAGAAGCTTGTGACCATAATGAAAGCAACACTAAACTCCCTCCTCTGGCATTTCCAAACCTGAGGGTGTTTACATGTGAAACTATAATATCCTTGGAGCATGTGTAGGACCAGCTGTACACAATTCAATTTCATCTACTCTATCTAATATCATAGAGTTTTTAGAAGAGGTGGCTGCAGATTCCACTCTGTGCAGGCACACAAGAGCCCAGTCGGGTTCTTCTCCTGTGCTGATGCATTGATTTGAAGCTCAGAACATTAAGCTTTTAAACTATTTTGAAAGGTCTGGGTTTTTTTTTTCATTCTTTCCTCTCTTTACTTTCTTCTGGTGTTAACTCTTGACATTGGTCATTTGTATTAGCCACATAGTGAACATTTCCCCTTTGAAGGTCATTAAAGAGCTAGCCACAATGACCCTGCAGTAATGAATTCCTCCATCTAATTACCTCAGGAGTAAGAACATCTAAAATTGTTGTGTAAGTGTGCATATCAGTCGGTATGCACCTATCCATAACTTTAAAAAAAAATTTGGATAGACTTTATCACTTGTGGGAAGAGATGAATAGAACAGTGATAGACACATGGACAGTCAGATAAACAGAAGACAGATTCCGCTAACATATCCTTGTCTAATAAATTGTTGAGCTACAAAAGAAAGCAGAAGTCCCTGTGTACAATGTATAGATTTTCTTTAATGTGAGTTATTGGGAAAAGACAGAGCTGTCCCTTTAACTGGAGAACTGCAAACAGCTGTTCCTTATGCATACATGCTTGCTTGGTCTGAAAGTTTTGGTAAGTCAGTGCATAACTGACAGTTAGATTTATCTCCCCAATAAGCAATCAACATTATAATAAAGGAAAAATGCTTTCAGTGCACCTTTGAGAGTGCATCAGAAATTAATCTAAACATCAAATTAATTATAGTTTGTAAATGAATAGTGGCTCACAGCCCTAATACTTCTCCCGCTCCTCCTCCTCCCCCTAAAGCCTCCCCCAACCAACTGCAATGGCTGGAGGTGCTGTGCAGTAAGCTTGATGAACAGCTCCTTCTCTTTCTTACTCACAAAACTCTTCCCCTTATCAGCTGGAAAGGAGTTCCATCCTTACTTTGCAGACCTGAAGTCTCAGAGCCTGGCTGCTTTGGAGTATAAGAGAGAGAGTAGCTAGCAAATATTAAACTTTTGTGCCTCCTTTCCCTTTCCTCTGGGAGCTCAAAGCACACCAACAATGTCCTCCTCCCCCTGGATCAGTTTCCACTAAGCTGGACACCTCATGATCTTCTCCTTGGCTGTCCGCCTGTGCCAGGTCCTTCAGAATGGAGAGGACCACAACAAATTAGTGCTGATCTGAACCAAAACATACCAGGGGTCTGGGATGTTTAGTGTGCCTGGAAAATTGTTTTGGTATTGTCTTGGCTCAGGCATTCAAATTAGTGGCTTCTTCCATTGCATTCTGAGCTTTGATCTGCAGGCTGTACCTATATGAGAATGACAATCTGAGATTTTCCAAGGACCTGAAACAAAATGTATTGCCACTAGATCATGAAAAGTAAAGAAGAGAGCCTAATTCTATGAGCTAAAGGGAGAAAGAATCAGGTAGAGACTTTCCAGAGGAAATTTGAAATCAGTTTAACTGTAAAAAAATAAACTTCATCATAGTACTTGTAACAGCAGCAAACAGAGCTATACCTCTCTCAAGTCCTTTCTAATAATGTATCTATCTGGTAAGAATTTCTGTTTACCAAAAGAAGAGTCAGAAAAAAAAAAACCCAAACCTCTGATCTGATAAATAACTCTCTTCATCTATGCATCCTAAAACGCTGTGCAAAGGAGTCAGCGTACTGCTACAAGAAGAGGAACCCAAGCAACACTGCTAGGTTGACCCATGATCACCTATATGGGGTAGGAACATGCAACTGGAATTTCTTTCCCTTACAACACCTTATTCCTGCACCTGCTCATTTCTCTGGATGAACCCAAGGAGAATTGTTGGCTTTTTTTTTTTAATATTTTTTTTATTAAATGAGAAAGTGCCACATTTGGCAGGGCATATTGGAGGCACATTGTCAGCAGGTGCTGAACAATATTTTTCTAATGTACCTCTGGGTCCCTTGTTCCACTCCTATGTCTTATGGAGTGCTGCCAATGCACTTTAGACCTAATATGCAATGCCCCTGGTCCCAGGGCCCTGCATAGCTTTGTCAGTGTCCTAGTCTCTTGATGCGTCTTTCTTCTTTTTGTTTCAGCTTCCAGATTGAAACCCTGTAGATCATCATGACCTGCCTGCTGCCTTGCATCTCCCACTTCACCTTTTTACCACCACACTGCAGCATTTAACTGGCACAGCATGTTTTTAATAACATGATACAAGCTCTACCCATCCCTCAGCCCTTCTCCTGAGCTTCGCCCCCTCCTGTGTTCAGTTCTCATTTCTCACTGCTTTTCTCACTTTTAATCTCTCTCCTTTGTCTCTTCAGTTTCTCTTCATAAGCTAGGAGGAGTTTAGTAGGTAATAGAAATATTTAACAGCAAACTTAATTAACTGTTATGACTCTCATCAAGTGATGTTATTTTCTCTATTTTGGCATCTTCAGAGAAGATTGGATGCTTTTCCAAATGAGGTGGCCCATTAGTAACTTTCAACTTTCCTGCAGAGCCTGCAGAAATTTGGAATGAAACTAGATGTTCACGTTGTAAGAGGAGTCAAACAAGATATTTCCTTTAGGATGTGTAAATCTATGGTCCTAAGAAGTCCTTGTATTTTGTAGTCAAATCTAGAATGCTCCTTGCTTTGTTTATTGTGGGACATTTCAAAAACAGGTGGGACATCCCTTCTGCTGATGGGAAAGTGCGTCTGGAGTGCACAGAAAAGGAGGAAAACATCTGGCGGTTGTGGTAGCTTACACCTGGGGTGTCAGAGCATGTCGAGCTGAATGGAGGGAAAACACAGTGTCTCTCTGGGCGTAAGGCAGGTTGTTGACATCCTTCTGGAGTCACTGGCCCATGGAGAAAAGCTGAAGCTGCCACACCACTGGGTATGGGAAACAGGCGCATGCCAAGGAGACATGTGGGGAACATGGAGCAGAACTGGCCTGTCAGTGTCTACTGTTCAATGGTGTGCAAAAAGCTGGCAGATCCAGGTGCTTATTGCTTTCTGAAAGAGGTGACTTGAGGAATGAATTTCTAAGTGTTCCGGTGAAGCAATTCCTCCAGCTTTAATTTATCTACATCTTATTTGACACTTTGGGATAACCATTTGACCTCTTCTGCTCCATCCATGTTCTCGTTTTTCTAATTTCTGTCATGCCTTTCTAATTAATATTTCCCAAACCTATCTTTTTCTCTCTCTTCTCTGTTAAGAAATTTTTCTAGAAGATGTCTGTCTCTGTATTTCACTAATTTAATGTCTTAAAATACTTTCTTAAAATGTGTCTTATGGGACAACAGTGAGTGATCCCTGGCTGTATTGTTGCATCACCCTATGACAGAGGTAGAGTTAGCCATGTGTGAGCATGGTGAAGAATAGCTCTTCTCAGATTGCTTTCTTGTCTTAGCAGCCTTAATAGTGTCATTTTTTACTGGAGTTTTCTTTAATCCTTGTACACAAACTGCTCACATTTAAACTATCTGCATAACTGAGAGGAAAATTATCACGAGAACCATTGAGACCAGCACAAAGATGTTTTTCACATCCTCTGACATTTAGCATACCTACACACAGAACAACCTACATATGTGTAGTGGGAAGGTGGGAGACCCAGTGCAATCTCTGCCTTGTGCAGAGACAAGCTCTGGGGTCCTGCAGATGTTGACATTCAGGCTGTGTGCACACTGTACCTCCATGCAAGACTTCCTGGACCAGCCTACTGTGAGAATGGGAGTCACTGTCTTCAAGGAATATCCGACTCAGTGTAATTTTTCCCTGAGTGAGACAATGATATCTGCTGTGGCACTGCTATTTCAGTGGGAATATACAGCATGGCTCAGTAGGAGAAATATGTTGGCTGCAAAAGAGGTGCATGTACCAGCTGGGCATTGAGTGAAGGGCTAGTGAGAGAGGCGAGAGAAGGGCAGAGCATCAAAGAGCTGTGAAGGTGAAATCAGTAATTCTGAATACAAGAATGTGGACAAGGCAGAACCTGAGGAGAGACCCAAGGAGATGCTGATATGGTTGGTGTGGTGGAGGCTCAGGCCATGGGGATAGACAGGGTGTTGTTGAATGGAAAAGAGAAGGGTGGTCTGCATTGGCCATGTTACAGCTGCATCAGGGTAGGGGTGGAGGGAAAATAAAAGCCAGAGGTTGGAAAAATGGTAAGAGAAAGTGAAGGATTTGGATCTAGCCTGGATTTGTGCAGTAGAAGAAAAGTCAAAGGCAAAGAAGCCTTCCAGTTTAAATGACTTTTTTTCAGTGAGAAGTCAGGGTGGTTTCTCAGGCAATCTTACACACTACAGCAGGCAGTCCCACTATGGAAAAGCACAGACATATTTTAAGCACTTTCACATTTTATATATGATATCAGTGGTTTTTTATACATTATATTGGTGTTTTATATATATTGATGTTTGCTGTTTGCCTCTGAATTGGGAAAGTCAAAGGCTTCCTGACCAGGCATGGTTTCTTTAGCACATGCAGGTTCTAGTGGTTCTTTGCAGGGTCAGGGACTCCAGAAACCAGGAGAAAGGCTTGTGGCTGATCTCACCTTCTTTCTAATATGCCCACAATTGCCCATCCTGCCAGTAGTCACCAAAGGAGATAAATTTGTACTTGAAATGCAGGGGAGAAATCAGAGCCAAATAATAAGGAATAAAATCATAGAATGACAGAATAATAGAATGGTTTGGGTTGGAAGGGACCTTAAAGATCATCTCATTCCAACCCCCCTGCTGTGGGCAAGACACCTTCCACTAGACCAGGTTGCTCAAAGTCCCACCCAGCCTGCCCTTGAACACTTCCAGGGGTGGGGCAGCCACAGTTTCCCTGGGCAACCAACCTATGCCAGTGCCTCACCACCCTCACAGCCAAGAATTTCTTCCCCATATCTAAGCTAAATCTCTCCTCTTTCATTTTAAAGCCATTCCTCCTTGTTCTATCACTAAATATTCTTTTAAAAATCCAACTCCAGCTATCTTGTATCTCCTTTAGATACTGGAAGGTGCAATAAAGTTTCCCCAGTATCTTCTATTCTCCAGGCTGACCAATACCAACTCTCTCCATAGGAGAGGTGCTTCAGCCCCTGATAATCATTGTGGCCCTCCAAAATTCTATTTTGACATGCTGCTCTACTGACTCATTCAGTTTGGGCCAACTGCTTACATGTGGTTCAACAGTGAGGCAAAAGCAAAAAATGAAGTTTTTTCTATTCCTATGGAAAAAAACATGGTGACATTTTTCTTCATAGAGTTTTTTAAGTTTGTCTAAAGCAGGACTTCTTGACAATTTCTCGACAACCTGGGGCTAGACTCTGTTACAGCAATTTATTTGGGATCTGCATAGCAGATATATTTTAAAAGGTCATATAATGGTGGAATATCTTTCTGGGGCCAGACAGAATTGTCCCCCCAGGCTAGCAGTTGGAGAGCTTAGCTGGGTTAAAAAAAAAGTGAAACAGAATGCAAATGCTATGTTCTTACATGTTGAGTTTTGGGAAATGTTTAAGCAGAAAAGGAAGGAGTTTTCTTATTTTCAAAGTTAATAAAATGCCTTTTATTCCTTTAGGAAAAAGTAATTTATTTTTTTATTTAAATTTACTTCCTGAACAAAAATTTACAATCAGTACCAGCTTCAGCAGACTTAGCAAAAACAAATGAAAGGCTTGATTTTCTGTACTCTCCCTTTACATTTTTACATTGCTTTAAAGCAGGATGGGGGGTTTTGAAAAGCATCATGACATAGCAGTGATAACTGGATACCTGTGCTTCTGCTATTTCTATCCTTCTGGAGTTGGTGCACATGGCAGCATAGACAACATGTTTGTCTGAGACCAACCATCACAGCAGGCACTCAGCTCTATGGGTAATTAAGTTAAATCCAAAGAAAACTGAGGCTTGACACCTGGGACCCAAAACTAACTAACACTAACTTTTTGTGTTTCAGAAGATAATATAAGGTGACAAAGATCCACTAGCAATCTCTAATTCCTTCTTTCACTGGCCTGTGAGCTTGAGCCGACACTTCCAAAGGGCACCTTCTTATTCCAGGCTTCAATATCCCACAGTTAGTTTTGGAGTTTACTTCATCCAACAAGCTGATGTTTAGTCTTTCCCAATGAGACTCAATATTAAGAAAAATTTCTGCTAAGATCCCTCAATTCCTACTCACTTATCAACCTTGATCTCGCAGTACCTTGGGAACAGCAATAAATGCAGCCCCAAAACCCTGCCCCACAAACTGGGTATGTGTGGCTATCCTCATGAAATCTTGTAGTTATCAGCCTTTGAGCTGAGCTGGGATAAGGATAATACCTGTCCAGCACAAGACATTCTGTCTTTCTACATTCAACTCCTACCTCGTTTCTCCATATACCTTTGGTCTTCCCACTTGTCAATATGTGGAGAACCAGGCTCAGTATTCCTCTAAATATTGATGACAATTTCACTGCCAAAAGTCCGTTTCTAATCTGTGGATCTCCTTGGAGCGTTAGTTTTCGATGTCACCTGGATCTTTGGTGGTCTATTTATCTTGTTACGAGCTCTTATATGGTAGGAGCTCTATAAAGCAGGTGAGCTCTGGAGACAACAGGGCTAATTCATAGTTTTGGATTCTAATTTGAATTTCCCAACTGCCTCTACACACCAAACTTTTTGTCCTTCATTCCTCCGGTGCTTGAGCGTGCAGCAACCCAGTGACTCCTGATGAAGGGGAGCTCTGTGTCCCTCTCATCAGGGGTCAGGGCTCCTTCAAACAGAGGGGAAAATATCCTATCCAGAGCCTCTATGGATGTGTAGGAGGAACTGTGCATAGAGAAAGGGCACAAAACTCTTGAAGTACTGTCTGACATGCACCATAGCTAGCAGGGGATGAGGTAAGAGTTTTGGGAGGTGGGCTGTTCAGGAGGGGAAAGGGGAAGGCAGCATGGAAGGGAAGCATAGTGTGGAGATTGAGAGTGGCTGTAAAATCAAATGAAACTCCAATGAGTCTTAACTCTGGAAGTTTGCCTGAGAGACAGAGTCCAGATTAGCTGCAAGTAACAGGAAAAGAAAAGCAATAGTTTGTTCTGTTGCACTTCTCAGGGAAGGTCTGCAAAGAGTGCAGAATGGCAGAGAAATTACAGATCCCAGTGGTGGGCACATGGATGGGGGAGATACCCTGTCCACCAGGTGGGATGGGATCAAATGTGACAGGGTCCCCATTCTGCTGCACTGCCACAAGTGAACGTTTGCAAACAGCAGCATACCACTGAAACCCCATACACACATTACCCCATGGCTCTTGGCTGGTTGAGCCCACCCTCAGGGTATTCCTGCTTGCTGCCCCACAGGCAGCTCAGTCTGTGCTCTTTTCCTGCTCCAGCTGGCGAGGTTGAGCCAGTGATGAGGCCAGAGCTATGTGATCCCGGTGCAGCTTTCAAACCCAGCCTCTAGCACAGCCTGTCAGCGAGGCACAGGGTTACCTTGGTCTATCTGTATCTGCTGGGGTGCTGCCTTGGGTCCAGTGGGCTCAGAGCATGTCTTACTGTGATCCTTCAAGCAGCCATCCTTCCCTTCCCTCCCCTCCCATCCCCTCGCCTCGCCTCCCCCTCGCCTCCCCCCCCCCCCTTTCTCCCCTCCCATCCCCTCCTCCCCTCTCCCCCTCCCCTCCCCTCCCCTGCCCTCCCCTCCCCTGCCCTCCCCTCCCCTGCCCTCCCCTGCCCTCCCCTCCCCTCCCTTTCCCTCCTGCATCCCCCTCAGCCCCCCCATCCCCCATAAGACCAGGATTTCAGCTGATGGTCAGCCCTTATCCCCTTGCAGTCTAATGCATCACAGCTGTTGAAAAGCTGCCCCCACAGCTCTGTCTTCCCTTCAACCCCATGACCCCATGTTTGTCTTTTTGACTTAGGTACAGAAACTCCCCTTCTGCCACATGCTCCCTCTGCTGATCTCATCAATACTTCACCTAGCCCCCAGTTCTGCCCTTTTGCCCCAGGTTCTTTAGTCTTTCCTATACCATCCCCACCTGCCCTTACATGGGGGGATATTTTCCAGCCCACCACCAGCAGCTGCAGCATCTTGCTGCTGGTGAAACGCCAAACCTTCACCTCTAAGCAGCGCACACAACTCTGAACATGAGACAATCAGGAGAGAAAGTGGGAAGGGGGAAAGTATTGACAGGAGTAAGTTGAGAGAAATCATAAAGCTTAAGCAGAAAGAAAGCAGTTTGAAAGGTAAAGTATTCAGAGAAAGCCCTTTCCTGGATGAATCTAATTGTTTTGTTATCTTTACCCACCAAAGCATTTACTTTGGTTTGTCGCCCGATCCACAAACACTTTCGAGGAGATGACATTACCGAAAGGCAGGAACATCTGCATCAGCTCAGCATCCCCAAACTCCTGGGGCAGATGGTAGATAAACAGGTTACAGCCCTCTGGTCCTATCAAGAGAAAAAGAAGACTCATGAATGAAGAGAAATAGGATACGAGAAAGCACATGGTGGACATTTACTTTGGCATCCTCTCTCTCTGACTGGTGAAGGGTCACCTCCAGGAAGCAGCTTGTAGACTTTCAGAGGAATGACAAAGCACAAGACCAGGAACTCAAAAAGTTACCTACAGGCTATGGTAACTTCATTAACCTTCCCAGGACAGACAGCAGGATAAAATATAGAGACAGAGGAATGCACTGGCACATGTGGCTATGGAAAGGCAGAATGGAGGAATAGTAACACAAGAATGAAAGAATATGGTTCATAATTTTCTTTTGTTCCTTGTAACCCACAGGGTCATTTTGTTCTGTAGAATTTTGCATTCAGCCCCCAGTGTGACTCATCTTGATAACTCCCCCAGATCAGGACAGTTTGGCCATGTTCTCCATTCTAGAGGGTTCTGCAGGAGAGACTGCAGAACCATCTCCATCTCCAGAGAGATGGATGTAAATCCAGATTACTAGACAATAGGGATTGGCTTTTTTGCTTCAATGCTGTAACATATTCTCTTACAGATTTCAAAAGGTACTTGGGAAAATATCCAGAGAGGAGTTAGTTGGAATATGACGTTCTGTTAAAGTAGAGACCTTCAAAAAATGTTCTGTTGAAATTGTATTTTGGGACAGAAGAGGGAGAACCTGCCTCTGGTCAAATAGTCTAGAATGAAACTCTTCAACCTGGCTTTTATTTTTAAGCATAGTGTCTTTGAGCAACAGTCTAAGGGGGGCAGGTCTGTCCAAGAAGTTTTGTTGAAAAAATTAAACACTTAACACCTGTACAGTGTTCAATAGCAGAAAACTGTACAGTTTGAAGAGACAGGGATTCTTTTTTTAATCGTCTTATTTCCAAAGGTATTTCCAGGTGATGCCCAGCTTTGCATTGGCCTCGAGAGGTAACTCCAGCCCTGCTTTGCTGAGAGGGGATACAGTGCACGCCCTTTGCCAAAAGTATAAGAGCTCAGAGAGAAGGAAGGTTTCCTCCTTCCCCCTAGTCCATGTGCCTGCAACCCTGTGACCTGACTCAGTCAACTTTCCCCCTTTTATGTCTGTGGGGAAGGAAAGGGTTTTTTAATACTCTCGTTTTCTTCATCAGGGCATAATTACAGTGTCATAACACAGCAAATTACAACTTTGCCTTTCCTGTTAGGGAGAGGAGTTCGCCTAGATGCTCCCACCTTTTATTAGCCATTACTCATCCCCCCGGCTGGCAGGAGAAGTACGGTGAAGTCAGAATTCTGGCAGATGCCCATTTAAAGCTCATTAAAATTCCTGGGCCTCAGCATGATTGAAGTCACAGGCTCTCCACATTTCCTTTTGGATTAATGGAAAATGAAGCCCTAATGAATATTTGCTAAGCACAATTTTCCCCACTAATTTGCTAAAAGGACTGTCATGAAGGAACAGCTGATCCTTTGCATCTTGTGCATTTCCTAAAGGTCATGGGGATGGTAACAGGGTTTCTTCCAAATGTGGGGGATAGTGGTATGGTGGGATAATTAACTAATTAGGCACCCGGTCATCTGCTTAGCTAAATTACTTTTGAACCTCAGTGGCCCACAGTCAGGCTCCCCTATTTCATGCCAAGCTTTTCCAGTTTCCCCCCACCTCCTGTCTGCCTCTTCTTTAGTCTCTTTACTGAGCAACTATCCCTTCTCCAATCCTTGCTGCCATTTGCTTCCACACAATACAGAGTTATTGGCATGGTAAGCTAGATATGAAACAGTCTGAAAGTGTTAAACAAACACCAACCCCCTTAGATGCCTGTTACAATTGAGAAAATTCTGCCCAGGAGAAGACCATGGTCCAGAATAACAGGGAAAAAATTCATTCCTTCATCTGAACATGCCCCAGAGCACTTCTGCTGTGGGATTTGAGATCCACATTATAATAGAATGGGTAAAATCTTGGCTTTGCTGCAATTGGTGGCAAAATTCCCACTGACATCACCAGAGCCAGCAGTTTGCTCTGTAAAACTGGCCAATTCTTTCAAAAATACCAGCTGCATTTCCTGGGGTCTTGGACTCGTTGTGCATGAGTATGGATTCTGCCTGTGTGTGCTGAGAAACACCTACCAAGGCATAAGGCAGACCAGGAGGCACACAACTTCATCTAGACCATGTTTAGAGGCTGGGCTCAAGGAGAGAACAACCCTTAGGTCACCTTGAAATCAACTTTTCCTCACACGACTCAAAGACCAAGAGTAAGAGACCAGTGAGGGTGTGAAAAAGCAGGGACCATCCCCAAAGCCCAGCTCAGCTCTGAAATGTGGCTAGGAAACCTGTGCTGTGGCTTCCCATATTGACTCAGACATGCAAGGCTGAACTCACTTTGTTCCCAACTACAGAGGGTTTTTGGCTAATTTCCAGTACTGAAAATGCCACCTGCTTCTGAGAAAAAAAAACATTGGGATAGTTTGACTTGTTTTGTCCCCCTCACATATGAAAATTCTGCCATTGGAGTTTAATAAGCAATTTTTTGTTGAATCCATCTGTAAGTTACCTGTTGTAGTTAGAGTCCTTGGTAAAGAATTCAAAAAACATGATCTGTCTGCCTCAACCATTCTACCTTGTTGGATTTTTTTGCCTGCTGCAAGTTAATATAGGCACTCCATAGTAGACTATGGTTTTGTGTATGTGGCTGTCTCGTCGTATATACATGTATATTTTTAAGAAACCGAAGACAAGACATCAGGAAGAAATTCTTCACTATGAGGGTGGTGAGGCACTGTCACAGGCTGCTCAGAGAAGCTGTGGATGCCCCATCCCTGGAAGTGTTCAAGGCCAGGTTGGATGAGGCTTTGAGCAGCCTGGTCTAGTGGAAGGTGACTCTGCCTGTGGCAGGGTGTTGGACCTAGGGTTTTTAAGGTCCCTTCCAACCCAAATTATTCTATGATTCTGTGAGTTGTTCATCTCAGAATTCTATGAAAATCTAAGTTAGTTCTCAGTGCACAAATGCGATGAGTTTTGAGAGACTTGTTCAAATCACTGGAGCAAGAGGAAAATCCCAGTGGGCATGGAAAAACCCTACTGAAGACTCCAACTAACTTGCTGGAGAGAAAGTTCTGGTTTTGAACAGAGTTAATGGATTGTTGGAGATCAGCATACTTGGCAGTTCAGGGCTGAATACAGTAATAAAATTATTTACCACAGGCTTCACTTTTCTTTTTAAAAGGGCTCTGAGCCAACTTGAAATCTCACCCTCATGACACATTATGAGAAGAAAATGAAGTTTCATTTTTGCACTGATGTCTACCATGGCTCTTGGTTTTATGAATTTAAGTTATATATATTTCTGTACATTTATACACAAGAAGCACAGGTAGCCTTGATTTGGACAAAAAAGAAAGAAGAGTTTTAAGGAGCTCACAGTTTATGAATCATTTGTAGATTACAGGGGAACCACGCTGGATAATGGAAAAACCTGTTACTCAGGGCACAGAACCACATGGTTGATTTGGCTTGGTTGGACCTGAACTGCTAAGCCATTGCTCTGTCCATGCTCTTCACACTTCAGCTCATTGTTAGTTTTTTAGCACCGGGACAGCTACAGACCCAGCCTATCCCTTGGTGCCCACTGTCAACATGAGTTAACTCCACATACCTGTTCAGATATCAACTATGTATCATTGCATCCCTAACACCGTGAGGCAATGTCACAAGGAAAGGCTATGATTAGACTTGTTTTCCAACAGTAACTAAAACTGGGCTGTCCTGTAAGATTGTGTGAAGTTAGCCTGCAGCACTTTGGTCAGCTGCACACCTCACCTCTCCAGCAAACACTCAGAGGCTGGAATTTCATTGCCTCTTCTGCATTTGCTTCCTATTCAGTCCCCAGAGTGTTTGCGAACAGGGCACGTGAGAGTCACAAGCCTGTACCACTTTATTTTAATGTGTAAGTGTACTTCTGAGTTTCAGAAATTACATTAAGATGAGTAATACCATTCAAATGTAAAATTACCTCCAAGTTTTCTGTGGTTGACATGGCCTGAATCAAGATTTCATCTCAAGTTTTGATAGCTTTGGATCTATTCCACCCCATGCGCCCTGTCAGCTGCCGTCAGCCTCAGTGCTTGTGTGGAAGTAATGACTAATCTCTACAGGAAGGTTCCAGCAGCCAAACGTTTCTGGGCTTGTTATCCAACTGGGATCCAGGAGCGGAGAGTTTAGCATTGTTATTATCAATGTGATCATTGGTGTTACTGTTGTGGTAGGGCTGGTTCACTAACGAATCAATGTTTATGCACATCCTTGCAAACATAAAGTACTCTTCTCAGCACTGGGCATTACCGTCATTATTAGAGTTCCCTCTTGCTGTGTTTTCCTGTTAGAGGTTAAAGATTCTTAAAGGTCTTGACCCTCTGCTAAAATGGAGTGTTGCGTCTCACAGATTATCCTCTAGCAGCAGAGAATGCCACAGCATCCTAACACTGCAGGAAAATGAGGGACACTGGGAGTGCCAACCTGCATTGGACTGGTCGTACATCTCTCATCTCTGGCCCCCAACCACCTTCAGCCTCAATACCAGCTGCTTACAAGGAGTGAAGAGTTATGAGATAACTTGTCCACTGGGTGACACTCACTCCCAACCCACAGAGACACACCATGCCTTATGAACACAGGGATCTTCAGGCAGAGGGTCTTCAAAGAGTGCACCACAGCTTTCCCCTGCTCCTGACAGTTCCTGGCACTGTGCTGTGCTGAGCAATGATCTGCTCGCCATTTTGTCCTGTGCTTAATCTAGCCCCAGTAAGTAATAAAAAGCAAAGTCCTTCAGCATGGGGGAAACATCTCTGTAATGATATGATAGGTCTGTGCATCTGTTCTCACAGCAGGGACATGCACTGGAGCTAATCAGGAGCTGGAAGTTGTGTTCCCCAGGAAATTCTGACATAGGAAAAAAATTAATTCCAAATTAGATGGAAATGCCAACATTTCTAATTTTCTTACAAAATGAGTTTTCTCCCTGAAAGTAGTTCTAGGCCATCAGAATGTTTTAGCTTGATAGTGTAATCTTGATCCATTTCATTCTGACTCTTACACTATATTAAAACATTAAATGTAATTACATATATATAATAACACATATAATATAGAATATATCTGACTTAGTGATCTTATAGAGGATAAAATTTAAATTGTAACTATTTAAAATGAGGGTTGCTAAGCTGGAGCACCTGACTTTAAAGCCTCACTTAGGCAAGCAGTCCCTTTTTCTTGTCAAAAGGGAGCAGTGGACTCCTTGGAGGACAACTGGAGCTACCCAAGTGGGTTGCCTCTGAGGATTCCACTGCTCCCCACTGACTCTAAAGGGAAAATTACATGGCACAGTTGTCTCCCAAAGTGTTTACATGCAATAATGTTACATTTACCTCTCCTTACTTTTCGTGTCTTCAGTGAAGCCATCCAATACTGTGAACTAGATTACTCAGGCTCCTCTGATAGTCAATGTAAAGAAATAGGTACCCTTACTACATGATTTTTCTCATCCTGATATAGAAATTGTGCTCTACAGGATCTGATTTCTGTTTCCAGATTACCAGTGGAGGCTGAAAGGACTGGATAAGCTACTTTAAATAGCAGGTCCTTGATCTCCAAATAGCAGGTGTCTGAAATCATGTTACTGGCTTTTAATGAAGGAGTTTCCTACAAAGTTCTTTATTTCAATGCAATTGCATTTTTGTATGTATTCTCAGACACAGACCCCCACTGGACGTTATTGCCTATGTTGCTAGCAGGTCTTTCCATGGCCTGTGCACATCAGCGTTCTCTTCTCCCTGGGGACTGAGGACATATCATCAGCAATTCCCCAAGAGCATGTTTCTCCATATTATCCTTTGTGACAACGATGTTGTGCCATATACGGAAATGGAGAAACACTCAGTGGACCAGGGATCCAAAGCAATTAGGCGTTTAATGGATACTCTAGGTGTACAAGGAGGGGAATCCACGTGATGGGGATGGCTTGCTGGGGTCACAAAGGAAGACGTCACTTTTACTCACCTTCTCTCTGTTGCTGTGGGATCATGGGAGGTGGCTGTGGGAACGCTTGGCTAATCTGGCCATAAGCAGCAGGATAAGCAGCTACAGGGGAGAGAAAGGGAGAGAAGAAAGAAGGACAGATTTCAGTGCTGGGAAGCGAGGAACTTTCACTCCAAGCCACCATACCAAGCTAGAGGTGGGCTTTCACCCTGCCTTTTGGCTCTGTGAGGGGCCATCTCGTGCAGGCTGAGATGTGGCAGAAGAACCATGGCTGTGCTCCAGGAGGTGCCACATGGCCTTGAGCACCCACCCTCCCTTCAGCTTCGTCAGCAGTAACACCGAGGAGAGCCATGCGGTGTAAATGGGGGTCTCTGCTGAGATCTTTCCCAGAAGACATGCGCAACCATTCCAGATGGTGACACAAACACATCCATTCTCGAGCTCAGCATAGAGGGGCCCATGCTGACAGCCACGTGCAGAGAGCGAGCACACGTTTCCCCTGTGTAATCTCCCTTGTACCCTGATTAATTCCCGTGCTCGTAAAAACAATCCACATGCATGTTTCCTGCCTTCATATGCCCACACACTGTACGGACAGAGTTGCACATACACCCTTGGATATACATTTTCTTTCATGTCCATAGAGACCTCCTCTCTCTCACACAAACACAGTGGAAACAGTGAGCAGCAATTAAACAATTTTCCCCAACTCAGCTCTCCCACCAAGCAAACAAGGGGAGCCATTCACTACCACAGATGGTAGATGATGTGTCTTGCTGCTAAAAATACGGAGTATGGGTCGGCTGCGAGACCAGAGAGAAGGGGATAGGGGCCATGTGTGTGCAGAGGGGTTAATTAACAGCTCAAAGGGTTGAGCTGCTTCCCATCTATCAAACCTCACAAGCAATAAATGACAATAACTAAAACACCGGCAAATGAAGCCCTACATGGAGAATTAAATTAAGTTTCCAGATACAGCGCTGACATGAGATAATAGCCATTCCTCAGCGGGAGCCCATGATCGCTCCAGTTACCACAGGAAATAATGACTTTGGGGTGGCAGCTTCCTCGCAACGTTGGCCATGGACACCTCGTGAGGGGAGGCTGAACACGGCGGGGTCGTGGTCTGCACCAGGTCACTTTGGTTGGTGTCAGTCCATCAACTGCAAAGGAGCTGCTCAGCATACAGGGCAACACGAGTGGAGGCTGATCCACTGGGAGCTGTGGAGAAATCTGCTGGGAAGCTGGGAGGATGTCTGTGTATCTCCTAAGTAAGTCTCAGACTAACTAACTGGGGAATGGCCAGTACACATACCCTAAAAAAATGGGTATGTGCAGGCATTACATACCGTGCCAGGCACAGCAGCAGTGGCTTTGCAGGGCCTGGCTGCCTATTTTCTCTCTTTGCTACAGCATTCAGGAGACCTGTTGTAGCAAGTGGCCTCCAAAGCAGTGGCCTGATTTTGGACTTATGAATTGTGCTAAGGCAAACCAGACACAGTCCTGCTGATCAAGTTTCACTGAGGTACAGGCCAGTGGGACCAATTCCCTGGGAAAAAGGAGGAGGTTGCTTCCTCTGTGGGAGAAGACCCTGGGCTTGGTGTTTGTGCAAACCTAATCTGGGAGCCTGTGACCCCCAGCTTGCCCCTGTATTAGTAAACACCTCCCTTCTCTCAGCCCCCTGAGGTGTGTTCAGAGATTAATGGCTTTACAGAAGAGAAAGGTTTATTGGGAGAAAGTGTTAATACTAACGACCTGCGTACTGCTGCACTCCAGCGTAGGCTTGCTGCAAGGGGTCTGCTGCAGTGGGGCTCTGTGCTGTGGAGACATAAGAGACAGAAGGAATTAAGGGGTTAAAATATGATAGGCACTCTCCCTTTCTCTTTCATCATCAACGTGTTGTGAGACAGACCCAGGGGCTGAGGGTTGCGGAAGAGGAGCAGCTTGCCTTGCCCTATGGACAGGACTGCACAGAGCCCCCCAGCATGGACAAGAGGGTTCTGTCCCCCAGCCATCACCCTGTGAGACCTTGGAGCAGAGGGCAAATAAACCTCTATCCTCCTTTCCCAAACTTAAATTATGGATCTGCACTGAGCATGCAGATTTTTGGCATTGCAGTAATCAACCCCAAAGAGCCCTCATCTTAAGCCAGGACCGACACTGTGCTAGGTGCTGTGCAAACTCAGATCTCAGTGACAGCTACAGTCACATGAAACTTTCAATCAGAGCAGAAAACAACAGGGGCATAGCAGGAGGAAGGAGAAGAGAACAAAGCAGTGGCTCCTGTCATCCCCACATCCCTTCGAAGGACTGTGTTGCTGCCAGGCAGCCCCCTGTGAGAGAGAAGAAGCTGGTTGGGGGGGCGGGGGGGGGGGCAGGGGACACCACTTGTCTGCTCCAGGGAGGATGCTGTGAATCTCTCCATAAGGCATGCAGTCTCTTGCTGGCTTCAAAGTGCATTTTCTCTCTTTACAAGTGAGCATTCCTCCCCACTAAAACTGTTTATTTTTGTGAAACTTTGAAGTCTTGCTCAAATACAACCAAAGCTAGTTAAGATTTTTTTTTTTCTTTTTCTCCTTTGGTTGATAGGGAGGAAAAAAGAGAGAAACGTGTTGGATAAGCTCTTTCTTTATCTGCAGCAATAAAAAATTTAAAGCAAAGCTTGGCTGAACCTCCAGTCCAAATGTCACCTTGGCCCTAATATTTCACTTCTTGTTATGAGTTTAATTTGTATTTATTGGTGCTGCACAGTTCTACATTTACACAGTCCCTTCGGCTTATTCCTTGTAGGATGATCCCTTAGGGAGCTGCCACTTTCCCACATCCATCCCACCTTTTTCCTTCTTACCCGCACAGAGGTGTGGCTGGAGGCAAGGCTTGGAGGATGCAAAGGTGGGGGCCTCTTGGAAGGAAATCTGGTGCCATACACCTATCCAAGGAGAGACACTGACTGTATGGCAAAGTGTGGGGGAGGTTGTCAAACGTGAGTATTACAGACCCAAGGAACATGGATTAAGTGTTTTCTTACAGATAGATATACCAGCTTGAAACTTAACTTTAAAGATAACCATTGGTCATGTTAGAAGCTTGCAAGGTGTTGCACTTTTCTCCCAAAATACAAGGAGGAATGATGAGAAGACCAAACTTTGAGGCAGCAAACCCAATTAGCTGGCTAAAGCTTGGAGGCTTCTGTTCATTACAGACATTACTGGACACGTGGGCTTTGAGAATGAGGTAGTCACAGGAAGAAATAAGTGGGATTGCAGCCTTAGGTTGAAATAATTACCTAGATGACTTTTGGCAAGTCCCTCAATACGTGTGTATGTGAAATGGGAAAGCACTGCCCCACTGTAGGGATTTTCACTTCTTACAAAGGGGTGTGAGGAGGATATATTAAAACCTGTGGGAGATCAGTGGAGGGCATAGTAGAGACATAAAGCTACATTTCTAAGGAGTAGTTGTTCCAGGAAACTGGAGGAAGTGGTTGGAAAATATAAAAATTGTTTCCACTTACTCCTGCACTCTTGAAGAAGAAACCAAATAAAGTCTATTCTTTTTAACCTCTGCTCAAAATAGTTTTCCTCAAAAAACAGAATGCTGATCATATTGCTCCAGAAGAAAGCTCAACAGCTATGAAAGGTTGAGTCATACACCAGTTCCCACACCCCTTTGGGAGAATGTATCATAATAACTTGGACCCTCCAAAATAACCAAGTCCTGTCAGGTAGAAGATATCTCCTGAGAAAGGTGAGGGAACCTGTGGTGAAATAAGCAAATCTTTCTGAGACAGCTATGGTTTTGCAGATTGCAGTAAAGGAAATGATCTCCCATCTCTGCTCCAAAGGCAACTGCCCTTCCTTCTTTGCACTCATCTGTTTGTAGAGCTAGAAGAAGAAATTGTCTTTGCTGCCCAGGAAATACAGTTACAGCATTTCATTCCTTTCCAAATGAGTCTGGTTTGGGCACGTTTGTTCTCTCTCTGACCTCCTGACAATTAGCGATGGCTGTTGCTTCACTGACTCAGGAGAAGTCACTAAGCAGGACCTGTCTGACTGTGGTCCTTTCCTTGATTTCTTGCCTCATCTGGGAACATATGGGAACTGCCCAATCTCCCAGCTACAGCTGAGACTGTGCTGAACTGGACCACGTGGCTCACTGGAGAGCTGCTCTCCTTCCTTACCCCACCTGTGGATATCTCACCTGCCTTTGGAACCTCACTTTGACCATCAGAACTACGACACTCTGCTTAGGATATATACACTGAAAACCATGGTTCATCTTTAAGATTAAATATTAGAACTGGACAAATACTTTATTTAAAATGTTTGGGACAACAGGACATTAAATGCAGCCTTTCCCCCTTCCACATTAAAGCTTTTAGAGTTAACTATTTTCCTGAATATTAATGACTTGTCATCAAAGGTAGCATCTAAATGGGTGTTTCTTTCTCGCGAGGGTGCCTCATGCCCCAGATCATGCATGGAATTTCGTCTTGGCTCACAGCACATGCAAGCCAGTAGGAAGACTCTGCCCTGGTTTCAGTCAGTTTTGCTCCAAGTTGGAAATCACTTCCTCATAGGAAAAGAAGATGCAAAGTGGCTGTTCTAACACACAGGGCTCTTACACTGACCCAGACTGTCCTGGATGCTCTTGAAAAGGAGAGAATTTAAAGCACCTCTGGGGAGGCAGCAACTTGTGGCTTGGGGCTCTGTGTTTTACGTGTAGTCTCATACCCTACCTTTGGCCACTTGGGAGAAGTAGTTGTGGTAAGTCACAGCCAGCAGGAATTTAACTTGGCAGTTCTTAAAAACAAAAGTGATTATCTCTGCTCACTGCAGAAGTCTCCTTCCTTAGCCTGATGATTGTGTTTACTGAGCAAATGAAGATGTGTCTCCAGTACAGTGGATGTGTCCATGCTGGCCAATATGGCCTATGAAGATGCAGGGACACAGACTCCAGTGTTGGCTGGACACCCTGGTAGGAAGCCAAGGCATCTTGGGCAGCCATGAGCATATCTTCATGCTGCTGCTCACTCTGCCAGAGGAATTAAACCTAGGAAAGGGCATAACTGCCTGCACTCCCAGCTGTAGCATATATGAAGCCAACAGTTGATATTGATCCAGAAATCTCAAGACACAGATTAGACGTTTGAGGATGTTGTGTCCCTACTGTGTTCAGTAAAGTGACAGCCTTCTTACATACTAATGATCCATGAGAAGTTCAGCAGGGGCTCAGATGTAGGAGATGTATGAGAGTCAACCCATTGCAGAGGTTTTGTATGGCTGTAGCACACCATGTGCTAAAATTCAAAGTGATGGGGAGATATGAGTCATTTCTGTGTCCCAACACAAGGAGAACCATGAGTTAAAAGTTGCTTTATTCCTTCATAAGATACACGTCATAGGTTGTGTGCCCCTGTGGCCTTCACATAGATCATTAGGTAGGAGAGTTACCCTGTCTCAGCCACCCTTTCTCCCCATCCAGCTTGCCAGTCTTCTTTATTACTGCAAATAATAGTTGAACACAAGCATGTGGGACTGGGAACAGACCTCAGCTCCTCAGCTCTGTGTGCTGCCTGTGCTAGGCTGTGACCCCACAGTGGCCCGTAAGGTAAATAACTCAGTAAGAGCTGGTAAGAGCTATAGGGATGTAGGAGGCAGTAGATGAGGGACATGGATTACATAAAGCACCTTGAAGGGGCTTTTGGGCCAGAACTAGCATGTCTCTAAGTTGTGACATCATCCAAAAACCTCGGATGTGCTGGTGACTCTCTGTGTAAATACGTCTACGGATAACATCTGAAGCAGCTTTCCTTCTGGCCAGACTCATGGAGATGTCCAACATACGGACGTTTCTGAGATTATGGGTGATGTAATGTACATGCTGAGGATCACCCGGTGAAAGGAAAAATGCAGAGAGGTTCCTGAGAGGCCAGAGGACAACTATCAATCACGTCAGCTCTGCTGAAGTCCCTGTGGCCTTGCTGCTTTGCAGGAGCTGAAGATCTGGCCTTGCTAGGGCAAACTAAAGGTATACTGTGAAAACAGATGCTAATAGTAACTTCATTTGTCAGCTCAGGGCAAGAGCCTTATCCCTGGACATCTCCTCTATATTAATTTGATCATTTCCATATCTCCACGGGAAAAATCCTGCTCAGATACAATTGTCTCTTTGCAAGATGATCCCGGCCAAGATGCCACAAGGTGACCATGGCAGATAACCTTCCATAAACCTGGAGACATAAAACAAGCCAATGACCTACTATATGGTCATAAATATAAATTTAACGAAGGCAGTACTTATTCATTAGGCAGAAGTCAAGAAATGACTCCCAAGTCCTTCAAAGAAAGTAGATCTGTTAATGTCACTTTCCAAATCCTCTGCCTGATGCCAAAAAGTGAGGATGATTTCCCAAGTCAGCATGAAATACCAGTGCTTTAAAATTAAGACCAGGAAGGTTTCTTACTACTGATATATCTCTAGATTGAAATCCAACTTTTTAAAGGGGCATTTAGTTATTGTTGGGCCTGACATTTAGCTTTTGTCAGAGAGTGAATGAATGGAGGTGGCAGAATGAAGCACGTTGTTAAAAATAAATAAAATTGGTTTAAGTGATGTTCTATAAAGAATCTCTCCTTAGATGTCAGTAGCCCTGCTACAGTGTCTGGCCAAGACAAGCTGTTATATGGGTGCTTCAAGTGAAAATGGCTGCAGGGGACAGAGGGTTGGAGTCTGCTGTGACAGTCGGGAGTGTAAATCAGGAAGATCTGCACCTAAACCAGTGGGCTGGTGAGAAAAAAGGATGATGGTCTGAGGCATCAAAAGGGGGTCCTCCATACCCCTCAGTGGACTATGGGACAGCCTCCCTGTCCCAGCTCAGGGTATGAGAAAGCCAAAGTGATCTGCTCTCTGAAACCAGAAGGGGTCAGTCCTTCTGAGAGACAAAAGCAGGGTCTGGCTCATTTTAGGCCCCTAAGGCACCTTGGGACTTCATTTTGGTGGAAGGAGTCAGCTTACAACTGTATGATACTCTCTCCACTCCCTGCTTCTGACAGTTTGTGCATTTTTTGACAGACATGCTCAATTCCATCTATTTCACTCTGTTCTGAAGAGATGCTTCCTATAGGGGTCTGAAACAGCAAGTTATCAACTGGATCCACAGCTTTGTGGTCTGCCCCATCTATTCTTTCCTCCTACTGTCTCAAAGGTATTTTACACCTCTCCCAGGAGCTGCAGCTTGGCCACTATCACCTTTGGGAAGGTGGATAGGGGAGGAGGGTGATCAAAGAGAGGCAGTGTTGTTTAGTTAGTGTGGGGGTTAATAACATAATGAGAGGGAAAAAAAATCTATGTGAAGGCCAGGATTAAAATAAATAAATAACTGAGTGGGAGGGCTCTATTCACCTTCTCCTTAAATCCAATTTAAATCACTCTCTACAGCCCTAATCTATATCCATAATTATATCATTTCGTACAACAAGCCTGCGAGAGGTCTTAAGAAATTTATGTAGATTAAAATTCATGGGTGCCATAGTACAGATTCCATATTATTAAGATTGATTAGGACAGCTGATGCTGTGATTAAAGAAGCCAGCGTTTACTGTTGTAATTAATTAGGTATTCAGACACAACAATAACTGCAATAACGGAAAGAATGTGCTGATCTGGCAGAAAACAGAGGCTGATCCCGTGTTTTATAGTCTCGTTTTGCCATTTAGGGGTGGACACCACTCAGTTAAAGTCATGTTGTCCCACTGTCTCTTCCCCTACGCATCAAAAGAGCAAAGAAATTGAGGGCTTTTGTGCCCTCTGCTTCATCCTGTTAATAGGAAAAGCCATTTTGGTAGCATCCCCAGGTATTGTAGATGCTTGTTTAGGACAACATATAGTCCTACTATAAAATTCATATAGTTCAATTTTGGAAACCAGGGGTATTTTTATTATTTTCTTGATAGTCCCACCTCCAAGCCCCATCCCTAATTGGGTCCCTTCTGAGATGGAGGCCAAACAAAAACATGACAGGAGACATGTCTGGCAATGAAGAGCTTTCAGTGAGCAAAGTAAGAAAGACACAGAAGACCCAGAAATGCAGACAGGTGGACGTGGCTAGTCAAGGTGATGAACTAAATCAATAGCAAAGCCAGGGCCAGACATCCCTCTCTTTGTCTAAGGCCATAATCTCAGAAGTCAGGGTCAGGTTTTAAAAGCTATTAAGGCACTCTAAATCCATATTTTTGGGGAGCTTTGTTTAAGTCATCTTTAAAAAAAAGCTCAAGGTTTTAACTCACATAGATGCTACTGAAAACACAGCACAGAACCTGATTTGTGTTTAAACTTTTTCCAGATCAGAGGAGAAAACACTTTGGCTCTGGAAAGGCTTACACAACAGCCTTAAACAACCTCATTCATTACAGTTGCAGCACGGTCATTGGAAGTACATGGCATCATTAAAGTAGCTTAGACTACAATTGAAGATGGCAACTTGTTATTATATTTTTAATGAGTGCATTCCTTCACTTATTTATTTTACCAGTAAAGTGTGGTTTATGGCACAAGGCAGATTGTTACAAATGGGTCAAATAAATGCTTTCTAGTCATAATGATGTCTCAGGTGCTCTCTGTTGCAGTTTTGGAACTGCTGATACAAAATATGAACAGGAAAGCTCTCATCTGGAGATTTAGGGTGGACAAACAGAACACAGCCAGAGATTTCCTGTAGTGAAGAAGTTAGCCCCAGGGTAGCCGAGCCAGGCACAATTCTAGGGCATAGTGTGTGCCTGGACCAAATGTTGTGGGGTTTGATTTTCATCCTGGACCTTCTAAAGGTGCAGGTGGGTAACTCTTTTTCTGTTCTCCTGATTCATCTTGTATCTAAACTCTTGTATCTAAACTATCTGAAAAGATGTTGGCTGACATCTTTTGGGTCTGAAATGTCAGGGTAGATATCGGGGTGTGGGAAGCCATTTCTTTTCTTTCTCTGCACAAGCAAAGTCCTAATCTTGCCCAGTGCCACTGGATGGATGATCAGGACTGACACTGGACTCACTTGTCTGGAGCAGCAGCTTGCCCACCAGCAGTGCTACTAGTCATTGACAAGCTAATAGATAAGGCTGTCATATTATCATGCTGGGCACTCCTCCCCTACAGAATTAGTTTGGATGAAAATAATAATTACACTTGGAATTTGAATCCTGTCTCTGCTGGCAATGGCTGAAGTAAGTGACTGCCTGATATCTCTTCATTGACCCAGCTAAAATGAATTGATGGTCTTGGTTCAGTTACTAAGACATGAGTTCCTGCAGAACTCAGTGGGGGACACCCTTACTGCCAGTCTCAGCAGTGGCTTGGAAACATGTGGGCATAAAGGCTTGTCCTGTACTGAGAGCTAGTGCTCACAAGAGAGGGCTGGACCCCAAACAGGGTATGAAGTGGAGACTGCTGTCTTGCTAGCCCAGATGTACCCACTGTGCAGCCAAAGGAGGGGGTTGGTGGAGAAACTTCCGCTATGTCTGCAGAGAGGAGACATAGAGCTAGTCCTGTCAGTGGTGGGCAGTCAGAAAGAGAACCACAGTGTGCCTGAAAATAGTAAATGAGATGATAAGTTTTTAATGTATTATGAGGAACTGAGGGAACTTAGCTTTTGTTTTCCTCAGCAACCGAAACCCAGAACAAATGCACTGAATCAGAATCATAGAACATCCTGAGCTGAAAGGATAAGGATCATCAAAATCCAGCTCCTGGCCCTACACAGGAGAACCCCAAGAATCACACTATGGGCCTTAGAGCACTGTCCAAATGCTTCTTGATGTATGTCAGGCTTGGTGCTGTGATCACTTTCCTGGAAAGCCTGTTGCAGTGCCCAGCCACCCTCTGGGTAAAGAACTTTTTCATGATATCCAACCTAAACCTCCCCTGACACAGCTTCATGCTGTTCCCTCGGGTCCTGCCGCTGGTGACCAGAGAGAAGAGATCAGTGCCTGGCCCTCTACATCCCCTCACAAGGAAGATAAAGAACTCAGCATCTGTGAAAGCATTCCCCATCTAAGGCTTCACAAAGCTGACACACCACTGATCCATTCCTGGCTCTGGTTAAGCTGTAGATCCCTCAGCTCAGAAGGAATAAGGTTGTAGGATGTTATGTGGTGTATTTCCACATTTTTCTGGGCACATCACTGGAATATCATGGAGCAGTCTTCACTTTTCTGGGAGCTCTGCTTTGTTCCCTCTTCCAGTTTCCTCATTTCACTGATTCTTTGACAGCCAATCCCTTCTCTCTCTTGTTTGCTGCCCTTTGGTCTCATGATTTTCTCGTCTCTCCCCCCATTTCTCTTTCCAAAGAGGCTTTATCTTTGAAGAGAGCATTTTGGGCATTCCCTCACAATGCAATTCAGTAGGGCAGGACCTGTTACCAGAAAGCAGAATTCTGATGAGGTGAGACACTGCAGAAACCATTGCAGATGGTCTCTACTGTTATTGTACATCACACATGGTTACAAGAGAGGCTCTGGGCTCTGGGTGGCTAAGAAGCTTTGGCAGAAGAGCACAATCCCTGCTACTATGACTAATGTGGAAATGGCAAAAGCTCTTGTGCTGCTGCAAAGTGACTCACAGTATCATGGCACAACAGATTATGCTCTTTGTCCCCACTATATATTGTGACACATTGCCACGTTCAATAGCTCTGCAAGCTGAAAGATTAAAGGGCAGGAATTAATATACAAAAAGGTCAAATCTCCAAAGGAGCTCAGGCTAGTGAAAAGGGAAATACTTGCTGCCTTGTTATTCACTCCATGCCAAAAAGTGCACTGAGGCATTATGTACTGGCTGATCTTGGAGAAGGTGAGACCTTGGCTTACAAAGAGGAATGGTTTTCTAGTGCTACTGCATGAATCCATAGAATGGTTTTCTAGTGCTACTGCATGAATCCATAGACTGATCAGATGCACAGAAAAAGCTAATTCCTGCAGGGACAAGGGCTGTGATGAAAGACCTGGTGAGTAGGGATATTCTACCTACTCTGGCCTTTGCCACAAAGCCATGGATGGTTTGATAGTCTAACTCAAATGATACCATGCATGTCCCTTCTGCAGTCAGAGGGAATCTTAAAAAAAGAGCATAGGGGAAGACAGAGAAAAAAAATTGAAATTAAAGAGTAAATACAGCTGCATCATGTGGACATGTTTTTACAAATATTGTGGAATTCTGGAGTCCTTTAGATGCAGCATCAAAAATATTACAGCTAGTCACAAAGGTGAACATGTAGACAAACTGCACATTTAATTGAATTTATTTGGGTCGGAATGGTATGGATGTCATGCCTCTATAGATGTTCATTGTCCTGTTTTGCTATTTTCAGACAACAAAGAACATTCTACTACAGGATATAATGGTGTGAACCCACATTTGAGGATTTTTTTGTGGAGCGTGAGAGCAACATTCAGGCTTTAAACAATATATGGCGAGTCATAACCATAGCAAGACTATGATTATGTACATAATACTGCAGCAGTCTTAGCCACTTTCAGAATGAGAGACATACCATAAAGGAAAGTTGTTTGGAAGATGCTGACTTTGGACGGGGACTGTCATGTTCTTTTCTTCTCTATAGTGTTGCTTGGTTGTAATATTTTATTTTTACCCTTGCATTTAGAAACAGAGACATGCAGAACTACAGGGCAGTGCCAGTAACAGATGCAACAGAGGAAAGTGTAAAAAATCCCATAATGAACAATGATGGAATAAGCTGCCCAGTGATGAAAATTTCTTTCTAACCCCAAGCAATTAGTGGCTGGCTTATATTATAAAGCATGAAGTTTTGTGTCCTATCTACATTTTATCCAGTCTAATATGGCTGTGGATGTTCTCATTACCAATATAAATGACTAATCCTTTTATTTTTTATGCTACTAAGCTCCAGGACTCAATAAAGCCTGTGGCAAGGAGTAGAGTTTTGGAGAGTGCATAAACGCTCATGAGAAGGAAGAGAATTAGATGGAGCAAACACATGATGTAAGCTACATGGGCTTGCTTTCAGTGTTTCAGGGACAGACAAAAGTAAAATGAGAGGTGAGTGTTTGACCTGCCACTGTTCCCTTTACACCTCTGCTATAACTTAAGATGTCACTAAGTTATGGGGAAGCTGAGCACCGAGAAAGACAAATATATTGCTGAAGACATGCTGAGATAAATTCAAACTTTACACAGAGCAGCCTATTTAGATGTCAGCTTTACTGGCAGGAAGGAGTCTCTCTGCCTGCAGTGAAGAGGAGCAAGGATGGCTGTTACCTTTTAGTGTGTTGGGCTTTTGGTGTTTGTGCAGGGACTTACTGTGAATTGCTGGCTGAGCAAGTCTCTCTGAAACTCAGAGAGAATCAGATTAAGGCCATTGACTTTTATATAATCATGGATGAAATACCTAACTGAAAGGCTTCTTTAATTATGGGGATAGTTGGGGGTAGTAACAAAAGCTCAAGTCATTAAGATTCATCTAGAAAGAACATCTTTTCTCTGATATCCACAGTAATGGATCATGGAAGATTAGCTAAAAGGAGCTAGATAAACCAGGAAAAAAGACAGACACATAAATGGATGAATAAACAGAGAGATGATAGACTGGCAAACAGGTAGAAACTGAAATAAATGGACGGTAGAACAGATGGTTGTTTATGTAACCTTAAAGACAGCTTTCTTGATGCTGTGGTTGAGCTCACTGAGCATTCTAAAGGCTCTTTGCAATCTTCTGGTGCCTTCACAAGACTCCAAAATCTCCCCTGCCCTTAAGCTGCTACAAAAACATATATACATGCCTACAACTTTCAGCAGAGTAAGTCCCTTGATTTCAATTCTGCTTAGAGATGAACTCACAGCTACATATTTGCAAAGTGTTTGTTGGGAGGAGGATATTTATTTGTCAATACGTAGGTAAGGCTTTTGTGTTTCTATGTTATGTGGTATTTTTCCTTTTGGCACATAAAATCCCCTGTGATGATGACTCTTCTGAGTTTTCAGGACTGACAGAGATCTAAATAATTATTTTTTTTTCTCAGGGTTTTTTTGGGCTTTTTGGTTGGAGCATCTGACTCAGTATTTGATTTTCTAACAGTCTAGATCAATCTATGAGCACCCCAGGGTAATATACTCCTTTGCCAGCTGGTGATTAGGATCAATTAGTAACATTTACTTAAATTTTTATTGCTATGATTAGTATGTATACAGCAATGGTAAAAAATGTCTTCCTAGTAGAAGGAAGAAGGGAGAGGGCTATTGCAAATCTTCAGAATATCGAAAAAATGCAGGTGCACATGAAGAAATGGTAAACTCCTGAGTTCTTGGTGATTGCAGCCTTAGACTGTCCATATCTTTGTAAACAGAGGCAGATACATGTCCTTTAACCTCCCTCCTTCATCCATGACTGCCAGTGCTTGCAAAATCACTCCTTCAGTGCTGGCATCTTTGAGCTAGGCACAGTCTGAATCCCAGCAGTAGTTCTCTGGCAGTGTGACACAAAAAGGTGAACCTGAGACCATTCAGTGGCTATACTTAATGGAGCTTCAGTCTCCAGGCCTGGTAAGGCAACAGGATTTGGATGCAGTGAGCAATTCAGAGACCAATACCTGCTCTCTGCACACATGGAGCAGTTTGGGTCAGCAGACATGTGGACCCTTTGGACTCATCCTCCCAGAGCCATCTGGCTGCAGAGGAATTCCAGGAAGAGTTACCAATGGTGGGTGCTAGCAGATGCAAACAGGCTTAGCACAGCTCTTTCGAGGCCACTCAGGAGCAAGACCCTTGGGTGTAACACCAGGAGATCTACCAGCATGAACTGGTCAGGACTAAGCGCAATTTTCAGCTGAAGCAAAACATGCTGGTTGTCCTGACTATATTCACCAGACACGCTATCCAGCAACTGAGCACTCAAATATTCAGAACCGAGTTTTTTCACCTCCAACATGCCCTTGATGTTTATCATCCAGATTGAACTTTTTAACTACTGTAGCTGCGTAAGACCTCGAACAGCGATGTGGGGGTGAGTCCTGATGGTGTGAGGCATAATCCCTCTGAGGTCTCTCTTGTTGGACAAAGCCTGTGGATGTGGACAGCCTTCCCTAACACTGAGGGAGCAGGTTGTGGGCACAGCATGGGTCTGGCTTACCTGGATAAGGGTGAATGCCATTAGCAAACACGGCTTCTGCAGCTGGCTGCCCATTAGCCTGCGGCGGGAGGCCAGTGAAACCATTCACCCCAATTGGAGATGGGATGCTAGGCACAGCTGGTGCAGTTATGCCAGGAGGCGTGCTTCCACCTGCAAACAGGGAGGACACAATGTCAGAGCTGGAGTACTGGAAACAACAACAACTACACGGAGAAAACTGCTGACACAACAGCTGTGACCACCAGACAGAAACCTCCCGATAATCCAAGAAATGAAAAATCTTCCAAGCTGTTGAGCAAGTGAAGGGACTGCTTGCCATTGCTCCTCTGTTCAGGAAGCATTTAAGAAAGGCTTGCAAATCTTTCAAAATTTCTCAGCTCTACCTTTCTACAGCAGTTCCTCTCAATTTCCCTTTGGAGCTCTGTGTGTGTACTGACTTCCAGGACTACTCTCTCTGCAGACTCCCAGGATACACCTTTCACATACAAACTCATTCTGAACTTTCTCAGCACTAGGGATCCTTACAAGGCTTGGCAAGTTGATTCACAACCTAAAGGTAGCCAGCGATACTTTTTTTAAATGTCACTCTTTGGCTCAAACTTGACTTTATAGAGTTTTGACAGACTTCTCCCAGTGAATAGGGGCAAATTTTGGGCTAGGTTTGTTCTATCATGGAATCATACTCCTTTCTTTCTTTTCTGATGCATCCTATCGGGGACTCTAATGCTGCTGTTTCAGAAGAACAAATTAGTCTTTATGTTTTGGGTGAGATCTTGTCACCCACTGGTAGAGAATTCTTGAATTTCTGGGGATAGAATTAAATCCCTCTGCTACCTCATTGTCTGCTCCTGTATCTATGTTTAAAATGACTGGACAGTCTGTTCTTCTTCTGACATAGGATAGTTTTAGGGACCAAAAATGAGTTTTCAAACATGCTGAAATAGTATTTTTCTCTTGGTGGCTGTGTGTGGGTAGTTTAACTATATAATCTTTAGCAATATCTTTCTGTGTCAGGGTATACTACTGGTAGAAAACCCCATTTTTGCAGTAACCTCTTTTTTAAACCAATTGCAGATATTTTCTTCACCACAAGAGCATTCCATGATGGGTAAGTCCGGTAACACAATTTAATGACAGCTTAAATCTGTGTTGGTGCTTTAAGAAAGCCAATACAAATGGATGAGGTGGTTTAATATGTTCAGATTTGAGTAGCCCAAAAAATAGGCAGTATTTCAACTCATTTCTTATACCCTGAGCAGACAAGCTGCTGCTTCCCCTTTGCTTATTTAAATGGTGTTGGCCTTTAAAAATGCCCTCTGTGGAGGTACAGGGAGCCAGCAGTGGCAACTGAAGTCCAAAGGCAATGCTCTTAGCATATGCCATCAGCTTGCAAATCACAAAGGCTACTTAAAATTTCAGTTGCTTTTCTGGATCTCTCCTTTATTTGCATAGAAAATGTAAGTAATTTTTTTCTAAAATTGCAACAAGGGATTTGTGCTAGCTATTTTGTGCATGTCTAAGGAAATTTAGGCACATTCATTGGAATTTTTTAATTTTCTTCTTATAAAGAACCCCCCTGGAGAGGTCAGATCTGTAGCTGGAGTAAAACTGGCATAATGCCACTGCAGAGAACAAATGGTGGTGGTGGATGCCAGTTGTGGATTTCATCCCTCGTTTGAGATCTCTTGCTGCAGCTACACCAGGTGCAGATTTACAACACAGAGGGAGGGAGGGAGGGACGCAGGGAGGGAGAAGAGAAGGAAGGAAGGAAAGCCTAAATGAAATTTCATTTCTAAAGTCTCTTTGCAGTTAACAGAGTAGTAGATCCTCTGCCAGACCCACTTTTCACCCAGATTGTAGCAGAGATGGGAGAAATGTAAAACCTGAACCAGACTTTCAGAGATGTTAAATTAATTGCCTCACTACTATGGGTGGTGTGTGAGATAAACCTGAGTCTTGATGGGGAACTGTTAAAATGGCAGCAAACAGCATTAACTTTTTTCTGGTCTGAATTACCCACTGGGACTGCCTATCACCACCCACACTGACTGCAGGCCAGCCAGGTGACTATATTAAATGAGAGGTCTGACTTTTGCATGGTCACAGCCGGATAAGATGGATACTGTCTCTCATCTGTTAGATTTGGCTGGATCCAAAACTCTCTGAGTTTGTAGGTCCCGTAAGCCTGAATGAAGTCATGGCCATGTCGCAAGGAACCCTCTCTCCTAGAGGTGGGACACACAGGAAACCAGCTGGAGTAGGAGCCCTGAAGATATCAGCATAGAGGCTGAGCCAATACCTCCAATGCTTCTAGGACTCCTGGGTTACCAGCATCTTTTTTTCTAGTACAATTTTTCTTTTGCTTAGGAAAGATCAAAACACTTCCTTTTTACTTTTTCAATGTTCCAAACAGTTTTTCTGACGCCTGTTTTTTTTTTTTTTTTCCAGAGAACTTTGAAATATTTCATTTTCATTCCAAGGCAGAACAAAGATATACTTCAATGACTAGAAATCCTGCTATGAAGCAGAATGATCATTTTCCATTTGGCTTTCTGAATGCTAACAAAAACCAGCAGGAGAATTCATGTTAGGCTTCAGATATCTCCTGGCCACTCAGAAATCGCTGCTAGTGTTGTAGGCTTGCTTGCTCAGAAATTATGTGAAACATTTTCTATGCATCTTATAACATGCTTTGTGAGTGTTGTAGTAATACAAGGAGTAATTTCAAAGTCTAAACATTTCTCCTAAGGAATAATTGTCAATGGATATTTCCACAACCCACCACAGAGGTTTTTCATGAAGGAAGTTACTCATTCAAGGTAAATCTGCAATAATACCAAAGTGAATAGGCTCTCTGATTGAAAATATGTCATTAGGAGAGTGCAAAATTGGCCACCATGAAAGACATCAGGGGATCATCTAAACCAGCATCTTATTTTCAATAATGACCAGTCATGAGTGATCCAGAGAGCATGTAAAAAACATGAGTTTCCTCTCCTGTATTCTGACAGTGAGAGTTTAACAGTCCCCTCATCCTGTCAAACACTGAAACTGCCTGCCCAGAGAAGTGATGGAGTCACCATTCCTGGAGATATTTAAAACGTGTAGACGTGATGTTTAGGGACACAATTTAATGGGGAACATGGTAGTGCTGGGTTAATGGTTGGACTTGATGATCTTAAAGATTTTTTACAACCTAGGTGATCTAAGATTCTGTGACTCTGAAAGGCACTGGTGACAGCAGAAGAGGAGCAGTTTATAGCAAAGAAGAGCTAGGATGCTTTTTGTGTGCTGGATATCATGGTAGGCACATAATTTGGCTGTTTTACAGGTATTTTTGCATCTATTGCATAAAACTCAGTCGTTTTCAAGACTTATATATATGCAAAAGAGCTTGTGCTCTTTTGTGGTGGGTCCATCACAAACCACTGCCTGGATTCAGCTTTCCAGGCCCTGACAACATTTGAATTCCAGACAGTCTTTGTTTGATGTTCTTTCTGCTCCCACCAACACAAAACAAATCTAGCTAATGCAAATATGATAATCTTTCCAGCAGTGGGTTTAAAGGGTGCACATATAATTAAGCCACTTTTCTGTTTGGTTTTGCAGTAGCTCCATCGACTCATTGTTTATACTTTTATCATTGTGTAAACATATATTTCGAAATGTGTGTGGTATAAGATTTTTGAGTCAAGTGCTTTTCCTTGGGTCTCCATAAGTTCATGTGGAATGAGATCTGTCTTCCTTTCTCTTCCTCTCCCCCCCACTTATATTCTAATACAAGCAAAGGAAAAGATATGTATATGATCCAGTAGCTGCTGATGCTGTTCCCAGCTACAGATTGCTGAGAGATGCTGTGTGCAGCCAGGGATATTTCCTTTGGCAGACAGGTTAGCACAGCTCAGTTCATTAGGAACAGTGCCCAAACCTGCATTGCTTTGGTACCTTAATTCCCTGCCATCCAATGTTTCTCAACCATCAGGCATCTTTCCTGACTGCTTTGTCAGATGGCACTTTCCCACTCCGGGGCTGGTGCAGATCTCTCTATATTCAGCAATGAAGCTGCCTTTTTCCTCTCTTACTGCTCTGCTCTGGAGTCCCAGTTCCTGGTCTGCCCAACACTGCCTGCACCATAGCAGGCTCAGACATATCTCACTCCTTCCATGTCTCATCCCAAACCTTTGTGAAGCTGGTCCTCTACAGGCCAGCTGGATGCTTCCAGGTTCACACAAGGGCACTGGTATGCCACATCTTTCTGAGTACAGTCCTATTCCCTGTACCTCTCATAGAAACAAGCTATGTCACCCCAAGGACCCTTTTATCCCAGCCTGTCTCTTAGAAATGGTCCTCTGAAGACGTACCTTTGAGAGCTCTGCTCCCCTACCAGACTCTGGTAGATTGCAAGGCTTTCCAAATTCTTATGTCTTTCAAGATTTGGTCCCACTTTCCTACTTTCCTACTTCACTGCTGTTAGGCCATGTATCACTCCATGACTACCAGTCTTGATCATTCCTTGACCTCTTCCTGCCCAAATGATATCCCTGTGCTTCAAGTCCCAGGAAAGACAGACCTGTTTGCATCTCAGCTTATTTCTCTGCCCATGGAACTACATATTGCAGCTCCTAGAATGGGCTTCTCACAGCCTAGACAGACCCTGGCAGCCCTTCACTGACTACCCATCTCTATTTCAGCAACCTGAAACCCTCTCACCAAAGGTCTTCATTCCAGATAGGACCAGATATCTTCCCTAAATACCTACTGTCCTATCTCATAATAGGGAAATGGCTTATGTGTCCCAAAGGCAAAACTCATCTTGTTAATGATAATGCATCTCACCACCAACCCTATTTTGTTTGTCTTTAGACCAGCCTGGCTGTGACAGCACCAGCACTGACCAGCTGGACACATATATACACCAATAAACCAGTGCAGGACACTGCAGAATGTTTTATGACATTTGGAGGGTGCTCAGACACAAAGAAAAGTTGTGTGTGGGATAAAACTGAGAAGGAAGTGTCACAGAATCATAGAATTGTTAAGGTTGGAAAAGACGTCTGAGATCACAGAGTCCAACCATTAACCCAGCACTGCCAAGCCCACCACTAAACCAAGTCCTAAAGTGCCACACCTACACGTCTTTTAAACATCTCCAGGGATGGACACTCAACCACTGCCAAGGGCAGCCTGTTACAAAGAAATCTTTTCCAATACCCAGTCCAAACCTCCCCTGGTGGAACTTTACTCTGGTCCTGTCACTTGTAACCTGGGAGAAGAGATCGATGCTCGCCTGGCTGCAGGTGGCTATAACGGAGAGCTAATATGTCCCGCCAGGTCTCCTCTGGGATGGGACCAAATCTTCCCACCCTTTTCCCTCTCCACCCCTCTGTCCCCTTACCTGAGGTTGGTGTCATGGGGGCGGCTGCCAGGCCGTTCATGTTCAGAGCTGCCATCTGCTGCATCTGGGCCGCGGCAAAGGCTGCCATGGGGTTCAGGTATCCGCCCTGCGCCACCGAGGCCATGATCGCGGCCTGCTGCTGCATCAGCTGGAACAAAGAGAGCAGGGAAAAAATATCACGCGGTCACTGGCTGGGCAGCCTGTGGCACCAGCATCAGGGTGTGGGCCTGGTGAGGGTGTGATGCACCCCTCTCTTTTGAGATGTCAGCACACTGTGCCTGTGGTACCCCCCAGGCTTGGCCTTCCTCCTCGCTACAGGAGCTGGAGGCAAAGGTTATCTTTTCATCTTGGAGTCTTTGTGGTCCCCATCCCCTCCATGTGTTCCCCCAGTGTGGAGATCTCATCTCCCGTGAGCTGGACACAATCCTCTGACTCCCTGCTACTTTTCTGATAAGAAGGGCAGACAAAAGACTTTATACTACCTGAGCAAAGAGGTTTCATGGCTTACATTGCTTATATCAAAGTTCTGGGAAAGCCCTGGTGGTTAGTGATGGGAGACCAGTGTATGTAGGGAAAGTGGATTCCTTCTCGAAAGCAGCAAGCCTGGCTAGTTCTCTAGGGATAACCTGATTTTTTTCCATCTGTCAGTGAGAAAAATCACTTTTTCTGAGGCTGCTAGGAAGTGTATGGTGGGTACAGAGCAAAACCATGACCAAACCTTTTGACCAGATTATGGCACATATTTCCAATACAACCAAGCAGAGACCTCCAGAAAAGCTGTACAAGAGAAGAGAGCTCCCCTACTTTAGCAAGATTAATATTGCCTAATGGGAAAACCCCTTTCCCATGGTTTTGATCTGGGCTGACTTCCTCTATTAATTTTTTTCCAGAAAGTGGTCAAAACACTACTTGTTTCAGGGCACCTACCAAAAGCAGAAATAAGTAACCCAGGCTATATTTTCAGGCATTCTGGGGGTAAAAATTTTGAAGCAGAAGGCTGGTGAATGGTTGTACATGCTGGAAATGCTTCTTTCATTAAAACCAGACTTTGTTATCATTATGTTACACTCCAAACCTAGCACACAGATGGTGCAGTTCATGTGTACAGTATGGCTGCAGTGGGCTTATAAAATGTTCCTGGTGTGAAGGATAAGACAGTTTGGTTGAAGCTACCTCTTGTCTCCTTCCCTGTAGCTGTACAAAGAGTCAGACAGGGTACATCCTAGTATCCAATCCCCAGCAGTGACCAGTGGTGGATGTTTAGAGATGGTATGGGGGAAAGAAGATGCACAGAGAGTAAAACCTTACTCTGTACGTTGCCGAACCTCTGGTAATCTGTGCCTTGATGATAATAGTGGAAAAGAAAAATGTTTTCCTGTAGTGATTTTAGAAGTGACTCATGTCTGTGCTGTCTCCAGAATTGGAGTAACTCTGTTTTGCTGCTGTCTGTCATTTTACTCTCTCTCCCATCAAGAAATCACCTTCTGATGCTGTTTTTTAAGCACATGGGACATGCTTCTCAGCATTAAACAGATCTCAAAAGTCATGGCAAGGAACACGCTGTTCCCTACTGTTAGCTTTAATACAGAAATAACAGCTAAATTAGCTATTCATACACATACGCACTAAAAGAAACCAATGAGTGCCTTGAATGAACCCTTGAAAATGAACTGTACTCATTCAAATACTGAAACTTGTCACCACCAGTAAAGGGTGCTGTGCCATTGACCTGCTGAATAACCATGAACATGTTGTGGAAACTTGCCTTGGTTTCTCCAGCAATAAAATGGGACACAGGATACCTGCCTCCCCACGCAGGAGTGCCTTCAGATCTACAGATAAAAAGTGTTGTATTGGAGTTGAGTATTATTATTTTTTGAAGCCTAATGCAGATTGGAGGCAAAGTGGTGGCTTTTCCTTTGATTGTTAATTACCCTTTTTTATTATACCCTGCATAAGACACTTTCACATTTTAATTAGTGATATCCTGTTCTTTGTAATTACTGATGGAGTGATTAGACAATCTTTTCTATTATAGCACAATGCTGATTCCCCTTTAAGGAATACATTTGTTTCTAGATATTATTTGGGTTTATTCTGCAGGGAAGGTACTGAGCAGGTGATTTTAGAAAGTATGCCAATGAAGTGAATGAGGAAGGGGAAATCCATCCATCTTTAACACTGGATTGACTCCAGCACTAGGTGTGCTGACTCATATCTCATTTTCTGTGCTGGGTATTTTTACCCAGGACTGAGGAGGCTGGTTGCAGAAATGATGGCTGAGATCTATGCCTATAGGATCTCTGTAGCTCTGCAGACCCAAGTAACACCTCTCTGAGATGGATGCAGTTGCAAGGGCTGGGAACATTCCCAGTCTGGACCTTGTCAAGTTTTCTCTGCTTTTCTCCAAAAGTGACCAGAGCTGCATGAACAAGACCACCTCAGAACAGAGAGTGATGTATGGTTGGTTGTATGTGTACCATAGTCTTGCTGGCAGATATCAGCCTGGTATTTGAACCAGAGACATTCTAGAGCAGGCAGAGGACTATGTTTTTGGCATTTCCCACTGTCAGGTTCAGTAAACTAAATACAGATCGGGTTTGCTGTGAGCTGGTCTCCCACCATGGTTGATGTGAAAACAGGTAGAGGAATCTAGGCCAAGATTCATCTCTCCCTTCTGTACCCAAATGCCTCTGGGCAGATGGATTGCAGCTTTGTTTCTCCCTGTGGACTGGATGTGGAACCTCAATTGATTGGTTCAGCTGCACCTACCAACACAGTCAGATGAAATAATTTCCACCCCTTAACTGGTCCTCAGCAGATATTTTTGGAATTTGGTTCACATCCATTTAAAAGAAAAGTGTTAATCCCATTTTTTGAGTTTCACCTGTGCTGCTGAGAAACAGGGCTCTATCTAAAAAGTTGCTGCATTGGCAATAGTAGTACAAATGATTCTAGTGCTCCAAAGAAAATCTCCATTTTGCACTCAGCAGAGCTACGCAGTCACTTGTGACATTAATTATGGCTTATGCAACTTTTTCTCCTGCTTATAAATGTCTCTAAGCTGTTCAGAGTTAACAATGGCAGGTGCTCCTCCTGTTTGCAAATCAGGTAACCTCAGTGTGTCACTTCTTGTGCTTTCGGAGGGATTATAAATTTGCACTGGAAGGTGCATGTTTGCAGGGTATGCCTTGGCTACATTCATGTTCCTTTTTGCAGTGCAATGTCATTCATGCCCTTCTGTCACAGACCTTTGGAGAGAAGAAGGTATTTTCTCTCTCCTTATGAGAAGAACTAGATGTTCCTAATCTACTGATCTGTGCTGAAGGTGCAGGGTCTGCAGTCTAAAGCCTGGTGAATTTCAGTGAAATGGTCACTTAAAACTGGCCATACTCCCACAGAGACTGAATTAGGACTGTGAGGAACAAAGAGGTTAAATTTAGCTTAGGGTTAAAAAGCTAATGCAGAAAAAATAAAGTCCTAAGCTGTGTTTTGGTAAACTAGATCAAGTGCTTTGGCTACAACAGAGATCCTGCAGAGAGCAGTCACCCACTTTCTGTTATGCTCAGTGCTCTGTGGAGGTACTCTCCAAGATGTCCTAGAAAACTAGCATGCTGAAATAAGCTGGAACCCTTCATATCATGACCCAAAAGACACAGAGCTCGCTGCAGTCTCTGGGTTAACCTAGGGTTACCTGGAGCTGGGAGGAGTAGAGCTTCCCACATCTGAACACAGATGTGTACCCCTGTTAACTGGCTTTGCTACTTTGGCTAGAGAGTGGACCTCCACTTGTCCTAAAACTGTCTGGACATTTCAACTTTTGACAACCCTCCTGTCTCCTTTCTAAGGTCACAGGTCCCATTCACACCTGTCCTGCTCTTGTTGGATGTGCTCAGGGGTGAAGGTTAAGGGGAAAGAAGAGGGAGCTCCCACTCAGCCCAGTGGTCAAAGCCTGACTGAGTGCAGTGGCACAATGCAGGTAGGAGGACAGGAACTCAGTCACATCGGAAGAAGTTGACAGGATAAGATCTACCTCCTCCCCTCCCAGGATGGCTCCAGGGAAATTTATAAAAGAAGAGTCCTGTAAGGGTCACCAGTCTTCCTTATAAAACCTCCAGGGCATTCCCAGTGAAAGTCACCCCACTCCTTTCCCAGCTCCCCCGGAAGACAAATGTCCCATCCACTCTCTTTTCACTTTGAAAGAGACCCAGCGTATGGTCCCAGTTAATAAAACTGTAGAAAGTGAGGCAGTGACCCCACCAGAGGCAAATCAATAGCAGCAGGGCCCCTGGGTATTGTGTACTTTAAAATATGCCATTTGAAATGCAGATTTTCCCTGCCTGGGCTGGGGCTACAGAGCACTAATCAGGAAGACAGCAGCCTTATTGTCTCAGACTTGATCCAAGGGGATGTAGAGGAGCTTTTCCCTCCCTTAGCTGAAAGGACGTATTTCCTTTTGCTTCTCTTACTTCCTTGGCATGACCTTTGCCTCAGCATTTAGAGCCTTTTCCCATCCATTTTAAAGGTTCATTCCTTCTTTCCTGCTAACTTTTCTTTTGCTCAAATATTTATCTCCTGAGGAGACCGGGAGGTGCTACCAGACTGGTTCCTGCCACACCTCAAGACAGCACCTCAAGAGGTAGAGAACCTGCAGTTGCCATCCCAATGCTTGAGAACTGGTGGGGCAGGTGGAGAGGCACTGGTAAAGCCATCCAAACCATGGGAAGGGGTGGCAATGATGGTTGATCAATAGAGGGAGATGGAAGGATTTGTCTCACACATCTTTTTACTACCTTGAGTTGCAGCTGTACTCAAGGGCAAGAAATACTCTCCTTTTTCTTACAGGAGGAACAATTGCATGGAGACATGAAGGAACTTTCTCAAGGTCAAAAACTCCTGCTGGAAATAGGACAAGAAAGCACAGCCTGCCTTGCTCAGCCCCCAAAAGAAATGCGTGTGACAATGAAAAGGGGAAGAGGAGAAAGGAGGATTATTTCCGATGAACTCTTTTTGAAATAGTGTGATCATTGCCCTTGGAGAGGTCTTACTCTGAATGATGTGATGACCTTCCCCTTTTTTTTCAGTGTTATTTGCCATCCTTGTCTCTGAACGACATGATTTTTTTTGACTTTTAACATTCTTCATTTAGTATAATAAAAGTAATAACAGCATTCCACACTTCCCACATATAACAATCTATATAGACACTTAGCTAATGAATCCTCATACTAACTCTGTGATAGAAAGAGCTAAGCAAAGTGATCAACCAAGCAGCAAGAGGACTCATATCTGGTAAAGTCACAGAATTGGCAAATTCATGTCTGTTTTACCTAACTGGCCATTAGGAGGTAAAACTAAAAATACCTTTCAAGCCTTCAAACAGGCAGAAGATGATTGGTAAAAAAGCCAAAATAGTCTTTCATACATTTTTAATGTCTTCAAGAAAACAGAAATTTCTGTTTTGAAAATAAAATTTAAATTTAATTAAATTTTTTTTTAAAAATCAAACAAATGTGCAACACCTGTATTCATGTGCCGTAGTGTCTTTCCAGTCTGATACACAACAGTTCAGGTTTCTGATTTCCTGTGAACTGTGGAAAAACCCCAAAGCCTAAAAAAGATTGTACAGAGAGCCCAAATGTGAGTGTTCATTATTTCTGAATTACCAGGGAGCTGGTGGTCAGAAACATGGTATTAGCACTGCTACAGAGTATTATGGCCTCAAAATAGCTTCCTCTCCTGGAACAGATCAGAGCAAGTGATTTGCGTACCAGGTAGTATTTACCAGATATACCATCTCATTTTGTCTATTTAAATGTAATAACTATTATATCCAGAAGATAGCCTATAGTCAGTAATTTTCCCCCAATTTCATGGGGGTAGCTGATTTTTTTTTAAAGTATCTTTCCGAAATAATTTCACAGCACAAACTGAATAAATTTAGGAAGAAGAGATCCTTCCCATCAGCACTACCTCAGATTATTTAGCAGAAATATCCCTTCATCTCCACAGGAGCTGGACAGCGAGGTAGAAGGGGACACCTAGGCTTTTGTGGTCAGTATGGTAGTCATTGCTGCCCTAACTTCCCAAGAAGACCAGCTGTGATGATAGCTCTGCTGTGCTGGACATTCCCAGATTTGTTGCAGTTTTTGTCTGGAGTTTGGGAGCAGCAGCCATTTGTACTTTTTCAGAGTGAGGGGAGCCGGGATTTACCGATGGGAAAGGACTTGCTCCAGGCCAGAGAGTAAATGCTAGTATTGCCTATGTTGTCTCTGTCCCAATCTGTCTGTTTTTACTCACAAACTCTATGCCTATCCCTGCCGCAGGGTGCAATCAGTCCCAAGGCTGGAGTTTGGCCAGAAGACCATGGCTAACACTCCCACCCCATTTTTTATGCAAACTTGATTTACGACTTTGATCTTATCTTAAATAATTTAAAAATTAAATAATTTATAATGTATCTGTCACTTTCCAAGGCTCTTTCCTTTGTTCTTGCTTTGCTCTTCTGCATTTTCCCATCTCCCTAACCCTTTTTTGATCTGTGAACATTTCCTTTCTGTGTGGTGGGGTGTCACTGACACGAGACAGCTCCTAACTATTCCTTGCCACTTTCTGCACAGAAAGACCTACAGGAACTTTTGCCACCATTGTTTGTTTGGGCCAGGATTGTACTACCACTATTCACAGTCTGTTTTGATTTTCACTGCTTGTGATTTTGGGCTTGGCCATCCCACCTTTTACCAAGATCTAAGAAGGTGTGCTGCGCTCCTCTGAGGTGGAGTGTGTCCCTGCAGGTTCATTCTTGTCTGGCAGCAAATCAAGGTGGTGCCAGCTAGCATCACTCTCCTCTCCAGACTGAGTTCAAATCTATAACTCAATCTGGGCTTAACTTAGACTGCAGAAACAGCTATCAACACCCAGCTGGTGTATATTCACAGTAACCCGACACCAAAAAGAGCTGATGCTCTGTACATGTGTGAAATAAAAAAAATAATTGCCCCATAAAAGGAGAAGTTAAATGAGTATGGGAAGATATTGCTAAAAAGAAAAAACCTAAAACAAACAAACAAACAAAAAACCCCCAAAAAAACAATTCCAAAAAACCCCACCAAACCAAACCAACCAAACAAAAAGAACAAACCACCAGACTCTGAAACAAATTAGTGTAGGGCCTCTGGGAGCTTTAGGAAGCCATGAAATTTGACTTGCCTTGAGCTGCATACAAAAGAGTTGAAGTGAGTCTGGTGTGGCTTTCTGTGTCACTGAAACAGTGCACAGGGTTGGTGCCAAGCTTTGTCTGGTCTGCTTGCAGGTGGCACATGAGGACAGGATGGAAAACCGCACACAGTGGAGAAGTCCCTTTGCTTCCTCATATTTTTTACCTCTGGGTCTGAGGCCATATGGCTGCTGAAACCGAGGACTGGTTGCTTGGCTGATGTGAGGCTGCCACTGCTATCAAGGTTAAAGTTGTTTAAGCTGAGGCTAAGTGGGTTGACAGCGTGCAACAGCAGTAGGGAGTGAACTGTGACATGGCCAGTTGCTGAGCTGTAAGGCAGGTAACTTAGGGAGGAGCTGGGGCCCAAATCAGTCCTGATGGCAACATTGAAGACAAACACTGATGGATTGAGATCCTCGTTGCTTCTCCTCAGAGGGTTTGCAAACCTACAGGTGCCCATCAATCTATCATGTGTGTTTCTGATGCACCGGCCACCTTGATGGATTGAGACCTTTTTGCAGGAGCTAATCCAGTCACAGTGATGTGCAAGATGCTTCTCTGGGGCAAATACAGCAAGAAACTGCAGCATATGGGACTTGAACAGCTTCCTCTCTGGGGGCAGACCATTAGAAACTATTGATAAACTGCTGTCATGGGATTGCTTGAGAAGTCTTACATGGAGACATGAGTCAGGTGTGGACTGTAGGGGCATAGCTTAGAGTACAGACTACAAGTATGAATTAGAGAGCCTAATGTCTCCTGCTTGTTCTGACCTTACTACCAAGCACTGAGGCACTTCTTGCACTTGTGTTACTGCCCTACCACTGTGTGAAAACTCGGAGGGACTGCGCAAGAGAGAGCCGTGTCCCTGAGGGAGAAGAGGAAATAAATAAATCTGATCATCAGCTTTACTTGTACATGTGGAAACAAGGTCAGGGAGTCAAGTAATTCACTGAGTATCACAAGAGTCGCTGGTGGCCGTGGCATCACCCATCATGACAGTCCTGATCCTGATGTTTCACCTTCCCTCCTCTTGACTTGCATTAGCTCTTTGACTCCATTCTGGGCCGAATAAAACTGCTCTCTCCCTTTTCCTTTTCCTTATCGATCCCTCCATCTCCTGCTGGCATTTGTGAGGTGCCAATCACCTTGATATATAAGAGCCAGCAGTCTGAGGTGGATTAATCAGGACCGAGGGAATGCCACAGAGCCTCGAAGCTCCCTTCCTTCCCTTTTATGTGAGACTGTGAGATGAAACAGATAGGGAGGCTGATTGAGAGACAGCATCTGAGCACACTCTGGGTGTACAGGCGCCAAACAGGAATGTGATCCCATCATTTAGACAGCTCTGAAGTCCCCAGGGTAATTGGTGTCACCAGCTTGTCATATCCAATGGGTCAAGATCTAAAACTTATTCTTTCCCCATTGTTAGCATATTTATCAGGGGAAAAAAAAAGATAATGGGTCCAATTCTGCTTTCACAGAAATCAATATGAAAAATATTAATTTGTTTCAATGGGTGAGAGCAGACCAGGAATTGTTTTCACTCTTCCTTCAGCCATAAATCCTCGCCTACCATCATAAAATACCTGTATTATCTGGTGAGAAATGGAGGAAACTTTTGTCATGTCAGGGAACAGACTTGCATTCTCTCATATCAGGATTAACCTAGGTTGGAAATTAGAAGAGTTACTCTAGATTAAAAATAATGCAAGAAGAGTTTTTGGACCAGAGCATCAGGACAGTGGCGTCTTTACCATCTCTCCAGCTGCCTGACCAATGCCTGTAGAGTAACACTGAAGCCACATCTCCTGCCTGACAACCTCTGCAAATGTTCATCCCAAGATACTCGTGGGTTGCCTCCTGTTAATCTCTCTGATATGAAGGGGCAAAAATCCTGCATCCCTCTGCCAGGCTGCTGACCACTGACCTGGGCTCAGATGGGATTTACTGTCTCTTTTCCAATTCCTGCAGCCTTCCCTGGCCAGGAGGACAGTTAAACACAGGCAGACTGGGGAGGGAACAGTTCTTCTATCATATGAGGAAGGGAGAAGGGGACAAAGGAAGAGACAGAGATTGACTTCGTCTGGGAGTAAAAATGGAGACAAAAAAAAAGAAGTAAACATTTTTCTAGACAAGAGTGAAATAAAAAGTCCAGAACTGCATCAAGAGGTGAAGCTGGGAGGAGAGGGGGAACTTCTGTGGAGCTCTACAGCACATCCTCACACCTCTGCATGGCTCACACAAGGGGTAGACGGGGTTGTACCAAGGGTTCAGTGAGGCTCAGGACCCCCAGAGAAGGACAGAAATTTTCAGATCTTCAAGTTAACAAACAAACATGGGCATGTGATGGGAAATACATGGTACCAACAAATGAGAAAGAAACAGTCAGGGAAGAAAGCAAAGCCTGGTGGTCAGTGCACTGAAGGAAGTATGGGTACAGCAGAGTGTGATTCCTGAGCTGGCCCTGTACACCTCAGGCAAGGCATTTGGTCTCTTGTTCAGGAATATGTTACTCTGGAAAATGGTACTTCCCTCCTGTACACAAATCTTGCAGAGTACAAGGGGACCACATTTTGCCACCAAACAAATGAAGCACTCAGATACACTGCCTGCAAATGTGCTCTAGAGGAGGCAACAAAATCACTGGGCAGTATTGTGTCTATTGTGTCTGCCTCCTGCAGGCATCACCTCTACCTGCCTCTGAAATACGTGACAGAGAGTCCAAGTTACCTGAACCCAACCTTGTCTTGCAGGTCCTTGTTAACTGTAGCCTAAGAAATAGTACTAATGCCAGAGACATCAATTTCAGAGCATCATCAAAAGCCCAGCTCCCTGTACAATCACATCTTCTCAGCGGCCCAGTGTCCAGGTTTGGTATGTACATAAAGTACCTGAAGCAACTTCAACAGGACTTTTTCCCAGTGCACTTAGATCATACTGTTTTGGGAAGCCAACACTGTATATGTGCATATCTGCTTGTCCATTTTGTTATTATCTAGCATGCTTTCATGAACCTAAAAACATTTCTGTCAACAACTGCCATTTCATCCTGTGGTCACCCCAAGGTACCCAGAAGCCACATGATGACATGAGGCAGAGAACTAGGATAAACTGAATTCAGGCTTATTTTATCCAAATGCTCAAAGGCTAGTTGTGCTTTTATTTTATAGCAATGGCTTATACCCCATAGGAAGTGTTTTGCATGGGTCCACACATGATCATGGTGTGGTTACTGCTAGAATTGGCTACTGCTAGAACTGGCTACTGCACCTCTGAGATTTGCCTGGGAGATTCCCTTGTCTGCCCTGGATAATATTCCCAATTCCATGAACATGTGTAGAGTCAGGGTCTATACTTACTGCCTGTGCATAGGCGCCATAAGCCCCAAACTGGATGGCCATGGGGTTGAACATGCCCATTTGTCCTGCCATTTGCTGCATGCGCCTCATTGTACGCTCCTTGTCCGTGTCCGCAAACTTCACCACCAGGCTTGAAGAGGCTCCCTGCAGGACAGGAAACAAAAGGACACACAAGAGGAAATGAGCTAGATACACACTTGCTCACCAACCCATACGTGTAACACAGACTTGGTACAACAAAATTCCGCTGGAGCTGACTTTTTCCATGCAAAAAAAAATCAGGTTTTTGAATTTGACCCTTGCAAGGGGCTGAGAGCATCAGGAAGGAAGTAAAGGACCCAGGAGGGTGAATGCCAGCAGCCTGTTTCCTAATTTCCTCTTAAATTCAAAGTCCTAGCCTGTCGTTCATGTTCCCTCTGTAAAAGTTTTTGCCTTATTCTTTCAACCTTCAGGCCCATTAGGTTGTCCTCATCAGAGGACAAAGATCTGAACTCAGTGCAGCAAAATGTAAGAGGCTTTGCTGAATGAATGAGGTAGGATTTGTGGACCAATTTGTTTTGGTGGAATGTGCGAGGTTTCTGCATTCTAGACCCCTGAACTGGATCATGCTTTCATGCTGCTCTCTTGTAACCCATAGTGAGAAATCTCTGCCCAGCCTTGGAGGTGAGAGTCAGTATCATGGGCAGAGTGTATGTATCATCATGAAACAACATCTGTTCTGCACTGTTAAATTAGGGGAGGAAAAATAGTACCTGATGGACCTGAGTTTCCTCTTAGAAAATAGTGACTACTACACAAACCCCCACATTTAAAGTTACACATCTCCAGGAAAGCTTTATGATATTAGGATTTTGTCTACAGTCAACACCAGTGCAGAACTACAGATGACCATCAGAATTGCCTGCAGAAAACTGTGAAAAACATAGTGCTTTTGGGGATGAAAGAAATCCCTCTCCTTCCCAGAATGAGATGAAAGGTCAGTAGCTGCAATCCTTACATTTCTAATAGGAGACAGAGATGGGAAGAAACAGATCTACTTAGGAAGGAAGGCACTGGTATTTTTTTGTCTTGCTCCAAGGAAGTCCCAACTTCATGGGTTGGTTGACTCCCCACAGGGTGTTCTCCCTGAGGATGGAGGAGATGCAGAGAGGGGAGAATCTGGCCACTGCCCTGGCAGCAGGGGACAGTTGCCTCTGTACCTGGGCTGCCATCAAGCCTGGGGAGAACAGGTGAGCTGTCAGGAGGCTGACAAAAGGCAGCTGAAATCATTGTGCTCCCATGGTATACTTCCCTTTTGACAAACTGGTATTCATTGTTGGAAATATAGTCAGTCGGAAATTACCAGCTCAGCCTCCGGCTGTGGCACTAGAGGAAGACCAGCTCCATGCCAGAGGAGCTGAGATATCTCAGGACCCTCTTTTTTCTAACAGAGGTGGATTTTCTCAGGCTGTACAGGAACAATATTATTAACTGGCTTGCACGCACTTCTATGTAACTGCAAGCACAAAAAATAGTCTCTGTGAAAGCAGAGTTGCTCTGCTACAAACTGGGAAGAATGTAGTAAACCACAGATATGCATGTACATATATATAAGTCTGAGCTATACATATTCAATAGCCTCTCCAGATCCTCGGTTATGAATAAAGACTTGAGGAATTAACTTGCTAAAAAAAGACCCCAACAATCTAAGGCCACACAATGAGCGATGTTCCCCCGGATTAGCAGTCTGTTCTGGGAGAAAGTGATTTTCATTGGTAAGGAATCTTTTTTTTTGACCCGTTAGTCTCTCTCTAATAAATCTATAACCTGCTAACACAATGTGGTGAAGAGCAAGGTTTTGAAAAAAGTGCTTCAGGAAAACAAAGGGACGGAGAGATGAATGCTCCATTCAAGGATGGAGAGCAATCTTCAGAAGTTATTAAAAAACCAAAACAGAAGGGGGAGTGGAAGGGGGAGAGGAAAAAAATCTAGCCAAAATTCCCCTGCATTTCTGTTGAAGGCTAGATGACTTTTCATTTTTTTTTTACATCACATGATGGAGTTATTGATCCTTCCCCAAATCACACTCTTAATTGCAGCTCATCGACAAATGAATATTTTAATGCATACATTTCCTGCTAATTATCACCTGGACTAGTTCTTAATTAGATTTCAACACTCATTTAATTAACCCTGATCCAAGAGACTGTTTGGTAACTTGAATCTAATGATTTAAACCTATTTGCAGCTGTATTGGAGGGAGGCACTGGTCCACAGCAGATTGGGCTGTTCAGAGGTGCTGTTGTGATTTGCAGAGCAGAGGCTGCAGCACTGTGGGCACAACGCAGGATGGAGGATTTTGAAACTGAAACAGGCACATGAGTATTCAGCTCTGCAAAGAGGTTTAGAAGATATGACCTGCTCTTGTTAGAAGGACAGAGAAGTGTAAATAAAAGTTGGTGTCTTCTTCCTTCCTCTTTTATTTCTAACTCTATTTGCCCTGGAAGGCTTAGGGCAAGAACTGCCTCAGGCATTTGCTGATGCTTCACACTGTTGAAAACCAAGCTATTATTGTAGATGGCATCATGAAAACATGGGTAACCTCCACGTGAAGTGCTTGCCCCTGGAGTGTTCTTCCCTCCTGACATGAGTCATAGTGACTGCACAGCAGCTGTTTGACCCAATGGGATCTCGTATTGCCTCTTATGAGACGTTTTTCTGGGTTGCCTGTTGCAGCAGGACTTCAGGCCCCTTTGAACATCTCTATCACATACACAGAGCAGAAAGGCCATTGGCAAATAAATACAAGCTAGAGCACACTCTACAAAGAAAGAAGAGAAAAAGAAGGTTTTTTTAAGAGTGCGAGTGGTTAGAGATGTGTAGCCAGTAGAAATGCTGCAATGTTCTTGAATATGAAGATCGACCTTGGGATTGATGCTTTCTGTGTGTGGTTCCTCATGTGCAGCTCTTTCATGTGGCCCAAAGGAGATCAGGCAGTAAATGCTATCAGATCTGCCAGTGCAGGACTTTTAGCCGTGGAGCCAAACACTGCTGTTCATCTACAGCAGAACAAGGCTACCTCTTACTCCAGTGACTACTACTCCACTGAATAACAACAGAAATGCCCCAGAATGGGCCAGATTTTCCATAGGGTAAAAACCCTAGAGCCCTTCATCTGGACTATTTATTGCTTCCGCAAGCAGCTAAACTGTGGTGTAAATCATCTGTTGTCTGCTGACAAAGGCAATAGGTCCTGTCTGCTCAGTCATTTATTAGTAATACATAATCTCCTTCTTGCTCTCTCTGGTTGTTGGACTGGACCTTATATTTTGCCAAACCCCAAGAGAGTTACAGTGGGTAAGTCAATAATGTTTGAAATGTACTTCTGCATTACAGTGAGGAAAAGACCTGTTTATTTCACTACCCTGCAGACCCATAGTCAGAAGAGACCATCATGAAAGTGAGCATTCCTGCTGGTGCCTCTGCAATGGGCTGCTTGGAATTGGCATTTATCTCCTTTTCCATCAAATCAACCTCCTTTTTCAAGTACTTTGATATCTACTGATGAAAAGAATAATGGAGGTCTAAGTATTATTATGCTTTTCCTATTCTCTCTTGGGCCAGCAAGTCTACTTAATATGACTATCTTGCTTCCAGTCCCCCTCCCTCACATGGTAATGAATTGCTCCCCTTAGTCAGCAGAGTCTGATACTCTCTAGGCTGGCGGTGCGAGTGAAAAGATGGAGGAAAAATCACTCTGCGCCACACTCACTTTGTAATCCCTAATCAGAGTCCTCTGTGGGAAAAACTAATTTCCCAGCCTGTCTTGACGTGTGAAATAAAGTCATTCTTGAAAACAGGAGCTTGACAGGTCGCTTGTGAAATTTCATATTCAGCTAAAAATAAAATATCCATCCATTGATATTTCATTTAAAGGCAAAGGAGAAAAAAATCCTTTGCCTGGCTGTTGGAACTGTTTCCCATTAGACATGATCTTCCAAATGGAGTGCATACACAAATTAAGCAAAAACTTTTCAGGAGGCCAAATATTACTGCACAGCATCAGGGAAAGTTGTTTCTCCCTAGAACAATATTTATAGGAAAAGTTTTGTGAAGGTGTTGCCTTGTAGAATATATGCCTGAATTTCCTTTTCCTGATAGCCCTATAAGTCTCCTCTAACTCAGTAGGTTACCAATCCCCACAGATGGTTAGACATCTTTTTCTTGCAAAACTGATGGATCTGGGCCTAATTTGTAAAAGTCTTTAGGTAATGTTTCACTTTAAGCTTAGTGACTGACATATTGGAGGTAAGCATACACTTAAGCACTTTTAACACAAGGGTGTCTCTCTCATACAGGTGGACCTTTGTATCTTGGTTAGCTCAAATAGAGCCAGTCAAAAACTCTGGGCAAAAAATATTGAAAAAAGGTTTGTTACATTAAAGTTCCAGTGACTGAGCCCTTGAATATAAGAGATCTGAATGTGCAAATCCCATAAACTACCTTCCGAAATGTTAGCTGTAGACACAAACTAAGATGCTTAAATGAATAGGTGCTGCATTCCTAAGTGTCACCACATGAATGGTTTTTCTTGTGGTGGAAATTCTGCTTTAGCACTCCCTTTGCTACTGTAAAGCAGAGCTGGGAGGATGCTGATCCTCAGCAAGACAATCAGGCTAAGTATTAGGACACAAGGATCCTTGTTGTTACGGCCTGAGAGCCAGAGGAAGGATTCTTTGCTTCGGACTCTGTCAGCTCAGGCCGTTTGGAATGTTTTCCCTAAGTTTGAAAACAAATTTGGATTTTTGTTTTAAATGCCTGTGCAGCTTTACTGAAAGTCAGTCTGCTGAATTAGTCAGTGGGATTTGACCCCAGCCTGAGGTTTTAGACAAGCAGAAAAGAAACTACTGTCCAATTAAAACCATAGAGCAAAGGGAATTTTAGGTAGGTAGAAATGTAATTACCCAGGCTGGAAGATGGCCAGAAGAGGGGGACTTACATCCCTCCTATCTTGTGAAATATGTTGTTTTTCTGTACTCAGGGCTTCAATTTCATGTCTCATCTGAAAGATGAGTAGGACAGCAGTCCTACTCTGGGAGCTGGTTTAGGCACACTTGAGAGCGACAGAGATGGAGAGGGGAAAGAAGGCATTCATCCAGGACTTTAGTGATGGACCCTTTGATAATGCTGCTCCCTCAGTAGAGAAGATTCTTCATGAAATGTCTAAGCAGAGAGAGTTGCTGCAGGTACTTCCCTTCACAGGTCTCCGGAGCCGTAATTTATTTGGAGTGGAAGCTTGATTTAGATTTTACTTCCCATACACTACTTAGCAGGTGTCTCTCAGAGCTAAAGTTATTGCTTTCCACAGGGCAACAGAATCATTGAGTCCTGGTGTCACTGTACCCATTTCTAATTAGGAAGAACTCAATATATAACCCAGGTGTTAGTATACCCCTCAAATCAAAGCCAGTTATCTGAAAAACCTAAACTTAAAAGCAGAGTTCTTCAAGCGCCTCTGCATTTTTCAGCTCAGTCTATGAATGATAAAAGTCCTCACAGAATCATTCACCTTCCCTAAGGTGTTATGAAGTGAAAAATATTGTTATATCAACAGAATGGAAATTCTTACCAGCTATTTAGGAATATGAAAGCAACAAATAATTATTTTTATGTTATTTGAAGAAAAAATTTAAAATCCAGAATTCAGAAGAGATTGTTATAAGTTTCCCCTTTCCAGTAAGAGTAACATGGTTTGGAAGACTAGGTATGATTAGCTTTGTACTAACTAAAAAATATACTTCCTCTGAAAATATTCTTACAGCAAAAAAAAATGACATAATTTTTTTATAAATTATTACTACTACTAAGAAAATCTTTGATGGCTGCAGCATTGAGCCTCATAAATGTAGTGTCTGAATGACATTTCCTTTTAGTTAAACAAGCACGAATGAAAATAAGAGAAGTGGAATAATTCCAGAGTCATAAAATAAATTGCCTATTGTCAAATTGAGGAAAAGTCGCAACCAGGTATGGAGCTCCTGATGCTTCAGGACTCTGCTCACACGAGCTCCATGCTTCTTTGGCAGTTTGAGATGGGGACATGAATAGCCTAAGATGACTTGGAAAGAAGCAGATGTAGAGAAAGGACTTGCAAGCTGGGCAGATACATTTCAGCTGTGCACGTGACATGAAAGAACATTTCCATGGCACTGAGTTCCAAACATGCTTCACATAACTGGGCATCCCAAATCCCTGTCATGCTGCTTGGCTCTAGGATGTTGTGGTGTAAAGCATCTTGCTCAACTGAGATAAGAAGAAAATTTGAATTTTTGCAACATTTTTAAACTGAAGATTTTCAAGCACTGGCCAGCCATGGGGTTGAACCAGATGATCTTTCAAGGTCCCTTCCAACCCAAACTATTTCATGTTTCTATAATTATTTGAGAAAATATTCTGCTTTCAGGGAGGTATCACCCATGCTTCAGTATAGTGAAAATAGGTGGTCAACTCTAGCTATGAAGTACTGTAAATTCAGTGAAGCTGTATTGTTTTTTGGTGAAATAAGAAGTTGGTTTACACTGAAGGATCATTCCACTGTACTAAGACTGAAACATGTCCCCTTGCTGCTGGGTGAGACTTCACAACCACTGTTCCTGTATCACCCAGACCTTTGCTATGGGAAATCAAGCTTGTTCTCCTACTAGATTTCACTTGCCAGTGGACATCTGAGACAAAGACATTGGTGTCTGGTAGGATACTTCACATTCATTTATGAATTTTTGGGAACTTCAGTTGAGGCTCTTATCTGAAAGTCATAGTTTTGATCTAAATACATCTTTGCCCTCTAAAGATTCCTTTTGATCTTTGTAGAACCCATTTTGGTAATAGCTACTGAATCACCTAATGCTATGTCTTGGATAGCAATCTACCAGTTACTAAGGTCTTTCTGTTTTCCTCACAAGAAGGTGTGTTATCAACCCAGACCACACACCTGAGCAGCTGGAAAGGTGTGAATTAAAAGGAAAAAATGAGAAACATCAAGAGTGATTTAATGCTGATCCAGAGCCTACTTAACTATGTAGGAAGATCCCACTGATATAAATGATGTTTAGATCAAAAATACAGGAAGGGAAAAGGAGAAAAAAGAAATGCCCCCAAAGCAAGCAGAGATGTAAAGACAACACTGACATCTTTAATCCTTATTAGAGGAAGGTGGTAATGCCTGGTGGAGCTCCCTCCAGTAGGCTGAGAACTCCCCCGGCAGGCAGGGTGCATTTTATGTCTCCCAGGTTGGAGGCTCATCAATATCTCCGATATCCCAGAAAGGTCAGTGCTTGGGAATTATTTTAGCCCCCACAAGTCCTAATCTCATCCAGACTATGCAGGAGTTGAGTGCAGTGAGAATTTCAGGGGCTACTGCCAGCACCAGGACTCGGGCAACTCTCAGTGGTGGCATAGTCCTGCTCCTGCTTTCCCGTGGCTGCCTCCACAGCTGCTGATTTAGTGCCTACCTCCCCTCGGGCCCATAAGGAGACACTGCGGTGGCAACTAAATCCATTTGTCCAGAGCGAGATCATGTGGCTCACGAGCAGTTATCATTGGTATCTCATTTGGAGGTGATGAAGGCTTTGATCTAGGGGGAGCAAGGAAGCCCAGGGAAGATGTTGAGTGAAGCCTGTCATGTCCCACAGGTCACTTCACTGTCCTGCTGGGTGACTGTGTGGCTGTGGAAATGTGACTAGAGAAGTGAAGGCCATCTTTGGTGCCAGCATGATTCATACCCCCTGTCAAGCAGCTGGGCTGCCTGGGTTTCTATTCTGGGACTCAGAAAGATATGATTAATTAGTTCATTTATGAAACTGGTGGAGAGGCAGGAAATACAGTCTCACAATTTTATTTTTTTCTAGAAAGAATTAAGGGAAATTATGGTAACACTGGGAAGCTGCTGTCCCAAAGCTTGTAGAATCAGCTGTCTGGATGTCAGTAGTGGGATGGGATGGCCTTTGAGTCCTCCCTCTTTATCCAGAACCCACTGCCCAAAGGAAAGGAAAGCTGAGCTATCAAAAGTCATTGGACTTTGATGGAAGAAATGTCTGCAAATTAACACCTCGGTATTACATGTCCAGTGCTTTTTTCATCCTAAAAGACAATGCATGCCTTTATAAATGGTGTTGAGGTAGCATATTCAGAAAAATCATTCATTACTGTGAGGAGAGACAGGCTTGCTGCTGGTGAGTTATAAATGGGTTTCTAAGGTATTATTACTTTTTAATAGAAGGAATGGATGTGCTGTGCTTTGCCTTGAGTTAAACAAGCCAGCCTGTGTGTTATACAAAGACATTGCAAGGAGTGGTTGTTCTTTAGAGAGCACAAGATCAACAGTAAAGAGAAAAAAATGTGTCAGAGTTGGCATCTCTTTTCTCATCCATCAGCTTCTCCAGCATCAGCAGCGTAGAACTAGGTCTCAGCCTTCTGCATTGATTTAAACAGATGGACTTGCACTGGACCCCACACTGCCCTAGACTTTGTGACTTCGGGTAAGTAACTTTAGGGCAAAGGCAGCTGTAAGTCATGAAGGGGCTGCAGATGCTGGACTTCCATCAACTTTCACCTTTGAAAATCTCCCCTTTATGTTTCTGTGGTCATGTAAAACTGAAGTCTGATGACTTTTTTGTTTCCTATTTTAGTCTCAAGAAGAGAAGGCTTAGAAGGGACCTCATCACTCTCTAGAGCTACCTGAAAGGAGGCTGTGGTGAGGTGGAGACTGGTCTCTTCCACTGTGCCTGCAGTAAGAGGACCAGAGGAAATGGTCTTAAGCTGAGACGGGATATTCAGATTAGATGTGAGAGAAAAAAATTTCACTGTTAGGGTGGTCAGATGTTGGAATAGTTTGTCCAGGGAAGTGGTGGAGTCACCATCTCTTGAAGTGTTTAAGAGGTGTCTGGATCTGGTGCTGAGTGGTGTGCCTTGGTGGTTTAGAGTACAATGGCAGTTCTGGGTGGACAGTTGGACTTGGATGGTCTCTTCCAACCTTGTTGATTCTATAATTTTATTTACCCCGACAGCCTGAGAGGATCAGTGACTCTATGTCTACTGACTCTCATAAAGTGGCTTTTATTAATTGAGAACTTGAGTCCATACTGGAATATCAATAGTAGTAAATTCTGTTGGTTAATTAATACTTTAAAACTCTTTAATTGTTATCTGCTTACACTATGAGCTTGTCTATGGTTCTGTTTATGTTACCAGGATATTTTGAAGACATTTTTCAGAAGTGAGGTGGTGAAGTGATGGCTTCAAGCTTGGTGTTCGTAATTCTATATTTTTATATGGTATCAAAAATTAAGATTTAGATGCTCAAGTATTCACTGGTTATTACTTCTCTGCTGGAAACAGGAGCAAGAATTGCTGTCACTTTGGCTAAGAACTGGCTAAATATGTAGATTAATTATGTATAAGACTAGTTCACTCACAGACATTGCATTGTTGCTTCTTTTGCTTATCTCTTGTGTCTTGTCCCTTAGGCACTCAGATGACCTAATTGCAGCCATTTTGGGCATCTATTCTAAATCCTCAGTAACTCAAGACAGTGAGATATCTCTCTGAGGTCCTAATCTCTCTCCGTCAACTGTAGCAAAACTGCAGATGGCAAGACTACAGATGACCCTGAAGTTTCCCACTTTGAACAACACTTTGGCATAATTCATCCAGCCAGGTTAACCCTGGCCTTTAGTTAGCAAACTGCTGAGTGTGGGAACTGTCCTGTCAGAGGTTTGTATGGTGTTTAACACACAAGAATTTCATCTAAGACCAACAATAACCACATTTCCAACAGTAGTAGTCTGAGAGAACATCTACTAATGTTTCTAAGAGGGCGAAAAGAGTGTTTTAGTTGAGGTGAGACCTGGAAGCATGAAGCTGTGGCTCCATGCACCCAGCTCGCAGATTTGGATGGCTTCCTGAAGGATGTGTCTTGCTGGAAGTGGAATGCGTTAAAAGTTTTAAACAGCAGCCCAACTACCTCAACTTTGTGGAAATGACAAGCCCTTCTTCTGAGCGCTAAAGGCTGCCATGAGCCTGCAGGGAGAAGGGGAGTGTGCAGCTGGATGTGTGTGCGTATCTGCGAAGACGGGAGGAGCGACGAGGAAAGTTTCTCCTATGAAAGAAATGATCTAATTTGAAGCAAGTCCCTCATGGGAAGAGCTGTGACAGAGGCTGCTCTGTTCCTGTTAATTTTCACAGTGCAGCTGTCAGCGGGTCTGTAAATAGTACTCTGCGAAGCCAACACTTCCTATCCACACATCAACCATTCAATTAACAGAAGAACAGAAGAAGGAAATAAAGTGCACCACAGCCTTCTATCACGGCTTTGATGTTTTCCAGCAATTTATGAAAGTGTACACAAATCTAATTACAAGCCCCACTGCTTCCCATTTACATGGAGCTCCTCAAGTTCAGAGCTGTTTATATCAAAATAATTGTTAAAAATACCTCTGCTGATCTATGGCACCGTGGCCCCCCACTCACCGGAGCCACCACGCTGCTCCTCCCAGGGATTTTCTGCTGACTCAGCGCTCTGGTGCCCGTGTGCTCACACACAGTACCTGCTTCCCTGCTGCTCTGCGGGCGCGGTGCCCGCGCTACAACTTCATCATGCCCACAAAGGCCTGATTCCCTTCCCTCCTCCACCTGCTCAGAGCTCCTTCTGCAGACTCTCACTGCTCTCTGCTCCATCCCTAACTCACAGAAATGCTCCTCTGTCGTGCTGACAGGGGGTGAGCACAGCTGCTCGGCCGGGTTCTGTAACGGGGCTGTGTCTGGAGGCAGCTTTGCAAAGTCATAAGTGTGCCGTAGGAGTGCACAGCAGTGACACCAGTAGTCATTAATGCTAGCTGGGGTTGGTTTCTTTGGTGGGGTGCCTGCGCACCCAAAGCCAGGAAGATGAGAACCACTGCTCTGTTTGCCATTGGTCTGAGAGGCTGCTGCATGTGACATTCTGACAAAGACACTTGTAAGTCCTGGTCTAGTGGGTGGCATCCCTGCTCGTGACAGGGGATTGGAACTAGATGATCTTTAAAGTCCCTTCCAAACCAAATGTGATTCTACGATTCTTGGGGCAATTTTTGATAATCTCATATTTGAGTCACTGTTGCCTGATAAAACAAACAGGTGAGAAATTCCTTCAGCTTAACTAATGGGAAAAAACCTCTTATGGTATGAGAGGGTAGATAGTACATTGTCTAAGGAAAGAATACAATTCTTTCACCTGACTGTGTTTGTCTGGGATTTTTTGTGCTATTGGTGGACTTCCAAAGAGTAATGGTGGGCAGATGCTGGAAGTCAACCTTGTTCAAAGTGTTGTGTCATTCATATTTTCTTGATTAATAAAATGTTTTAAACGCCATAACTAGAGATCTAATCAATCTGTCATCTAATAACACTGAGAAATAATTGCATAGATTGAGATAGGTGATGCCTGAACAGAGATTAGAAGTTTTTCTTTGTCATTTGTGTTGATAGGAGCTGCAGAGAAAAGTGTTGAAATGAAAGCCGCTAAATTAACAAAGTTTTGGGTTGCAGTACTTCTGGTTTTTCAAAGTTCAGCTAAACCAAATCTTTCTCTGAAAGGCAGACGTCTGTTCAGTTCTTGTATCCAAGTCTCACATTTTCCCTTCTTTTCACAAAACCAAGGATTCTATTTGAAAAGTCATTTTCATGGAAGATGTTCAGCCAAGCATGGATAGACTTGGGATGCTATTGCCTGGGGACAGAAGAAATGCAGTGCTTTGACCAAGCTGCTGCAGACGTTTATACTAAAACAAAAGCGGATGTTACCTCTGTGGTGGGGGAACCCACCTTACAGCATTCTGGATGTCTTAATGGCCTTAAATATCATTAATTAAAGAACGATATAGAATGAACATAGTGCTGATAATTCGTGTGTTAAGCAAGTTCACAGCACATGTCAGGAAACTCTACTGCAGGATGCCTGGTTTCTGAATCCCAAATTGCTTTATTAGGGCAGCAAATATCCAGGCAAGGTTTCCGGTCTCCTCACACTGGACATGAAGTTAAGTATTCACCCTAAGCTGCACTGTTTTTAGCTTTTGTTTGTAAGCACTACTGGTCCTTTTCCATTCTAAGTTGCTAAGTTGCACTTTCGATGAAGAATGACTATTTTGGAACTGGCGGTCCATAGCAAACTGACGCCTAAAATTATCTAAAAAGCACACTTCTATTTGGGCTTTGGTTTGACAGGTTTCAAAATCTATCTTTATAAAATAAAATTCCGTCAGAGGTATCTATTTCCCTCTATTGATTATAATAGAAACTTAGATGACAAACCCTTCAGACATAGTTTCTTAACTTCTGGATGTCTCAAATTAAGTGAGATGAGTCCCATTTCAGATATTCAGTCTAAGGTTGTTATTGAGTTATCCATTATAAAGGGACAGGCATGCCCAGAGGGTTATATTGCCCATCCTAGCACAGATAGACAAAGGGAAGAATGCACAAATCTCTGGAAATGTCTTTCTCTCTCTCCCTTCTATAGGAATCCTAGAAGATATTTAGAATAGATCAGAAACTTTTAGGCTGTTAAGCCTAAGTCAGATGAATCACTCTTCACTTCTTCTCACCCCTATGCAGAAAATGTACATAACAGTATTGTTCTACCCCATCCAGGAATTAATTCATAACCAAAGAAATCCTGAGCTGCCACAGTAGGTGAGATGGTGAAAAAGGTGCAACAATACTACATTTTTTAATCCTGTGTAACTTCTGCATAGGATGGAGGCTGATGTGATTTAGGTATGCATGATTCTACCCCTCTACTCCTCTCTCTTGAGACCCCACCTGCAGTGCTGCTTCCAGCTCTGGGGGTCCCAACATAAGAAGGACATGGACCTGCTGGATTGAGTCCATGGAAGGCCACAAAGATGCTCACAGGGTTGAAGCACCTTTCCTCTGAAGACAGGCTGAGAGAGCTGGTGTTGTTCAGCCTGGAGGAGACAAGGCTTCTGAATGATCTTAGGCACCTTCCAGTACCTAAAAGGGCTATAAAAGAACTGGAGAGGGATTTTGGATAAGGGCCTCGAGTGACAGTACAAGGGGTAATGGCTTCAAAGTGAAAGAGAGTAGGTTTAGGTCAGATATTAGGAAGAAATTACTTTTTGTGAGGGTGGTGAGGCACTGGCACAGATTGCCCAGAGAATTTGTGGATGCCCCATCCCTAGCAGTGCTCAAGGCCAGGTTGGATGGGGCTCTGAGCAATCTAGTCTAGTGGAAGGTATCTCTGCCCATGGCAGGGAGATTGAAACTGGATGATCCTTCCAACCCAAACTATTCTATGATGGTTCTATGAAGTGTAGAGAGTTTATTCTGTGTGGGTGGATGGACAAGGCCACATCTTGGATTTGTAAATATGTTGTGCAGAATGACTCTCCAACACTTGGCTGTTGCCCAGATACGAAGACATGGAGAGAAGGAGAAAACCAAGCTGAAGATGATGCCTAGGAGGGAGCATGACTGACAGGTACGATGATAATATTGTCCACAGTGATTGAGAATGGAGGTGGAGGAAAGAAAAGGAAGGTTTTGGGAGGAAAAAAAGAAGAGCTCTGTTTTATACATATTGAGCTTGATCTGATAGCTAAACATCCACCAGGAGAAGCTGGAAAAGCAGTCCAAAATTTTGGTTTGGACAGGAGTCAGTCCTGCAGTAGAGAAGCTAGATCTGCAACCTGTCACTGTAGCAATAGGAGCTGAATTTGTTTTGGTGGATAAGGCTGTTAGGGACAAGACTTGCATGAGGAAGAGAAGAGGATGATATGAAAAGACCTGTTTATGTCCCCATATGGATAGAAAACAGAGACAGGAGGGGATGGAGTAAGCAAAGCTAAAAGTACGGGGCGTATAATTGTTATAAATATATCATAAATACATGCAAGAGTACATGAAAATTATGATCTCTTAAAAAGGAGGATACAGAGATCAAGTAAAACACTATCATGAAGTTGATGAGCTCATAGGCAAAATTATCTAAAAAGAAAAAAAAAGAAACTCTCTTGACAGGTAGGTACAGAAGGAACTTTGGGCCTGCTCAAAAGCAAGGGATTTTGGGTAACTTATTTCTAAAGGAAATGATTGTTTAAAAATTGGAAAGCTTTAGACCTGTTTGGTGGACTCCTAGGAATAAAAAGGGCCTTGCACAGGAAAATGAGCTTGTGGTGGACGGTGGTCAGGCACCTGTCCAAGGTAAGGTTAATTAAAAAAAAAGAAGAAAAGAACTTTCATAAAAGAAAGTTGCATTTTGAAACTATTAGGCAACATATGTTGTGTGAACAGGAAGTCACAGTAGAGCAATAATCCTGACAGCTGTGGAGGAACAGGAGTCTGCTGCAGGAATGAATGGCTCGAGACCTGACAAGAATGATGATGGATGCCCTGTTGGTGGTACAAGAGGACAAACCAGTAGACGCTTAAATTGGCTGAACCACAGGAAAAACATTGAGTTGGCATTACAACAGGACAAATGAGACCAGTCCGAGTGGTGGGAGAAATGGAAGGGACTGAAGGAAGATGGCAGCAGTGCCCTCTTCTTTCCCAAGGACGACGGCTGCGTTGCCATCTCACCACGAGGTGGCTGCATTTCCCTGTGAACATCCAAGCCCTGAATGATGCTGCACACTCCGATGTGCCATGAAAACCAAGAGTGGGAGCAGAGATCCTGCCCTTGTAGGATTTGGCCTATCTCTTCAAAGAGCCTTAGAAATTTTGAGACTCTCTGGGAAAAACCTCTTTTGCTCCATGTGTTCGTTGAGTGTCGGTCACTTGGCAGGTCCTCACGGGTCTGCTAAGAGATGGTAGCTGACTGTGTTTCTGTGCCTGCTTGTAGCTCATAGGAGATACAAGGCAATGCCATGTAACTTAGCTTATAATAAAGAGAAGGACATTAATAATTCCCTTCTTGCATTTCCTGTGAACCAACAGTACGTACTTGGAATGCTGCTGAGGTTCAACCAATTCACGGACACTTGTGAAGCCATGGAAACTTGATTGTGAGTCTGGGATGGGCATCTAGTAAAGGTTAAATTGTGATTCTTTTCCGCATGCCCTGTTCTGGTTATTCAAGAACATTCTATAGCAGCTATTTGAGTCAGATATGTCAAGAGGAAAAATGGTCCCTTAAAATTGACCCATGAAATAACGAAATTCTCAAGTGTTTTGTACATCCTAAGCTCAGGCGATATCACCGGGATGGAACAGTAATTTGTTCCCACGTGGTCAAGAAATGAGTACTTTTTTCTTATCCAAAGTGTTCTGAAAGTAGGAAGGGAAAGGACTGGGAAAGAATAATAATATTTTGGGTATACTAAATCTGGAAATATTTTCAACTCTCCTTGAGTTTTGTCTGTTTTCTCCCATCTTCCTGTCACATTTGTTATAGGAGTTTGCAAGATTATTGGGATGGAGACTGACATTTTATTAAACCTTTTTGTGGTACCACACCTTATGGAATTGAAATTCCTGACATCAGCTTATAGACACTATTACTTTGGGTCAAAGTTTGAAAGGAAGTCACTAAAAGTACCTCTTCAACATGTTTCAGGAAAGATGTCCATAGTATTTGACTATGGGATGTTAGCATCAAGCCCAATATCTGGTTTTGTTAGGAGGAACCTTTTAGGTTACTCTTAAAAGCATTGAAGTACTTAAAAAATTTGAGACCTACATCTTTAAGGAGACTTTTTTCAGTAGCATCACTGGTAAACATTTTTAAACTGATTTGTCTAAGATGGGGTTCCAAAAAATGAGATCTTGATGATTTGCTAGTTTTAGAAACCTTTTGCCTTGTAAAGAATTCTCCATTTTCATCCCTGCAAAAATCTAGAGAAAATCTGTTGGGCCCACTTTTAAACTTATTTGGATAAATTCAGGAATTTACATTAGAGTCTCTTACTTAAAGGGAGATTTTACACTCTCAAATATTTTTAATTGAGCTTTCTTGTATCCTTTCCAAGTTGTCGGCATGCTTCTTAGCCTTTCATGATTTACACTGTGAATAATTAGTAATAAAAATAATATACTATTATAATAAACCAAAACATGTTGTACCAGATTGTCTTTCCCTTCTGACAGCGGAATGCCTTACATTCCTCTCTGTCTTATGATGATGTACAAATATCTGTTTGCCTAAAAAATACATCTACCTTGCTATGTTCTTGAACTATCAATCTCGAAACCCCATATTAGTGGATATTTGTACAAGTGGATCTTCCTGGAAGATCGAGTAGCTGGTCTGAGACTTTCAAAAGTCAGAGATAGGGGACCACATTTATGCCTAGGTAGGTTCTTTTGTGGTAGCAATGAGAGAGGCCCATCACTGTGTGATTTGTCTCTGTCTCCTAATGCTTCATCTGAACATGCTGCTCTCACCTGAACACTGGCAAAAAGTTCTTTATCCTTTATCAAAGAGACTCTTTGAGGAGAGAAAACAAAGAAACTCTCAGACATAAGTTTCTACTTGATTCTTCCCTTTGAAACTTGAAAGATTACACTCATGGTGAGTCTGACCCAAAGTTTTTGGCATCTGTGAACCATATGACTTTTTATCAAGTCTTCTAAACTGTTGGTGACAGGATACAGCACCCCTTGGGGTCCTGTGCCTGTGAGGAATGACAGTGTCATCCTAGCCCTTCCACTGATGAGTTAAGCACATCCAAGGCCCTGAGCCTTCTGGATGATGAGTTGCAGAGCAGAGATAAATCATCCCTCCTCCTCCATCAGGCCACAGGACAGCCAAGGCTGGACCAATTCTCCCTTGCCAATGTTACAGAGCTACTCACCGGCATTGTCTGGCTGCCATGCAAGGCATTGATGGCAGCTTGGGCCTCTGCATGTGAAGAGTATTTCACAAATGCACACCCTGGAAGAGGAAAAAGAAGAGTGTAAGAAAGGTTGCATGGATGTCATGAAAGTCCATCTAGCTGAGTATCCTGTCCTCAGAAGTGGCCAATAAATATGGCTGTGGAGAAACTATAACAAACAGATGTGCCCTGATCCTTTCCAAAGTCCAGTTGTCAGCAGCCTGAGGACCACTTAAGGCAAAGCTGCAACCAGAATTCCCACATTGCTTGTAATGAGCATTGACAGACACAAACTCAGCAAATACATCTTGAATTTGACCTCCACAGCTTTACATGGCAGAATCTTGCAAAATTTTACAATTTATTGGGTGAAAAAGACTTTTCTTTCATTCATATTAGACTTAATACTGAGTGTTCTGCCCTCTGTGGTTATGAGATATGGTACAGAAGAGTGTTTACATTATCAAAAAGCTACACACACATACTTTTTACAAGCAACCACAGGTCAAATATACAGAAGGCATTCAGGGTTACTCCAAATCCATGAGGTACCTTATCATATCACTGTCTGCTAGAGCTCCATGAGACACTGCCCAGAGCTTGTCCTGGCTCCAAACAACTTTGGTCTGACAAAGCACGAAACAGCTTCTGATGAAGTAGCAGGGATGGGAGAGGTAAAAGTGATGATTACCTTCTTGTCACCACCAAACTTTGAATCTTAGTTTTTCATAAAACTGGCAAAGCCAGTGCCAGTGTAGGTGTTCTCTTCTGGACATTAGAGAAATGTAGGCAGTGCTTCTCTGGCCTGCATTGCCATGTGAGGAATCTCATGCTGAACTCTTATATAAGGTTTTAGGATAGAAAGGTGCATTTATGAATATGTGCTGGAGTGCAGAAATGATCAACACTTCAAAGGGTGACATGCACTACTAGAGTGGGGGAATGTATTGCCAACACTCCTAGCTACAAGCAAACTGACTCAGAGAGAGGAAGGGTAATTTCCATATGCTAAGGCGGTTTTTGGAACAGACTGGGAGAGATCTGAGAAGTTCTGGCTTCCATCCCCTTCTATTACTACCAGATACTTCCGAGCTTTTAATCAATTTGCAAAGCCCTCACTCTTTCCCCGAAGGGGTCCAGAGGGGATGCCAGTCTTGATAATGGGATGTCTCTCCTTCATTCCCTTCGCAGCATCTTCAGAGGGTCCGGACACCATTATGGACCCCTACAAGTGCAGGGTGAAAAATGAAGCAATAGAACTTGCAAACTGTAAGAATGAGCCCCAAAGGTCCCTCATATCATCACTGCAGGCTGATAGAAGTGAGATTGAAGAAAGCAGTGATAGTCCTTTCTGAAAATAATACACATTTATGAAATTAGTTTACAGTTAGGAGCCCTTCAATTTGCGTTACCTTCTCAGCACCGTGCTCAGACTGTATTTCAGGAAAAGCCCAACGATTATTGCTAGTAGTTGGATCTAATTTATAAGGAGCTGAGAGGAAACAATCATGAGAAAATGAGATAGATAACTTCAGCTGGAAACTATAGGGATCAATTATGACATAATCGCAGCCCAGCATTCCCGGGCTCCTGAGATACTGCGTTTTCCTCTTCATTAATCAGAGATAATCCAGAATTAGGGTGTTTAATTATTTGCAGAGATTCTTTTGTACTTTCTGCCTCTAAAAAGAAGATGCTGATTAGCAAATACACAAAAGCTTTCCAGTTCCAGCCACCCATTGCATTTAGTGCAGGATTTTTGGCTGCAGTGTTGTTGTCATATTGAAGGTTTCACTCTTTTCAGGTGAAATTCACCCGTACGCTGAGGGTCCTGATGGATCAGTGGAGCTGGATAAAGGTGGGAATGAAGGGAGTAGCAGGCATTTATCTTGGTTAATGCCCAAGATATTAATGGGATCCCTCCTACTGCTTCCAGTAGGTTTTGAGGTAGCAGCTCAAGTGAAAACTCAGTTTTTACTGGTGTATGGTGGCAAGGCAATAGCAGAGATCCCAACATTTTGTCCATTTTGTTTGCATCTTCAATGGGATGGCTTCTGTACATAACATCAAAAGTGCACATAACCTTCCTTCCCATTTCACCAGAACTGACTCCAGGAGCTTATGAGGTGAGGATGAGAGTCCGGCCACTCTTCTCAGAACAATAGTGTCACTTAGACAGAAGCAAACCTGGAATGTGAAGGGATTTTGACAAACAGAGAGATACAACCTGTGCTGAACAGGGTGATATATGTGCTTAAGTTTTTCTTGTTTCCTAACGTCCAGATTACAGAGCTGGAAGGGCTGCTCTGACTGTCTTGTCAACTTGGAGGAGACTGCAGTCAGGCCCTAGGATTATGATTGCAGAGGGTGCCTAGACTCCTCTTGTGGAGGGTGCTGTGGGAAATTTTTATTTTCTGAGTTATCAAGGCATACAACTGCTTAATGGGGAAAAAAAGGGGGGGGGGGGAAGGGAGGGAAGGGACAGATGTACAGAGAGCAGCAGCAATGCAGATTCTGTGGGTCCTTCTGGCCTGCTGAACTGGATCCACTTGAGCTCCCTCACTTGAGGAGTCCTGGACTCCTGGCTGCACAATGGTGAGCTTTACCTGGTGGGATGTAGAATCACTCCACCCTCTCCCAGCAAAGACAGGTGCTGCACTCCCCTTCAGGCAGAGAAACTCCTCAGTCACAGCTCTTCTTCCACCTGGTTACCTAGTCCAGCCACTGTGCCTGCTGCTGAGTGACTCAGCAGGAGGTGTTTCTGCAGACCCTGAAGGGCATGCCTCATGGCTCAGGACATCACCCATGGCTTCAGGCAAGGCTCAGCAGCTTTTTGGCTGTGACTGGGCTGTGATGGCATTAAACTGAGAATCTGCAACCTACCTTCTGAGAGCACTGAGCTACCTGAAGGACTTAGAGGCTTACCACAGGGATGCCTTGTGGGGCTTTACACAGTGGGTTGGGTAGGATTGAAGTCTATGGGATCTGATTGCTATCTGGAATTTAGGCAATCTGCTTAAATCTCAACTGATGTAGAATTCAAGCCTTATGGGTTTTACCCAAAATAAGAAGCTCACAAGCAATGTGTGTCACATATAGGTTTCTAGCAGATGGAAAACATTACAGACTGGGAATAACTTTGTGGGAGTTGTGGCTTGCCTGACTGTCTCCTAAGATAAGGGCACTAGCCTTAAGTTTTCCATTGGATTGACTGCTCTGTGTGGTGTGTGCATGTACGAAACTGTGTGTGTGTAAATTAGGAGCTTCACATTCTCAGTAAATAGCACCAGCAAATGGAAGCTGGTAATATTAACTCTGTCAAAGCTCAGTATTGATCCTGAGCAGCTCAGTGAAACGCCAGCCTGAGACTGCAGCCTGCTAGCACTAATAATTAAACTGGTTAGCAATATGGAGCTGCCACTCAGATTCTGTCTTATAATGAAATTGTTTAAGAAGAAAAGAAAAAAAAATAGAGCAAGCATGAAGACAAGTCTGTGGTTTGGATCTCCTCTGGAATTTGTTTCTTACAGATCTCAGACTTTGTTGCCTTTATTTTTACTCTCTTTAACTCCTTTGTCATTAGACTTTTTTCCATACAGTTCCAGGTAGAAGCAGACAGACATATATTTTTTGCTTTTCCCCAATTTACTGATTTGTTCAGTGAATGAACTGCTTAACTGCTTGCTGTTATGACGATTGGAGCTGCTCTAGGCCATTCTAGCCTACTGTTTCCAGTGGGGCAGCCCCTGTCTCTGGGTGTTGTGGAACTTAAGTACACAATTGAAGAAAGGTGCCCACTTTTCAGCCTATTTTCAGTCATTTATATCAGGAAGGCTGAGCTGTGCTGATGTATATTGAACTGCTGCCCTATAACACTGGTGTGATTTAGTTTTTTTTTGGTTACCAGTGATTTTATGGAACAACAATATCGTGCTCCAGTGTATCCCTGTGATTTGGATTTTTTACCTCCCTGTTGCAAAATATCCTGGTTGATGTTGTCACTTGTCAAAATACCGAGTGAGATATGAACTGTGTCAGCAGGACTGGTCTGTTCTCTGGTGTTGAACATTCCAGAACAGTTTATACTATATTATATGCAGATCAATATTTAATGGACACACAATACTGTTAAAAGAAGAAAACTTCCTATTTAGATTGAAGTTACTTTGTCTAGAGACTGATGGGGACAAAAAATGACATTCCTGCTTGAGAGGGAGGCCTTATTTTTATACTTGGCCTGTAGTAGAGGATCTTTTGTGCTATCCAGGTAAGAAGTGATGCCAAAAAGAGGCAAAGGCACCTAGTTTTGCAGTGAAGCATTTGCATGCTTCAAACGGTAAATATCTACCAAGTGTAATATTTAAATTGGTACCTGTAGCCTTGTGGTTGCGATCACTGACTGATAGGAGTCCACACAAAAAAGACTAGGTGGAGAAGAGGAAGACCTGAGACTGATGGATGGGAAATAAGCAGAGATGATGATGGAGCCAGTGAGTCAAGATATAAAGTATCAATTGTGTCTTCTTTTAAAGAAAGAATCATCCTGTTCAATGGGGTGGAGAGATTATGTCTCGAGCGAATACAAAGGCCTGTTCAGAGGGGAGGTCTGTCCAAGCAATAATAGGCATCAGTTTGCACATGCTGAGACATAGTTCTTTGGAGAGGCGTGTTTTAAAATGCAATTTTTCCCCTCATGCACAGAGTGACCAGCAAAGTACAGCCTTCCCATTGCAAATGTGACCCCTTCCTAAAGTAAGACATGCTGTTCTAGAGGCTACATGGTACTTCTGTCATACCAGAAAATGGCACTAAGTCCACTTGACACAGGCCATCACCTCACCTTTGCTGTTGCCATCGGGTCCCCGAAGGATCGTGCACTCCTCAATGTTGCCAAACGCCTCGAATAGCCTGCGCACATCGTCTTCCGACTGCTGCTTATTGAGCATGCCCACAAAGAGTTTTCTGTCTTCTGGAACAAAATAAAGAGATGCTTACCATATTTCAGGAGGGATACGAGAGCCAAGATGTCTCAGCATCACATGCAAAACAAACGGTGATTTCATTGGGGTGACACATTTCAGGAGCTGCTAATCTTTTCAGGTGGCTGGCTCGAAAAACCTTAATAGCCTCTGACTTTCAATGAGTACTTGAAAATAATCCAGAAAATTTTAAAAAACCAAACCACCAAACAACAAACAACAGTGATTTTGTTATATATAAAATCTCTAACTGCCTCTTAAAATCCAGGCAGCAAAGTGTTCCAAATCAGCTTCTTCTGATCAATTTTTGCAGTCAGCTTGCAGTAACTTAAATGACAACATTGCTCAGACTGCAATCCAAGAGGAATATGGATAAAGATAGCATATAGAAACCAAGTCCAAATGAAAAATAAAATAAGTTAGTGGCCCTTGCAATACTAAATAAGTTGCAGGAAAAAAATGTTTAACATAAGCTTTTTTAAATCAGGATATAACGGAAGTCACAGCCTGTAAATTGGAGATTTGTCATTCAAGCCCACTCAGAAACATGTATCTAAAAGTTTGGATGAGGTTTTTTAATATATTCATAAAGTTCACTTGAAACAGGCCCAAAGTTTTTGAAACATAAATTGTTTTTTGAAACATAAAGTTAACTTATGTGATTGCTAATGTCTAAGGTAACTTGAGCAGGTGGTATTTCATGCCACAGCAGGACATTATCTGTCAGTAGATAATTGTATTTTGAACAAGGATGCTCAGTGTAACCCAGTAGTGTGCACTTGCAGCCCAGAAAGCCAACCATGTCCTGGCCTAGAACAAAAGCAGGGTGGGCAGTAGGTCGAGGGATGTGATTCTGCCCCTCTGCTCTGCTCTTGTGAGAGCCCACCCAGAGTGTTACATCCAGCTCTGGGGTCCACAACATAGGAAAGATGTGGGCCTGTTGGAGTGAGACCAGAGTGTGGGTTGGAACCACATGATGTTTAAGGTCCCTTTCAACCCAAACCATTTTATGATTTATACTCAGATTTAAACCAAGTTTGGGGATCTTCATGAGACACCTTCAGAAAATATTGGTGAAAACGGACTAAATTTATGATTGTCAGAAATATGTCAGAGGGTGCTGAGTTATGCCTGGAGATCAGGTTTCCATTCAGAGACTAACACCACTGCACCAAGAAAAAAAAAGGAAATTTACATAGTTTACACCGTGTATGTAAACAGGCCATTTGCACATGATTCATAAATGTCTTATTTATCATTCATTAAACACTATGTAAATGTGTGAACCAAGAGGTTTTTATTCAGAGCACTTTACAGAGCAGATGTAACCAATTTGAATAAATATATGTAAATATATAAATAATTTTATTTTTTATTTAATTTATTTTTTAATGTACTGGTTAACCTACAGCTGAACAAAACACTGGTTTGCAACAATCCTTTTCTGGCTGACTAATTGGGCAATTTATGTCACTTTTGTTCACCGAGAAATCACTGGTGTAGGCAATCTGTTCTGCTTCAACCAGTGTTTGATCAAAATTCCCCTCTCCAAGATGCACCTGCACATTGGCAAATTACTTTACAGCCTTGGATGTGAATAATTTTTCATGCAGTGGCTATTGAGTGGGGATATTAGGAGCTTTCAACCCTGCAGTCGAGTTATCCACGGCAGCAAAAAGTGAACTACCCACAGAAAACAAGGAGTTATGTTGCCTTCAGTTAGGCTGATGAACTGGTAGAAGAAATAGGTTTAGGAGGGTATATGTGCACTTCTAATAGGTGAGAAAAACAGAAATAGCCTTCAGACAGACATGTCAAAGCAAGAAATGTTCCTACTTTATGTTGGAACTGATTAAGCAGAGAGGCATTTTGTGGTCTTTGCTGACAACACAGCGTTCAGACTTTAATGATGCACAGATCCCTAACACCATGGAGGTTGTCCTCACCTCACGAGGAGGTGATTTAGACATGTGAAAAGGTTTCTTTCTCGTTGGTAAAGTGTCCTGCAAAAGGACATCCCTCCAAGACATGAGGTATAAGCCTTAGAGAGGCAACGACTGAAGTTCACCACTGTGCACTCTGGGGGACATCTTTCAGTCCAGGGCATGACAGAGCCTTAGAAAAAGAATCCTGTCCTAAGTCCAAAGGTTGTCCAAATATTGGAGGAAAGCCCACCCAGCAAATGAGACCAACTGCCCTGCAAGATGGGAGGTATTTTAGGAAGGGAGCAGAGTAGTGGGAATGAACTAGGAACAGCGCTGGCAAAAGGTTTTACGTAGAAACTTTGTGTCTAGTAAAGACTTCCAGCACAACAGAAGCATTTGTTATATTGTATTTTATATTGCTTCCCCTGTTTCAAATAAGCTGCATCAGCAAAAACACTCCTATAGCTGTGTAACTGTGTTTTCACTAGACTTTTTGCTAATATAAATGTATCATTTTTTAAAAAAAGTCACATCCCTCCTCTGTCAGCAAAACTCTCTAGTGTGGAACTGGCCTGAAACTGCCTTGTTTGGTCTACTTTATGCAAAGCTAAACCCAGGGTTCTAGGAACCATTCAATTTTATTTTATTTTTTTTTTGTTATTGTATTTTTTCTCCCTGCATCTCTGCACTACACTGGCAGTGGTGGTGCTGGTCCCCAGAGCTAGCTGGCAGACAATGTGGTGCTTTGGTGAGCTACCCATAAGCTGGTTGTCAGACCACCAGGAACAGGCTCTGCCAAAGGTGAGGACAACCTTCCCCGGGAGCTGCTGGTCTGGTCACTACAGGGCAGGTGGCACAAAGGGGACCCTCATGGACAGCCAGGACTCAGCTGCTTGGACATCACCTCCAATCCCATCTCCAAGTCAGTGTCCTGTCTCCATCCTGAAAAACAGTGCCTTGTGTTGTTGGGGGAATCATTAGTCATGCCTGCCATCACAGAAATTGACACACACACTTGACTGATAAAAAATGAGTCAGTTTAACAAGTTTTTTACTCTGAGTGGCTCTTATAACAAAGTGCTTCATTTGCCTCTCACACCCCAGCTCTTTCAGGGGACTCAGAAGTGTGTTTTAATGACACCCCTCACACATCTTGGGTGGGAAGAGAGAGGGAAGGGTCCAGCAGATGGGATCATTCAGCATGTTCCAGGTCTTGGCTAATGAGTTTACGCACTGATGGTCTTGTATGAGCCTCTTACACCCTGAGTATCATCATACACTGCTCTTCCACATCTCAAATAAAAAACTAACATGCCATGCATCAAGACAACGACTTCTGATTTTAAAAGATGTCTAAAAAAAGACCATGAAGCTGTCAGAATAAAGTGAAGAGGAATGCGCTGATGTCAGTGGGATGTGTCTTGAGCACTATGGATGCCACAGGTGCCCCCCACCAGATGATTCCAGTGTCCTCTAATGAGAGTTGGGGGATCTACATCCTGCAAAAAATCAAAGTTTTAGGCTGCACACAAATCTGGAGCAGCCACAGATCAAGCTGTCCCTTAATTCTGCCTGCCTGTAGGGTCCATCCATACCAACCATGGTCCACCCATATCACCTGCACGAGTTCCATGCTTTCTCTTCTTTCAGTGAGACACTTTCCCAAATCTATGTGTCTCAGGATCCATGCCTGAATGTCAGAGAACTGGGAAGACTCAGTTCTCTGCGGCCTCCGTTGCAAAGTTCAGTGCTATCATCCTCATTTCAGACTGTGGGACTGAGGGGTAAAAACCTTCAGACCAGGTTCCCTAAGACCTGGGTCCCAGGGGAAAGTGAATACAGTTAAGGAGTACAGAAATAACACTGTCCAAGGCAGAAGCAGAGGACAAAAAGAGGTCAGGCATAAGCCCATGATCTGGGATGTCCCCAGCCTGAGCCATGGGCATGACCATGTGCTCCAGCCTCAACTGGCCCATGGCCCTAGAGAGGGTACCTCACAGCACCATACTGTCTTGCACAACAGAAATGGGCAGCCGCCAGGAGCATCCCCTATCTCCTCTCTATGAAGGAAATCAAGACACTGAGCTTACTCAGCATGTACAAGAACAGGTGTGATGAAAGAAGCCGATCCCACGTAGCCTCCTCCAGGCCACACATGACTGTGCATCAAATATTGATCCACATCTGAGCATCTTCCTCTGCTTTTGTCAAGAAGGACCTGTCCAAATTCCTGTCTATTAAGTACCCCAAAGTGACTATTTCTGATTCTATCTCACATCCAAATGTTACACGTTGGTGAAGACACCTCGTTAACCTTGCTGCAGGGTCAGGCCTTAAAGCAGCAGCACTGTGAGCAGTGACAGTCCTGCAGTGTTGTGACCGAATGTGGTGTTCATGTGAGCCTCTTCTACCCATGTTTTTGAGTTCCCTCATTATTGTTCACCCCATTATTGGTCTTTGCCCACAAGCTGAGTCTATCACGCCTGCTTCGCCATGGAAATATCCAGCCACAGGTGGATATTTCTGTGTGTGGTGGTACCCAGGAGAGACAAGGAGGTTTTTGCTGGTGCACTCTGATGACACTGAAAATTAAATTTCTCCCAAGTCTACCCATTTTGCTGTAAACAAACCACCACAACAACAGAAGGCAGCAGTTCCTTCCAGAAGGACAGACTGGGAGAGAAAGACCACAGCAATGGCAAACCAGGGTTCCCAGAGTTGTCCCTTTGGTGACATTCCCAATATCCCCATGCAACCAGGCTTCCCTCTTCTCAACTACTCTGCCAGGGATGGAGGCTTGTGTTCGTCAGGAAAACCGGGCTGCAAGACACAGTGATGAAGAAATGCAACTTGTCAGATAAATATACAGTGTCTATAAATCTCCCTGCTATGTTTACAGGAAACCTCAGCACTTTCCCTGGTGCAAATAGGGGTTAAATTATTCCCTGTTCTACTTGTATTTAAATGTTATGTTTCTATGATAAGCGTAAGGCTGAGGTGTCAGATGGGCCCGGGCGAAGGAGACAACACACGTGAAAGGTGAAATAATAGAGCTCTGGAAACCAAGTGCTGAGAGGAGACGGGAAGGAGGGATCTGGGAGCGAGGGGGAGAAGGGGGAGGACGGGCACTAATTAAAGAGACAGAAGGGACAATGAGATGCAGGATGTTTGACCCTCTGTGGAGCAAGAGGACAAGAACAAGAATCACAGCAATTGTGGAGGGACTGGGGGAAAATTAGGGTCACTCACAGGGAGACATGACATGGGATTGTGTTTATCCAGATAGCTCTCGCTAATGTATGTGTGTGCGTGGGGGTACATTTAGATAAGAGTATATAAATACACGTGTTCTCATATTCCTCATGCAAAACAAAGAGGGTGAATCCTTGTATCAGGGAAGCATAAGCCAGCTTTACTGTCTAGAACATCGCATTCAAAGCCCCGGAAATAAAGAGGGACAGATTTACCACCATAGTGGCCCAGGCTAATGAGGAGGTCAAACCAGAAGATCACTACAGTCCCTTCTAGCCACAAACCCACTTATTCCAAAACCTATGAGCCTCCCTATTTCATCCCAGGTTCATTGCCAGAGCATCACACATGGATAGTGTGTATGCTTCTTTATGCAAGAGTAAAACTAGCCTTTTTTTAATTCTGTGTGGGAATGAGCATCTTCTGTGTGTGCACGGTATTCACCAGAGCAGCCCTCTGATGTTACTCAATGCCTTTGGCTTTCTAAGCATCAGGACCAGGTTGTTGTATGGCTTAGTTTCAGAAAGCAGATGCTAATTAATTCCATTATTTATATTGCTAATAATTATTTGTCCCTGCTGTAATTCCCCTCCTCCCCAAACATTGCTTGCACACACAGTGGGGGACCATCTGCAGTGCCATGGTCCAGGCACTGGGAAGGCCTTTAGGCTTATCTCCTTGGCACCATGACAGAACAAACGAGCAGCCTAGAGAGGTTTTCTGTGCACGTGTGGGTAAGAAGAAGTGCTGGTGCATAGGACCAAGTGGTACATTTACCACAGAGGATGCAGGAGGCAGAGTGGGTCTTCTTTGCCCACTCTCCTGACTTATCCTTGGCAGACAGGGGAGAGGAGACAGTTCTGAGGGTGTTCATTGCAGAAACATACAGAATCATAGAATGATTTGGGTTGAGAGGAACCTTTAAATGTTTATCTTGTCTAACTCCCCAGCAGTGAGCAGGGGCATCTTCAACTATAGCAGGCTGCTCAGTGCTTTGTCTAACTTGATCTCCCACGTTTCCAGGGCTGGGACATCTACCACCCCTCTGGGCAGCCTGTGCCAGTGTTTCCCCACCCTCACGGTAAAAGAAACATTCCTTGTAAGTAGTGTGAATCTGCCCTCTTTTAGTCAAAAAGCATGAGTCTGTGTCCTATTGATATGGGCTATATTCAATAGTCTGTCCCCATCTCTCTTATTAAAGTACTGAAAGAGCCAAACAAGGTCTCCCTGCTGCCTTCTCTTCAACAGGCTGAACAACTCCAACTCTCTTAGCTTGTCTTTGTAGCAGAGGTAGTTCAGTCCTCTAATCAGCTTTGTGGCCTCCTCTGAACACTCTCCAACAGGTCCACACCTTTCTTATGCTGGGGGCCCAGATGGATGTAGCTGGATGTAGCACTTCATGTGGGGATCTTACAAAAGCAGAATAGAGGGGCAGAATCACCTCCCCCAACTTTCTTTTGATGCAGTCCATGACATGCTTGGTTTCTGGGCTGAAAGAGTGCATTGCTGACTCATATCCAGACTTGCATCCGTCAGTGCCCCCAACTCCGAGTAGTGGGATCAGGAATATGCCAGACTCACAATGGTGAAAAAGAACTATACACCTAGGTTTCTTTCAGACTGCTATGAACAAGGTATCCTCCTCAGGTCAAAGAAGAAATAAGGAGCTATAGAGTGGAAGGGCGAGCTGCAGGTGCCCTGAACACTACAAAAGTTTGGTTTTAGCTCTGAACTCAAACCTGCAAGCTCAAACCTGCCCCCCTCTCGAGCCAGAGTGTCCCACCACTCCACTCAACCCGTGCTAATTCAGGCGATCAATAGGCTAAAAGCAGGGCATTTCCCAGGTCCTGGGCTTCACACTGCTACTACCATTTTCACAGCAGTTCTACAGCTATGTGATGATGATTATCGCCCTTTCCACGGGGGAAGTGATTACGAATTCTGTTGTAGCTAATTGTAAATTAGCTAATTATCTTCTCCATGATACCTTGCTGGAAAATACATGAACCTTGTAAAATAGAGGTGTTTCAAAAATTAGGATGGGGCGGGGGGGAAACCACCACCAAGAATCAAAAGCCCAACCTGTTGTTCTGGAAACAGCTGCCTAACTGCTGCCTAACTCCAAATAACAGCAAATGAACCCTCCTTCAACCTGCACTGGCTCCTAATTCACCCTTTTTCCCTCCTCCTCCCCATATATAACAGCACCCTCAAGGGGCAAATTCTACTGCAGGCTTTAAAGTGTTTGCTGAGTTCACCTGTTCCTAGCAGCTGGGTGTTGTGGGGCATCCCTAATCACGTTTTAGCAGGAGTGACTTTGTGCTGATCTCCTTCCCCTCCTCCCTCCCCGGTTTGGTTTTACTCAACAGATTCTTTATATCGCATGCGTTAGTAGATACGATTGCACAGCTGGTGGTCTCCTAGTGCTGGAGGCAGAGGCTTTGAGACACCCGGGCTAGAGAGAATAACAGCTAATCTGAACAGCTGTGTGATGGGGACAAGCACAAAGGAATATAAGCCCAGGTGTGGGAGCATAATTCTCCTGCACAAAGAAGGAAACTTCATCCCACAGGTGCGTTACTCTCCACTGCTGCATCTGAGAAAAACTTAGTTTGAAGGATTTCTCTTATTTAATTGCTTGGCTCCACTCTGAGCCCTGACTTGGACATGGTTCCTGTAAACAGAGTGAAGAACAGCTGAAAAAGAGACAGAGGGTCTGTCTGATTCGGTCTGCTGTCTCTGGCAATCGCCAGTTGTGGATGTCTGGGGAAGACTAAAAGAAACGGGGAAACAATTATATTATTCCCCCAAAATATTCTCCTAGAATTCAGTGCTCTGCAGTTTAAGGAATCCTGGAGTATGCAGTGGGGGTTTTTTTTGATTTTTTTTTTTTTTTCATATGTAGTAGTTTCTGAAGTGTCTTTATTTGATGTAATTGTTCAGTGGACTTATGAACCCACACAAGTTGCAAGCATCCACCACATCCTGCAGCAAGACTTTCTGCAGCTTAAGCATGAACTGAGTTAGGAACTTCCTCCTACTGTTTATTTTGAACATGTCACTAACCATTTTCAATAGATAGAACCTAGATCTTGCTCTGGAAAAGAGTGGAAATCACTCCTGATCCAGTTATGGAAGAGTGGACCCATGAGGATATTCAGGAGCTTGTCTGAACCTCTTTTTCGTGCATTTCAGACTGGTATTTGTGACTCCTGGGTCCCATCTCAATCCATGCTCTGGAAAATGTGGAAGGGAAAATCACTTTTCCCTTAGAGTGATTTGTTATTCCTGGTACCAAAGAGATGGATGACTGTGCAGTTACTGTTATTAAATACTTACAATACATCTCTGCCAAGGACAGCGGCCTCAGTGGAAATATGGGCTACATAAATTAACTAGTGCAAAAGGCAACCTCAGTTTCCCCACCTACAAAAAGACTAATTGGTGTTTGTAACAGGCAAAACTGGGCATTGGTGAGGTTTGCACACTCCAGGAACTCAGGGAGCTCTTGTAGTAATAATGAAAGATACCTGGCAGGCTGGTGGTCAGATCTATGCCTGCACCTTATGGTGGTTTGTTTCAGATATAAGTGGCTGGAGCTTTCCCAACTCCTTTTTCATGGAAGAGGAGTCCATGACAGGGTAAGTCAAGGTAGGGTTTAGTCCTGAATGAAAGCCCATATTTGCAAATGACAGTGACTGTGGATCTTGGAGTTATCTTCCAGGGAGAGATTTTCATGTCCTGCAGCAATATGATGCCTAAAGACAGCATTGCAGTGATGTAGGTACATGTGTTCAAGAGAACACAGATGCTGGCTGCTGTTGGCCCTATGATAAACTGGAAAGAAAATTAACTTGTTGCCAGATGGTGAATCCAAAACCTAAGATTGTGTTTTTAAATTAAAAGTGACTTGGCCTATTCTCTACTTTCAGTGTCCTTGTCCATACTACAGTCCTATTCTCCTGAGCAAAGACCTGCTTTACAGGGAACTGGAAGAGGTCCTCAGTGTGCATCAGCTGCTAAGCCACATCCAGAAATCATCTAATAGAGCAATAGGATGGGCAGGATGGATGAAGTGCAGAGCCATGATGAAAAATAGAAGGAGAGGATGGTTCAGAACAAGAGACTGAATGTGTTTTGGGCTTGACTGGTCTGTGCTGCTGTAGCAACATCTGCACTAAAGTGAAATCCAACCTTAAACCTACATCCTCATCCGGACAGTTCAGATTAAAGCACACTCAGGCTTCATCTATCCAGATAGTGTGTGAACGAAACTTTGGCCACCGGCCAAGCAAACTCTGCCATGAAGACATAGCCTAAATAATTCTAAGACCACCACCCCTCTTGTACAGCTGAGAATATTATAACCCCAAGACAAATATCAGTAGTTCTGACTTGCTGAACAGCGCCGTCACAACTGTCCATTGCCAAGAGATGCCATTCCCTGTGCAGATTTTCAATGACAGGTTTTATGGTGTTTGATATTGAGCTGGGAAAACAACTTGCAAACACCCATTCTATTTGTAGCCCTTGCTTAGGGAAGTTGGTGAGAGCAGTTTAAAACCCTGTGTCAGGCAAAGAACAGAGACTCTGCCCAATTTGTGCCTGGCAGTTCATAATTCTTCCAAGTTTATTCATTATCTGAAACACACAACTGGAATATTTCTGAGAATTATTCATGAGTCAATGCTTTTTAGGAAAAGATTCAGGAGTCAAAATGTGATCTTTCTAAACTCAACATACAGCCTAAATACACACTTTCTTTGCACCAGCTCTCCGCTATAGGAAGAATATCTGAATTCAAATCAGCCTTACAATCATGAAAAAAAGCAAAAGTCATGCCTCTTTCCCTGGAAATTAGCAGCCTGTTCTTATAGTTCCCATTTTCTGAGAATACCTCTGGAAACATTCACCTAAGGAGGAGTCCCAGCATCAAAGAGTGGAGGTGTGCAGCTGTGCTGTGACTAAACTTCACAGGATTTTGCATGACTGTCTAGGCTCCTTCCTCCTGTGAATCCATGAATGTTTCCCTAGCCCAGGTTGACAGATTTCCTGAAGAAGAAGGAGGTGAAGGAGAAGACTGTCTTGTACTCTCAAATGACACCTCAAATGAACACCGAATCATGCTTTTACACTCATCTTTCAGAGGCAGCTCAGTTTTGAATGCAACTCCTACAGCCTTTGGTTCTGGGGAATTTAACAGATCTTAATTCTTATGTGTAACATCCCCTTTTAACTCTGTGGCCACACAAGGTTGAGGCTGAGCCCGAAGGGCCATTTGGTTTTCACGCTCATTCAGAGCAAAGCTTAGAAGCTTCTTGACAAACTCCGCAGGGTCAGTGATGTCAAGCCTGGTATGTCAGGAAAATAAGTTTCAGTTCCCAAACTTATCTCACTGGTGACCTGTTGGGGCTTTGAAACCCTTTGCAGAAGCCTAGAAGGCCAAGACATTAATCCGTGGTAGCACTCCAGCCTTGAGCACGGAGGACTATTGAAACAGCATAGGCATGGGCAGGAAGGGGGGTGGGAAGGACATATTTTCTCTTGCAGGAGCTGGGACGACATTTCAGATCAAATTAAACTTCAGTTTTTAAAGACTTCAGTGGAGGTAATTGAAACACTTCCTCACAATTGCCTGAACCTAAGTGTTATCTCTCTTTTCCTCTGTATATCATCCCTTTTCCCCCAAGCCTGCGACAGCCCCGCACGGCCACAGCCTCCTTAATATTAAAGACGGTGATTAAATGGGATTCACCAAAAGACAAAGGGCTGAAAACCTGCCAATTGTTAATCCCTCTTTCGCTGTGCTTAAAAATTCCATTTTCTTCATTTGAAGAAAGAGGGGGGGGAGAAAAGAGAATTATACGCCTATGTCTAATTTAAATTCTGGTGTCGCGGGTCCTGTTCCCTTCTCCCTCTCTTGACGTCTGAATATATTCCTTTATTACCATTATTACAGCTTTCTGATTGCATTAAAATTCATCCACACGCTTCTCTCCACATTCCACTTTTCTTTTGCCAGTTTTTTTGCTAATTCCTTTTTTGTCTCCCCCCTTTTCTCCCCACTTTCAAATTATACAGAATGCTATTAAAGATCTCCACAACTCCCTTCTCTATTGCTTTTATAAACTTGCTGGCTTTCTTCCTCTCCATCCCCTCATCTACAAACAAAGAAAATAAAGAAAAGGGAAAAGAAAACAATAATAATAAAGGAATCCAAGCAGCACATCTCATAGGTCTCAATAACACCTTTCCTACATCATACAGCTCCGAGCCTAACGCTCACTTCAGTTATGAAGCTGTATTTCACAAAGAAGTTTTGTGTATTATTTGTTTGATTCTTGTACCTGGAATCCTCAGCTAAAATCAAAAGTGGAGTGTGCCAGGCTGTGTGTGTGCATGGAAAGATACAGTCCTGCCTGTAACTGTAAGGAGAAAAATAAGGAGATTGGAAAAAAGGAAATATAATATCACCCTGCTTTACATAGCAGGAGCTGAAATCCTGTGAGGATTTGCTTATGGATGTGAGCAGTGAAACTGGGCATGCAGTGCATATGGCCAGTTGCAGGTGATTAGTACAAGGTCTGAACTCAAACAGGATCCACCCATTTAATCCTTCAGGCACCCCACTGGCTGCTAGGACACCTTAACAGTGACTTTTTTTTCCCCTCAAGACAGATCACCTAAAAAGAAGGTAGATCTTTGCTTAAACCAGTCACACTCTGGGGATTTAATAGGCAAAAATGAAGGTGGGAACTGGACTCCGCTGCTGTACAGAATACCACCTGCCTTATGGGCAGTTGAACAATAAAGTGGAGGGGCATAACATGGTGCCAGTGTGATTAGGCTGGGGTGTCTGACGCCCCTAACCTGCCCTTGTAACTCTCCTCGTCCAGCTGGGAGGAAGAAGCTGCTACTGTGAATCTGTCATTCATTCTTACCAGTTCTTCACAGGGTGTCTAAGTAGGTTTTTTGTTGTTTTGGTGGTTTTTTTGCTATTATTATTTTTGTTGCTGTCACCCTCAATTACACTGATATAATGAAATGACTGAAACAGGATGAAAAATGGAATTTTCTTTCTATAGCAAATACTGATGTCTCAAAAAATGTGCTTTCACTTTGAATTGGAGAGGCCAAAGTTCTTGCGAAATGGAAATTCTCCACTTGTGAAACATTACAGGGTATTGTCTCGGAGGAATAAAAAGCCTTTGTCTTAATAACCTCAAAACATAAAATATATAAAGCAGAATGGCTGTGGTTTTCAGCCAGACAAAAGAAAGTATGTTTTCACACACTATATGAATAAATGAAAGACATTTCTGTCATGGGATGTTGCTGAATGCAAAAGTCATAAATTAGCTGCAAGGCAAATGAGACAGATTAGTGGTGGTTATGTCCACTCAATGCTATGAAACATGAATATCCAGATGAAAAATCTAACTTAGTCACTAAACCTCTGTCTGCTGGAAACCAGAGGGTATTAAGTGGAGGATCACTCTTCATAAAAACCCTATTCTTACTGTTTCTAAATGGGCACTGCTGGAGCAGAGGATGCTGGACTAGACAAACCTTTGGTCTAACTCAAAACGGAAGCTAGTGGTTTAATACAATACAGACTTGAAACAAAATTAAATCAAAAAGATCCTGTTAAAATGACAGATTTGTACCTCCTGAAACAAGAACTCAATACATTAATTTAAAAAAAATAAATGTCCCCTGGCAAAAATCTTATTGAAATGAAGCTGTTCCAGGGGAATGCTTTGCCTGTTACAAAACTACATGTTGGGCTAGATAACTGTTTCTTCGAAATGCTTTGGCCAGCTCAACAAATGACCCAGGAAATGAATGGGTCTGCTTCAGGATGCTGCCCAGCAGCATCTGTCTTGATTCATCCACATGCTCATTTAGACTGTTACCCTAAGGTGCGTGTGAGAAGGAACATTATATTCCAGTGATGTTACACCAGTGCTTGAAATAAACATCGGGGATTCAGGGTTAGAGCTGAAGCTTATTGAAGTTAATGAAAAAGAGTGCCACAGAGCCTTGCAGGCTTTGGATCAGACTCTTGATTTGCTGAAGAGCTGCTTAGTATGTCCCTACCACTGCTGGGTATTGCAGATTCTCCCTGATGCAAAACAGCGTGTTACACCCGTGCCAGGAGAAATCTGGAGGGGATGGAGCAGAAGGACAGCAGAGCCTGAGCAATCCCCATCACACCTTTTGTGTGCCAGGGTTTGGGCGTCCGAGTGTATTTCCCTGATTCAGCCAATTTCCTTGGGCTCCTGTCACCTCTCTGTTGCAATAAGGAAAAAAACCAAAATCCCTGTGAAATCTGCACAGGGAAAACTCCTCCTTCCTATGAGTAGAAGACTTTCCTGCAGGTCTGACCACAGGTTTTAAAACAGCAGTGCAGAGCAGTGAGGGAATGCAGAAAAATTGGGATCAGGCAGGGTTTGCAATAGAATTTATAACCAACACATTCACAGAGGAACTTTCCTTTAGTGAAAGTAATATTCAGCACACACTTGTCTTGAAGCAGGACCTGCTGGGCTGAGAAAGAAGCTACTCATAGAGGTGGGATATCCTGTGCCCTGTTCTGGAGCCCCTCAGGCTCTTTATCTCCCTGGATTTGGCCTGATTTCAGACTCAGGGGAGACCCATCCCACTCAGTGCATTGAGACAAAGATTTCTCCTCTCACTGGGGAAAGCGAGATTCCTTTGATGTCACTTAGCACCCCCCTGCAAACATTTTATTAAAGATTATTTCTTCCACCCACCCTCCCACCCCCCCAGCTCTCAACTCCAACTGGCTTTAAATGCCACTGTCATTTCCATCCGCTGACAGAGCTCTTTAACTGCCGCGCCGAATGGCATTCGCTAAAACCAACTAATAGAAGGAAATGAGGTTAACCTTTAAGAAAGGTGAAAACGAGCCGGGTGCTATGCCAGCAGTAAAGAATAGTTCATAAACAGCCTCCTGCTGCAGAGGCAGTTTAGTCCAGGCACTGGTGTTGCTGGCAGTCCTGTGGGCAGGTGGGTTTCAGGGGGAGGATTGGTCAGGAAAAGGGATGGGACCACCTCATTCACATGGCTGAGTCATCCCTGCCTGTGGGGACAGTCCCGTGACTCTGATCTTGGCTGCTGTGGTTGAATTCACAGCAAACATGCATTGGCTGTAGTGGACTTATATGATATATTAGTGGCTTGCACCAGTAAAGCTTTTCTCCACCACCTTCCGAAGCATGCAGGAAGATGGAAGTGCTCCAGGCCAAATCCTTGCTGAGTTTGTTTTTCCACTGGTCTTTTTAAATCCCTTGCAGCTCAGCCCAACACTGCCTAGTAATTCTTACTGTCTGACCCAGGGCTCTGCTTCTGTAAAAGTAGTATCACTGAGTGGTGCTGACCTATCTGAAGGACCGCTATTGTCCTTTTGTTTTCCTTCAGGCTTTATGACTTTGTCACCTCCTTTGTCAAGAGTTAGATAAAATCTTAGCTTTAAACTACAGTTTGATCTTACACATACCACTCCTAAGCTCCTACCTGAGACCCTGTGCTATGCAACTCATGAAGGAGAGCAAACAGGAAGAGTTGGGGACCAAAGACCATGCACTTCTATACAAGAGCTGCAAGAGAAGGGGCGTCTCTCAGTCTATACAGAAGACTCAAGTGTTCAAGGCCAGGTTGGGTGGGGCTTTGAGCAGCCTGGTCTGGTGGGAGGTGATCCTGCCTGTGGCAGAGAGGGCTGAACTAGATGGTCTTTAATTTTAACAGCAGATGAGTCTTAAAGGAGGGAACTCAATACCTTAGCAGTTTGAGTATCAGAAGAAGGAGATGCAGCAATGCCGCGATGAGAACAAGACAAATATTTATTAAGTAATTTTCTATTGACAGTGCTCTGCTTCATCTAATTTTAATTAGACCAGAGAGCCTGAAGGATGCACATACTACCAACTATACTAACAACAACTGGCAATATAAGACTGAGTCCATGCAAAGTGGGGATATTTGTCTCCTGTTTTCAGCCAATTTTCTCCACTCTGTATAGGTGTGTCTCTGTTTTTTCACAGAAGTGCACTGAAGTTGGTATATCATCCTACCACTGCACCATGCTGGACATGCTATTGTCTTTCTCTGGCCATGTCAAAAGTATTTGAAATGGAAAATTATACACCTGGACCAAACAATTAGTAAGCATAAATCTAAAAGCTTCCTGATCTTTAGTAGGTATAAATCAACATTACACTCATACACCATTCAGTGATAGAATTATTTCTCCCACCAACACAGCTATGGCAAGATCAGCAAACAAAAAAACCAGTTATCCCATTCCTACTCAATAGTAGCAACTGGAGAAATTAATTCCCTAATTCAAGGCAAAATCGAAGTCTCAGAAAGGTGAATTTCCAGCTACTAGGTCTTTGCTGTCCACATAGGAAAAAATGACCCTCAGCAGGCTCTTTCCACCTCAGATTTCATCACTACTAATAATGCTTTTTGGCTAACAATACTTTTTGGGGTGTGTGGAGAAAGCAGGGCTGTGCAAGCCAGATTTAAACCTGGCTGCAGTCCCTATTACTGCAACAGTACTGTAACTGTGCTAAGGGGAGTCATCTCTTCCCTTCATCAGTAGCTGGGACTCAGAGAAACAGAGAGAGACAGAGAGCGAAGGTGCTGTTTTATAGCAAGCCTTTTTCTGAGCTTGAGAGCTCACTGTGCTATTATTTCCCCTTTTTCCCTCATTTCAGGCCTTTTTTGTGTTTCATGTTTGGCCCTCGGCAGGCTGAGAGACGTGCTGACAAGTTGTAACTCTCACTCGGCTTGGCGAGGGCTTTGTTCTCTGCGTGCGTGGCACAGACTCGCTTCCTCTTTCGAAGTGTGACAGCGAGCGATAACACTGACACACAGAGCCAGAGCCCGGGCTCGGCGCGCTCCCCGTGCTAAAGACCCTCTTCGGTGATCTGCAGCATCGGTCAGGAGGCAATGATAGGCATTGCACAGGCAAACACACAGCAGTGACGACTACTCCTTTCTCCCCAAACCCCCTTAACCCCAGATTAGTCAGAGGCTCTCACATGCCTGATTCTTCGAAAAGTGATTTGTAGTGGTCTGGTCTCTCCCCCTCTGTACCAGAGATGTCCACAGAGCTGCCCCCCCGGGGGGCCTCCCAACCCAGGTCTGAACCACCACGCCAAAGCCATTCTGCTGCTGCCTCGCAGCTGTCCCCACAGGTTGTATTTTGCCCAAAAATGTGTGTCCTGGGGAGGGGCCAAGTCTTACTACAAGGACAACAGGCAAAGCAACCGGCAGCATCATAGTTTGCTTTGATGTGCATCCTTTTGTGACAAAAGCCCGTCTCTGACTTCTGACTTTATTGTGTTTGGCGTCGCATTCAAATTAGAAAAGTTTCAGGGGAAAGTTCAGCCTCTCTCCTGCTGATTAAAATGCTCTTTAGTATACAGGCTGTTTTCCCAGAAAAGATACTTCCATAAAGACCCAAGTCTGTTGGAGCTCTCTCAGGCAAGGATGAGCACAACTCTTTAAGCCTGACACTTGGAGACATCTGTTTCATTTATGCAGGTCTTAAAAATCTACTACAGTTTTTAAAAGATGAATGCCAGGCTGAGATCAGTTTTCCAGAGTACTCTCTCCACCAATGCTACCTACTAAAAAGCCATCTTTGTCCTCCAGTTTCTTTGTTTGTATAGCAAGAGGTCCCATCAGATGATTTTGCCCACCACCAAGCCGGGAGGTAATGTTGGCTTCTTCAGCTGTGCTAACCACTTTTCTAGGTCATTGCCTAGGTACTTTTCTAGGTCACTGTCTTATGAAATATAACCCCTCGCTCTTTAGGCCTGTTTTTTAGCCTTATTCCTCCATGAGTCAGCTTAGATTTGGTTCTGCAGAAACACGCACATAATGCCTCAGCCAGCCAAAGCTCATTCAGAGTGACCTAAGTGACTCAGATGACTCTGTATCAGAGTTCTGTCCTTACAATTTTCCATTTTGTGTTATCCACAGATTTTATCAGCCAGGATATTTAATTCCACATCATTCATGACAATGCTGACTAGCATCAGAGCTGGTTACTGATCCGTGTAGAACCCTGCTACAAATACCCTCACTCTATCATGCTTTCTCTTTGACAACTGCATTTTGAGATTTGTCCATTACCCACTTCTTAATCCATTTAATGTCCACCCTCTTGAACGCTGTACTCAGCAGGAACTACAGGGAAGTTCCAATTCTAGAGATCCAACCTTTGCAGCTCAAGATAGCTTCTACTGATATGGAAAACTCAATCAGTCAATTTTGCCAGAGGGAAGATAAGATCTCAAAGATACATAGCCCCTCTTCTCCCTTCCCTTGCCTCTGGCATTGTTCCTCCTCCCAACTTGAACAGCAGGACTTCAACTCTGCTGCAGCACAGTTCTCTAACTCCAGCAGTTAAGAAATACTGTATTTTCCTTTCCCCAGATATTGCTATAAAAGTTGGGCACCAACCTCAGTTATTTCTGCTCTTTGCTCTTGATTATTGTGGCTTATTTTTAATGACTGGTTCACTCACAGGTTGTGTTTGCTATGTGTATGTAGATGTTATATTTGCAAATACAGTAACTCAACCACCCTAAGAAGGACCCTGTTCTTCTTTATTATATTCTTGTCACTGTTATGTCTGCCGGTCCCTGGGACTAAATACCCTCTACAAGCTACTCCCACAGAGAGTGTGAGAGCTGGAGAGACCAGCAAATAGAGGAAAACAAAGTCACAATTCCTAAGAGTGTTTCATGCAAGGGGAAACACAGGACAGTTTTTTTTCCTTTTCCCACCTCAACATCTTTTTCCTGGGAGCAGAAGTAATTCTATTGAATATACTCAGAGATTTCCCTGCACAGTGAAGCAACGTAAAGGCATAGGGTTCTTATCATTCAGCTTCCCTGAACATTTCTCTGAGCTAGAAACAAAGCCCAGGTCCCAGTTGGGATGACATTTATTTAGCATATGTAATGTTAACCAAAAGATGTCAGGGAACATGCACTGAACCCTGTTTTGTCTCTTCCGCTGTTTAACTATTGGCTTGCCCTGACTCATCTTTGCCCTGTTCAAGCCACTTTGTCCCAGGCTGAGGAAGGTGATTTGGTGATCCTTCGTATTACAGGCACCTACTTCAGGTAGCAGCTCACGCCTTGTCTAAGCAGAAGCAAGGATGCAAGGAGTAGTGGCTTGAATGATTTGGTGTAGGCTTTCCTGAATTTTAAAAAAGACACTGAAAGTTTGCCTGCCAATAACCCACTCATGAGTAAGACACAAGAGTTTGCCCCCAGCTCCCTAGGTACTCATCCTACATTCAAGAGATGGCCTTTTATCTCACTGTTTCTGCTGTTAGATATGACAGTAGTTCTGGGAAAATCTCTTTGTTTTCTTTTTTTTTTTTTTTTCATCTCTCCATCTGCAATCCAGGGGAATTTTGGCCTTGGTTGTTTTGATACCCAATTCTGAAAGAAGATGCTATCACAGTGATGATAGAGGAGACATAACACAGCCCTAGCATACTCATTCAAACTCTGCCCAAGTAATAGTGGGTGGTGGTGTTGGCCCCAGTTCAGGCTTGGGGTAACTGAGGTCTGGTGAAGTTAAAGAGATGCAGCCTGGAACAGACTTTGAGAGTTGTGAGCATTTACCTTGCAGCACAATCCAGCAGAAAGTACAGTCCTTTCCTCTGGGTCTGGATTTTTCTACAGCACTTTCAGAACACTAGTCCATAATCCTGACTTCAGAGAGCTTTGCACAGGCTGCCTAAATTATATTAAAGCACAAGATTTGTAGCTCAGTTCACCCAGAAAAAGCGTGTGTATGTCTGCGTGTTTGCATATGGATGCGTGCGGTGTGTGGGAGTGATTCCCTAAATGTGAGGCAAAGTGCCTATCACAGAGAATAGACCTTAAAAGGGTTCTCTGAGCTGTAAGTGAGAAACCAAAGCTGGGAAGAGAAAAATAAAGCAATAAGACAACCTTACCACTACCACCAGCAACTCAAATTAAAAAGCAAATGTGTGTGTAAGAAAAAGGAAGCTTTGGATAAAAAACAGGGATAAATGACATTTGTTGTGAAATGCCTCCCCCACTCCTGTCCCCAAGTGATAAGAAAATGAAGATGCCAGGGGAACTTCAGGTTGGATTCAGGCAACAAAAACATTTTCAGGTCAAGCTTCATCTGATGTTAGCTTGAGTTCCCCCCTTAAATGCACTAGGCAAAGGTGCCACTGTCATCACTCTCCAAACCTGTGTGTCCCCACAACTTGATGGAGATGTGGACAGGTGCCCATGGGCCCTCTCATGCCTTCCCTTCCAGCAAATGCTACCACCAAAATGCCACCCCACCTTCTGCTTTATGTGTGGTCCATGTCCATCCCAGGATCCTAGCACTGCCTTCCAAGGAGCAAAGCTTCATGAAAGCTTGGGAAAGAGGAGGAACTGCTCCAGGAGAGCACCTGTGACCCAGGACCCTGGTAGGACTCTCCATTGCCCTGGCTCACTTCATGGAAAAGCAGGGAGCCAGGCAGTCAGTGCTGTCAACTTCTGGGTATCTGAGGGAGCTGACAGCTGTCAATTAATGCTGACAGAAGTGAGAGGGATTCAACCAAAGGTGTACCAACAAGAACGGTGGGTGCCTAGCATGGACAGGAGGAAACCAACTTAAGTGTTTAAAATGCCTGAGAGAGTGTGAGAGATTATTTTTTCCTTGTCTTTAGTGGAGTTGAGGTCATGGCCCTGTCTCCAGTCCCATTACCCAGTGAGTCCTCAGAAACCTCTGCATGGTGCCAGATCCAGCCCAGCACTGAGCACTGCCTTGGAGGTGTTGAAGGGTTGGCAGGATGGGGACTGCTGCTGATTTACTTCCTTGCTACTGTTTGGGTAAGCAACAAGGTAGGAAAGGGGGGATGATTGAAAGGAGTGGGGAGAGAAGAAGAAAGGGGGAAGAAGAGATAATAAGAAAGCCCCCACTGCCCTCTGCCATTGTGCTGCTCACTGGAAGACTCCCTACTGAATTACGCTGTCGTCTTGCAGGAAAGCATGTAATAACTGAAAATACAGTGTCAAAAGGAATTTTTCAGGCTTTGACAGCTCATAAATTACAGTTCATTGACTTCTTCCTGGGTCTAGATTTAAATTAATAGGCAAGTAGATATATATTTCTTTTGCTCCTTTCTCCCGAGAAGTAGCAGTTGTGGAAGTGACGCAGTTTCTTGCATCTCCATCTCCCCCTTCCCTCCCTCCCTCCCTTACAATCAGTCTCACCCTGATGCAGACCAGCTTCACTCAGTCTCAAACCCCAGGGCACAGCACAGTGGTCCTACTGAAACCACCTCTCCCCAGTACACAAGTGGGAAAGCAAAGGCCAAGAAATTCATTATTCCCTAGAGCAAATGGTCTCTTTATAAAATCAAGCCCTTTCAGAGGAGGTATTTGGTGGAAAATGGTCATGGGCAGTAAAGGTCAGAGACGCTCAGCTAAGTCAGTGATGGCTGCAGCATCCAAAGTGAAAGCAAGCAAAAAGAATAGGCCTGCCTCCTAAATAAATCAAAGTGAGATGAAATGGCCATCGATGAACAAATGTGCATTGCTCTTTCCATGGAAATGTAGGTGCTCACCGATAATGAGTATAAAGGTGGCTATGTGAAAGGCTGGCTGACTGGCTGGCTGGACAGACAGTTGCATGTAATGGCAAACAGACTACACAGGAAATCATTTCTCCAGAAGGTACTCACGCTCTAAAAGGGATTACACTCTGTATCTCTTGAATCTCTTGGATGCAATGTTAAGCAATAAGTCTGCTGGTCTGAGCTGAACAGCTCCAGCATTTTGCTGCTTCTTCTTCCAGGAAGATGGAAGCTTGCATACTCAATGCTCCAGTGAACAGTAGTGCTCAGCAGTGAAGCTGTTTGGTGGTACATCAAAGCATGGTAGGGAGGTGTCACGCTGCAAAGGACCTCTTGTTCCTTTGTAGGGTGACACATTTATGAGTTTGGGGCAGGATAACCTGAGGTCTGTTTGTGATGTTGCTTTTCAGGTATGAGGAGCTCAGTCTGCATCAGCAATGGATGTGAAATTCCTAGGAGGATGTGGATTTGCAACACGTAGGTAATGCAATGCGTCAAGTGCTTTTGGATCCTGCGGTTTGAAAAGGTCTCATGTAAAAAGGGGTTATTAATAGTATTAATGGTTCCTGTTACAAGTTGTAGTCTGTAGCCTCCAAGGAAACTGGGGTGAACACCGGGATGCGTGCTTGGCAGCTCCTGTGAAAGAGCAGTCCAGGACATGTCTGTTTTTGGGAGGGCGGTAATGACTCAGAGCCGGGAGCTGAACATTTCCCTCGCCACAGTACCACAAAGGAAGGGAGCGAAAAGCGCAGAGCCAGAAGCAACATGGGGCCTGGCTGCCCTTACGGAGGTGTGTGAAGGGACAAGTGTGACAATCACACATTTGAATCATCCGAAAGGTCTCTGCGTTCTCCCCACCGGCTGCGTTAGCGCCGGCGCTGAAGGGCAGTCACATCCCTCTGAGGAGGCAGCTCCTTGTGAAGTGCTGTGGGCTGAGGGTTCAGTCACCTCTCAGCTCAGCAGTCCCTGTGGGATGCCCTTTGCAGTGGGCCTGGGAGAGCTCAGAAGGCGGAAAGGGGACAGAGGGGCTCTGGGGGCTCAAGCTGAGCACAGGAGTGGAACAGAGGAGGAGCCAGCAGTCCCAGGGGTTTGCCCTGCAGGGAGCCCTCCTGTCTGGGGACATGGGGATGTTTCTTTTCGACTGACTCCACTATGAAGTGACCAGTCACGGTGATGTTTGGCAAGATCTCCAGGTGCTCCCAATGTGGACTCCAGTGCAATGACTGCAATGATGCAGGAGGGACAGAAATCCAATTTCAGCTCATCCAGGAGAGAAATAACCTATTCGGTGCTTAAGGTTTCTTTTTCTGCAGTTACCTAAGTCCTGAGTTTGACTGTTTAGAGGGGGCTGCTGCTTGGGTATGCTGGTGTTTTGAATGAGGAAAATATCAGGACTTTGTGCTTAAATCTATTAGCTGAGACTCAAGAAAACCTGTTCTGAGGAAGTCAGTTATTTCCAGTGCGTTATTCAAAGGGGTATGGAATACCCCAACAATGGTGATCCTGCGTAGGGACGGTGTGGGGCTGTGTGTGTGTGACAAGTGTTGCCATTTGCAGTTTAGGTGACAATTTGTGCAGCGATGGATAACTATCAGTCTCTCTCACAGTCTGACACATACCTGTATCAGCACTATTTCAATTGGAATTACTATAAAAAGGGTGTAAATTAGTTCCAAATAAGAAAACAAATTCTTCAACAGTTTCACAAAACCACTGAAGACCCTTTTCCATGGCTCCCAGACTACCACAGACCGCAGCAATGGAAAACTTCTTTCAGCCCATGGGTACCAACGCCAAAAAGACTATACTTATGTCCAGCTTATGTCTGCTTGTTCTAATTTCAGCTCACAACTATTTCCCACCAGCTCTTGCTTCTGGCAGCTCACCGGGACTATCTAATCTGTTCTGCCCCTACAACCCTCTCATGAATACTTGCTGCAATCCCCAGTTTTCTGATTTGCAAAGCAGCATTTTGTAGAGGACGCAAAGGCAGAAGTGACAGAGAAATAAGGCAACCTTTCAATCCATTTATCAAAGTCCTTGAAGTTCCCATTTCAAGGAAACAATCAGAAAGAGGGAGCATAAAAATTGAATATGAAATCCAGGGCATTTTAAATAAAGGGAAAGGTTAACAACAAAGCCAGTTCCCTTGATGATAATAAAATAAAATCAGTCCTGAAACCTGTTGATCCTGAATGGATCTTGTTTATTAGGAAAAACCAATTGAATGTACTGACAGAATAAAACCACAGAAGCATAATGTTTATTCATTTCCTCTTTCTGTTTCTTTAATTGGGTGTTATGTTTTTCAAACTGCAAAAAATGGGTCTAATATGCTGTAACCAAGTGAGACCCATTTAATCCCACTCAGTGGGTCAGTCTACATTTATCCATGTGCTGTTGAGTTGCACCTGTGTTTCCCTAGCAAAGACATCATTCGCTGTCAAAGCTCATCTTGACATTGCTGAAGACCAAGAGGAATGTGTGAACCACCCTACTTTCACCTGGAGGTGGCAACAGGTAACGCAACGACTAGGCAGGAACCTCACAACTAGGCTTGGGAGCAAAAAATCATGGCCACTGATTTACTGCTGCCCATTAGACTGTCTCCTGGCTAAGGACAAGTTATTTTCACGATAGTTGTCCGGCATAATTATTTTCAGGCATAGAAATATTTAAATAATGAAGCTCAGAGGTGTGATTTTTGAACTGAGATCTCATCTATTTAGGTGTTTGTAGCACAAGTGTCGTAATGATGTCTCAACTTCAGGCTTGATGAACCAATGAGACCTTTGAGAGGTCATACTCTCCCATGTCTGAGAAATCTGTGAACTTTCCTGCATCTTCTTCTGGAAAGTTTGATGAAGTCTCTTTTAAGGAAAGTGATGCTAGACAACAGGACTGCTGTTACAGCTCCAAGCTAAAATGAGGCATGGATGGAGCAAGCCCAGACCTCTTCTGGAGAGGTTAATGCCAGGTAGACAATTAATTTCTCTGAAGGGAGTTTGCAAAAGGACCTATAGGGAATGTGAGCGATTTCAGGAAAAGTTGAGTACCAAACTTTCTTTGGCTGTGCATGAAATCTCAGATGCTTTTTATTATTGTTGTTGTGTAATTTTGACCAGTTTCAGAGCTGAGTGTCACCACTTTTTTCACTGTCTCCAGCAATGATCATCAAGAGCATCACAGCCACTTAAAAACGCATTTTTCTTTCTTTTCATTTGGATATCCTTCACACAATTTCCCTTGCTATCCTGCACAATTAGTATATTTTCCCTCCTTGCTGCCAGTGTTTAAGGTTGTGGTGGCTGTGCTCTGTTCCTTGCACAAGCGAATGATGGTGCCTTGAGTGCCAAACTGACCATATCTGCCTGTGACAGCCTTGGCCATGCAGCCAAAAAGTGAAAGAGTGAAGGATCCTATGCTCCTGTCTACCCCTTGGTTTCAGGTCCTCTGGGTCAGGAGACTGTGGGGTAAGTTACACTGCCTGTTTTGTGACTAAGCAGAGGACTGCTATGCCTAGCGTGTGAAGTCTGACATCTCTCACCATCATGAAATGTACTAATTGGGTTTTTGTGTATGTATTTTTTTATTTAATGGTCCTGTAGGGTGCTGAACCTGCATTATGATCAGAGGCTGATGAGTTAAGGATATGGGGAATTAGGCTCAGCTGGGCATCTCTGCCATGGGTTACAATAGCTTGTTATAGTCTGTACAGTATTTCTAGCAAAATGCTTTGAAATCGCAGAGCACCTTCTGTGTGAGGGACAGGGAACTCTTTACCATCAAGGAGGCAATGTGGGAAAGAAAGCGGGAAGCTTTTAACCCCTGTCAGTCATCTGTCTGCTTCTCAAACCGAGGCCCAGAAAATCTCTCCCTCTAGCTGATGGGATGCCTTTGCCATGACATCGTCCTGACAGCTCTGCATTCCCACCCCCTTCCCCTCACCCTGCCATTTTCATGTGCTCATGAGCCTGTACTCGTGTGTGCACTTAAATCCCAGCAGTTCAAGCAAAATCTGGCACCACCTACTCAGTGTCCCTTTGATAACCAAATAAAAAACCCCTACAACACCCCCCACCAGCTTGTATTAAGGTCCTACCAACCCCCTACTTCCCCATTTTGAGTTGCAGAATGAGTTGCTTGCCTTGTCACGTAGTGCAAAGGAGTTTTCAGTGCTAGATTTTGCTCCACGAGGACTAGCTGTTTCTGGGACTTGGAAAGAGACAAAATATCTATCACACAGGATGAAAGCCAATGTCTAATTCAGGAAAGATGGCAAGGAACTGGTTTAGTGTAAGGCTATCTTAAAATTGCCTTCTGCTTCTTCTAGAGCACCTGGTGCTTCTGAAAGCTGGATTGAAAACAGGCTACAAAATTCAGTTTCTGTTTTCTTTACCCAGTGTTGCTCTATTTCACATAATTGCACACCTCTATTTCCACTCTGAGATGTTTCTGCAATGAAGCACGCATGAGCTGAAAAAGGGATCTGGTTCCATTGGAGACGATGACTTTGAGATTCATGGCCAGCAAAGGCCAAGGACAAAATCTGCACACCAAGGAAACATAAAGCCACAAACCCGTGCACATTATCTGGCATGAGATGCACAAATGCACAGAGTTTAGCGGGGTGTGATTAAAGCAGCAAAAGGAGTACTGGAAAGAAAGAAAACAAGAGAAAGAGAAAAAGAAAAGAATGAATGTGATGGGGGAATGATTGCAGGCCTCAGTCCTACATTTCTCTTTCAGAATAGTGGCAAGGGGCATGAAGATCTCTGTGTCTGATGATGGGGACATACAGAGCCTGGTCAGGGAACAATTGGTTCTTTCATTCCCCTTGCTGGTCTGCTGGCCCACTGACTCTCTCTTCAGAGGCTGAAGAGAGACTCCTGGGTCTCCCTAAATTTTATACTCTGTTGGCTGTGCAGAATAGGTGATACCTTCTATTAAGAAGGTATTACGAAGAAATTCTTTGAGGGTTGTGAGGCATTGACACAGGTTGCCCAGGGAAGCTGTGGATGCCTCCTTCCTGGAAGTGTTCAAAAAAAAATTGGATGGGACTTGGAGCAATCTGGGCTAGTGGAAAGTGTCCCTGCCCATGGCAGCGGGGTTGAACTAAGTGATACTTAAGGTCTGTTTCAATCCAAAACATTCTATGATTCTAACAAACTAGAAAACCTCCCTTCTTTCAAGAAAGTAAAGAATAGGCAGGGTATGTTGAAATGTAGTGATTTGCTCTGGTTTTCCTCAATTTCATAGACAGGCCCACTGGCTCTCGGGATCCCTGGAGGGAGAATCCAGATCTTTTGTAGGGTTCTTGAAGGGCACTGAAGCAACACCTATGCAGCAGGGCCCAAGCACCTGTTTTTATAACCCCACAGCCGGGCTGAGAAATGTACCTGTGTTGTGAATGGGAAGATGCTCTTGTGTTTACTGGAAATAACTCCAGGTGAGTTGCTTATGTAACTCTCATTGCATATCATCTCACCACACACACACAGGCAAAGGTTTCTGCCATCTTGTAAAGGCACTGGCAGGTTTTATGCTCATTGCAGCAACCTGGTTTCCATTGAACAGATTTGGTGCTTTGCACTGGATGAAGGCAATTTCCCTCCACGACCTCGGAGGGTCAGAACCAATTAGCATAGTCCTTCCCACCTCCCCTGGGGGCAGGATTGGGTGTAATTGTAGCCAACGACTGATCTTGCCATGCAATATCATCAGGGGTGACACAGCTGAGCCCCTGATGAGATGTTTGCTGACATGTGTCAGGAAGGATCATGGCATGCTTCCCTAGATGCCCAGGTGGATTGTGGGTATGACAAAGGAGGCAGGGGGCTTGTAAACATTTTCTAATATGGCATTTAAGACAAAAAAGAGTGAGCTGAGGCAGAACAAGGCAAATTAATGTAGAATGACAAGTGCCTTAAGGAACATCAGATGTCTGGAGAAAATCAAAAGAATTCTTCTCCCAGGACTCCAAAGTAAATTTCTGTATCTCTATATCTATCTGAACATACATATGTAGGTCTGTGTGTACATGTGCATACTAAGGCAGATTGTCAGCTGGTACTCAATGGTAAAGGTCCACTTTGTGAAGATGCTTAAACAGTCATTACCTGTTTGCTTCCTGCATGTGTAAGCTGGATGCTTTGACTTTTGTGGATATAGGTGTGAGCATGTCTAAATGTTCTTTTCACTCCCTTATAGACCTTGGATACAGAATTTTTTCAAAAGTGACTAAAATGGGCAAAGATTAGGGAGAAAGCTTGTGTGTATGGATGGGACAGCTAACTGGAGGCATATATGTAAGAATCAACAGATGCAAGAATTGAATTATGTGACTCATGGGGCTTTGACTGCATGCTTTGACTGCATGTTTGAGAGAGAAATTAAGGAAGAAAACTTCCACTGAATAGTTTCTTGACTTTGAGTTCCTAAAACTGAAGAATTACCTTAAAAGAAAAGATGTGAAAATTTCACAGTTTGAGAACTTTAAACACCATACAACCAACATGCACAGTCATGGAACAGCTGAAATAGGCAGAGATAAGAACTGATGAATGTGTATGGGTTTCACATTATCAAATCCTGCTGTTCTTTGAACTTGATTTACAAACACTGAGGTGCTTACAGACTGCTCAGCACTGCAGAAGCTATCGTTGTTCATCTGTAAGAAATGTGGCACTCTCAGCGTATCTGCCTGCATCAAATAATTCAGTATTCATCCTCTTAATGAAGCCATACTTCTGAGGTGAGATTTAAATTGCAGGTTAAAACACCCACATTTTTAACCTACAGATAGTCTGGCCATTTAGATTTGCAAAGCCAGTGGAGAGGTAGTTGTACAGTTAGGGGAGCTCAGGGGACTCTTCCATTTAGTCTGTGGTAGACACCTATATTCAGTCAGCTGCACTGATCTCTAGACTCTGTGCTGAACTGTCAAGGTCTCCATTGACTGCAATGTCAATGCAGGCTCCTCACTCTCATGTAGACACCCACATCTGGAAAACAACTCAAGTGTCTCAGCCTGGGTCTGTGTCGCTGCTCAAACAAGCCATCCTCTACTTCACTGAAAAGCAGCGCTGCTTTTCCTGCCTGGGCTAGGGTCTGCAGGACAGGAATCAGCCCTCTAATATCACTTAAGACTTCTAAATCTGAGTACATCACTCCCATGTCCCTTCACAGCAAACAGAGATATTTGTGCCTCCAAAGGCTGATTCATCCCATCAACACTGTTATCTAAGAAAAGTCAGGCAAACTGCTCTGAGCAAGTTCCCATCTCTCTTTCTAATAAGTATGAAGTTCAAATACCTGCTTTAGACTTAATGATTAGTATTCAGATGGCTAAATTTAGGGGAGACTAATTAAGCACACATAATCCTCAGTCCCTAGGTATGCCTCCACATATCTTCTTGCTGGATCATACATATCATAGTTTACCTGACTGATCACAAACCACCAACATAGCTGGAATAGCCAAGGTCAAATAAACAGAGGTTTTCTTTGTGATAAGGTCTACGGAGGTAAAAAGAAAAAATATGTTTAAAATATGTGTCCTAATAATGAGCTAAAATTACTGTCTGCACATGGTGCATGAGGAGAAGAACAAGACAAAAAGAATGGGGAAAAACTCCTATTTTCAAAGTATCACACCATTAACACAATATATAATTGCTACCTGCAAAACAACTTTCTTAGACAAAGAACAAAAGCATTACAAAATGTGGTGATAGCTGGCAAGACACTGCAGCTCCTGAGGTTTCAAGGTATTTTAGAGAATTAATATTTTGCACATATGCAGCAGGTTTCACCTGAAGATCTCAAAGCACTTTGTAAATATATATGCATTAATTAATCTTCACAGCAGCTCTATGAAATAAGCACTGTAAATATAATTATCTTGATTTTACAGATGGTGAACTTGAGACTCAGAGCAGCGAAATAACTCCCCCAAGTTCACACCACGAATCAGCAGAGCCGTAGTGACTGGAATCCAATGGTTCCACTGCCACTTCTCTTTGCTAACCCAGATGACAAAAGTCCCTTTGCTTAGGGTAACAATAGGCTCCACACAGAGAAAAGAGCTGCCCTGGGACTTCACACTTTCTAGTTGGTAAAGCATTTTCCCCCCTTTGAATAGGGGACATGATAAATGCACACAGTGCTATTTATTATTAATATGCTCATTAGGATCTGCATCGTTACCACAGGAGGAACGCTGTCGATAGACAGTGTTGGTTGGCAGGCCAGACCCTGCCCCGGTATCGAACACGACCAGTTCTGGTGGCTCTTTGCTGCTTAAAAGGACGATTTCCTTAATAAGCAGTTCTCCAGAAGGCACAGGCAGCAATCACGCTTCCTGCACATCTTTCGTCTTCATTTAGTGTGACTTGCCTGTTGTATCTTGTAAATAACCCGTGGTTGTCCCCACTGGGGAGAAGCACAGTTTGATATAATGTCAGCCTGAGCTAAAACTGAGAAAGCTGAGCTCGCCGTGAAGGGGAGGGTCTCTCAAGCGCCCACATCTGAAATCTTCAGCCTACTCTTACCTTAATAAAAAGTCAACCTGCCACATGTAAATGACAGTGAAGAAAAAGGGATGACACGTGGCAAGCACAGGCAGTAATCAGAGCTAACGTTTGTGTATGGAGGAGGCACTGGAGCTGTCAGAGCTCAGGGGCTTCTGCAGGGGCACCTGGTGGTCCCCTTTCTCCTTCAAGTGATGAAGATCCTTCATAGGGTGGGTGATGCATTTTGAAAGCATTTCAAGAGGAAGTTATTGATTGTTTTCATCTAAACTAAATTCCTTCAGATTATTCCATTCAATGACATTCTGTTTGGCTTTTTTCTTTATAGGAAATGCCTCTCTATGTGGTACCTTTGTTTTTGGCAATCTGTGCTTCAACAGTGTGTCTTGATGAATTTTTGGTGAAAATTATCTATATTTAAGTATTATACATTTTGTTCTACTGCACTGGGATTTGGAAAGCTATTTTTGCCCTGTAAGATCCCAGTTGTGTCCCTTCAAAGCTGTGCTTGGTCTGGGTATCTGCATGCTCTTTCACAGTCTTCCCAGTATATTCGTGTCAAATGGTATTAGACCTCACCAATTTCCCCTAGTAATGGTAGCTCAGCCTCTATTAGAATATTTTAATATTCTCTTTTCTGTTGTAGCCTCCCCCAAGCTACAGAGACAGTAATTGGATCTGGTATGGGTCATCACACAGGAGAATTTTGGGTTGATGTCGGCCAAGACAGCTCCCGCTTCACTCCAGGAAGGCATCTCCCCTGTAGCTTAGAGAAAGCTGGATGTCAGATGTTCCCCAAGGTCACCTCTGCAGGGGTCTGTGATTACCCCCTCACCTGTGGCCCCACACAGACACTTTGCCCTTATTGTGTTAGTCAGTGGGGCAGAACCTGCCTCCCTACATTTCCTCCTGGGCATCTAAACCTGACTGAGAAGACACTCAGTTTGCTGTGAAGGTTAAGATATGTCCTCCTTTTTTTGCAAAATCTTGGCTGAGGAAATCAGTTGTGTGGGTGGCAAGCCCAGAGGACAGAGGATTGTGAGACTCTTTCAAAGCCAAATCCTGCCTTGGGTCTGCATCATGCAACGCTCTTGGATGTGTGCAGTCCCAGGCTCTCCGTTTTCCAGAGATGTCACACATTATATTTTATTTTAATAGAGGCTTAGTTTCAAATCCACCCCTCAGCTGTGCCTGCAGGGAGTTCCCAGCTGAGGCCAGCAACAGGTGTGTGTAGACGTCTAAAAACAGGACATATCCCTGAGCTCCCTCCTGCACACCACTCCTCTGGGGATGGACCTCAACTGCTGGGCAGCATACAGGATCCCTGAAGGCAGCACATGCCAAATTTACTCACCTTTCTGGAAATATATTTAGGAGAGAGGGTAAGAGAGAAGAGAGAGAGAAAAGTGAGAGGAACCTCCAAAGTCAGGTGAGCAATGTCTACAAACTCTGTCTGAAGCATCACACAATTTGTTCCCTGCCTTTTTTTCCTCCAGGTTTGAAATACTCTGAGGTAGATTGTCATATTTGCATAGATTCACTTGTAAAGGGGAAGTTCTGCTGCTGTGCATATCCCTGTTGATTGCCACATTGTTATAGGCACCTGGGGGGTCCATAAAGGAATCAAAGAATCAAAAAAAAGTATAATGTAAAAAAATTGCAAACAACAAAAGCCATATTGCATTTCCTAGGAAGTCCTGAAATAAGGATTTCTCAGAGAGGAGGGCCATAAGTTAAGATGACATGTGGTGAACACAGCTCTTGGTGTAACAAACAACCCCAGATCTGCCTCCTATTCTAATTACTATCTTTGTTTACAAGGTCATCTGCTTGTGCAGATCCTTCCAATCACCTTTGCATTGTTCCATTTTATTGCAAACACGGATCCTGTAGAAGAGCTTGAAAACCAAACAAGAGGAGAAAAACAGGAGAAAAAACCACCTCATCTCCCCCCAGAAAAACGTGACAACTATCCATCTCTTCCTAAGAACAGAGGAATTTCCTCACTGTGAGCTGGCAGTTTTCAGGAGGTGCAGGCCCAGCCTGCCATCCCTATTGCTGGCATTGCTCACCAGCTGTTAGAAAACACAAGCTTCTGGACTGCTTGGCACATGGCAAATGTGACACAGGTCCTTCTGAACACCTGGAGGTATTCTGAATACCTCTTTGTCTTGCAGCTCTCACTTATGGCTGGAGATGGCTTTAACTCTGGAGTGTGGGACTGGTTCACCTGCACTTTCACCCAACCTTGTCTTGGAGGTTCCTTCCTCTTGCAGGGCTATTACAGATGTTTGTACAACAGCTGCTGAACTCCTGCAGTTTGCAGCTCTCCTACAAAGCTTGAAACACCGCTGACTTGGGATTCTATCTTGAGTGAGGACATCTGGTAAGCTCCATCACCCTGTGCAGCCAGGATTCATGGCTCATCTCTCTGAAACTGCCATGCTATCTATATCTACCCTTTAGCTGACAGCATTTTGGAAAGTGAGATTTCAGTGCTTTATTTTATGATTGTACAAGTTGTCAGTCTTGAGGTTCTTTGACTAACTTCTGCCTTCTCCAGGGACAAACGGTCCTGCTCAAACAATAAGAAATGCCAGTGATGCAAAACCAGCATCTGAAACACCCACATGAACTCAAAACAACAGGACAACTCACGGAAGAAAAATCCACTGAAAACTACTGATACAAAGAATGTACCCCTGACTCGGGAAATCCCTGAGCTGCCAATTGCAGGAAGCTAGGAGAGTATATTGATCTTGCAATTTTCCCTCTGCTTTATGACTGACTGATCTAGGAGATGGGATATGTGTGTGAATGACTGCTGGTCTTACTGACTATAGTTGTTCTATGTTCTTATATTTTTTCCTGTTTTCCCCGGAACAAGTGAATCCACACAGTTGGGAATGGGGGATTATTGCAGCACCCCACGGAGAACAGTCCCCACCAGACTGTTTCACCATGGCAAAGTTGTTGCCATGCCACATAATTGTCATTGCTCACATTGTGAGGAACAGGGAATGGGCTAAATCAGGTGCAAGACAAGACTGGTTCTACAGCACTACAGTTTACTGAGCTGGTGGAAAACTGAAAGAAAAGAAGGTTTTCTTTCTGACATTCATCTCCCAACAGTTCCTCAAAAAGTTGCCACGAAGAATACTTGCAGATGAAATGCCCAGCATTTAGAATTTTTTTTTCTTCCCAGAAAAAATCTGGAGGTTTATTTATTTTTTAAAATGTAAACTCAAAACTTAAAGCTCTTTCCCACTGGAAGTGGAAAACAAGTAACTAGTTTAGAAGGAATTCTTTGGGTGTGCAGGAATAAAATTCCCTGTTTTACAAGCAGGTCTATTTGCAGCATGTGTCTGTGAAAAGGAAAGGTTGCTGCAAGTCTGAAAAAACACTTTGTTGAATCATTACAGAGTCAGCATGCTAATCTGGATTTGTAACAGAATGTGCTTAAAGACCATCAGACAGACAGAAATTTCTCTCTGTGATCACTAAACTCTGCAACTTGTCTAATAAGCAGAATTTCCAGTAGAGTTAGTTAGCAACCCCCTCCAAACTCTAGAAAAACCCTTCTTGCTTTAAAAGCCCTCAAAATATTCTCTAAGTTCTCAAGCACCAGCTCACAGTGACTTTTTTTAGATACACAAGGATGCTACCCGAAACAAGGAACTAGGCTATTCACTCCTCTACCCTCACACTCCAGTCTTGATTGATTACAAAAAGCTGAAAAGCAGCTATTGCAAAGAGAAAGGTAGTTTAACTCGGGAAGGTGAGCTGAAAGATGAACAGATAGTGCTCGAGGTGGTTGGACTGATGTTGGATCAGGGAACTGCACAGACGAAACCTGACTTTTGAAGTCAATAACTAGGTACAGCCTCAGCACTGTAGACAATTACTAAGATAAGATGCAGTTTTACCAATTGTACATCTGTATGTCAAGCAGAACAAATGAAATCCTTGACAGTCTCTTATAGGATACCAATCCAATTTAAAGTGCATGGCACAGGGATGAGAGCAGTAGACACAGGTTAAGATAAATCTTGCTGTTTTCCTGCGCTTTCCCAGATAATTTATTCAGTCTTTTTATTTATTTTTTCATAGTATGGAAATTTCTGTGCATGCTCCTTCCATAATAAATTTGGACAAGCTGTTGCCATAAGAATGGGAAATGACAGATTGATTCTACCTTTTGCGATGTTTTATTTTTTCACTCTAGGGAACAACATGCAGTTCATTGGTAGTCCAAAGCTTTGTTAATTTGATATTAATTTATACTAATTTGATATTAATTTGCACTGAAGATATAATCCCTTGAAAGATGCAACTCTTGGAGCAAAAGGTTAACCTCACTGCGTGGCTCAAGAATCTGAAGCACAGGTTTACAGCACAAATAAGGTCCATGGCCAAAATGCATAGGAATATTAGAGACGATGGGTCTGTTTCTACCCTTTTCAGTTTCAAACTTTGCTTTTCTGTTGACTTCAAATGGAGAGAGCTGGGAAAAAAGACTGCTAGGCTTAGTATCAATAAAATTACTACAGATTCAGTGTGGGAGAAAGTTGTTTCCTGGCTCTGAGTTTACTATAACACAGGATATGGTCTAAATGCAATACTCTAATTGTTAGCCATCACTCCAAGGTCTTCATTAAACACAAACTTGGACAGTTCTGTCAAAACCTTAAATTAATCAGCTGTGCTTATGACTCCACTGGTGTAAATTGATAATTTTTTGAAATCTGAAGCTCTTCACCAGTTACTGCCACTACAGAAATCGTTGTGTGCTGTGGTTTGTAAGACCTGCTGTGCTCTACCCCTAAGGAACAGTACTTAAAGAGCAACTAGGTGTTATTTATTTTGTATTTTTGCCTTCTATGACCACCATGTTCAGCTGAGGACTTGCTGTTTCACAGTGGCATTTCCTACTTCTGTTTTAATAGTGCTTTGAAGAAACCTCTGTAAGTTTTCTTCTCCCTTTTCTCTTTGGGAAAAAGTTAGAGACCAAAATATATTTTAATAGGAACACGTGACTGGCTTCCACTTAAATGAAAAACAAGTCCCATTTAGCTTCTTCCAGATGAAAAGACTTTTCCTTTAAGTATCCACTTCCCCCTCAACAACCATTATTTGTCATTGGCATGGAAAGCCACATGGATGGAAGGGGAGAATGGAACAATCAACTCAAAATCAGCCACCCTGCACCAGCTGTGGTCATTTCTGTGACATCAAAGCCTCCTTCTAGCATCCTCCTCAAGAAGCTGCACTAAACAAAGGTGTGAGGATAGAACCTGCTGATTGCAATCATCAGCTGTGAGCTGGAAACAGTGTCCCAAGTGCCAAATGCTGGAACCTCACTTTAATGTTTAATTTCGTGTTTAATTTTTAAAATTTGATTTGATCATTATCATAAACATTAAACAATATTTCCTGTTTAAATATGAATAGGCTGCATTATTTGATTGAAATGAGTGTTCAGATGGCTAATGCGTTTTATTATGGCCATAGAATTTTACTGTTATTTCCCCTCCAGCTGCTACTGTTCCAGGGAACTCAAAGGGATTCAGTTTTCAATAAGATGGGCTCTATCCGATGGCACAGTGTGGTACACAAGCTTGCCAAGAAGAGTCTTTCCCAGCCTGGGGATACTGCTCCTGGTAGTTTTATAACACTGATGAGTGGCTGTTATGGTTCAATGTCCATACAGGGACCTCTGAAAGGCTCCTCACAGCCTATCTCCCCCGCTACCTCACATCTCTAATTTGCTTTTGTAATGCCAGTTCCCATCGTTGGTTATCCTGTGATAACATCCTCTATCAGCCAGTAATTGAATTTTGCAGACAAGTATCTCATTGGTTTCTCCCATGCTGCCCCTTCATGCATAGTAGGAGCTCCTGAAAGAGAATTGCAATCCCATCTCAGGATGTTCCCTGAAATTTCTCCAAGAGTGGTCCCTCTTGCTATGATGTTCACATATGACTTTGACAACACTGTAACCGCACGTCTGTTGAAATCACTTCCCCTCTTGCTATGAAATGTAGAGTTTTCTCAGCTCTATTTGCTGTTTTTACTTCTTCTTCTCCTTTACTAATCCTGCACTGTCAAAAGTTTGGAGTTGAGTGTGCTTCTCTAAAATGTACAGCCCTTCCTCACTACAAGCGTTTTTCAGCACTATCTTAATTAGGGTGAGGTGGGAAACAAGAATTCCATTTAGCAGAAAATGTCATGTTTTCATACATAATTTTTGTTCCGCACCAATGACCTTTAAAATATGCTTGGACTGACATCATCACTCTTCCCCTCCTGAACACCCATGAGCACAGAAATCACGATAACTCAGCAGCACAGGTGACCCATGCCAACATGTTGGAGCACTTGCTACTGCACAAAGTCCATCCTGGACCTCAGAAAACTGTTCAATAAAAGTTTTACTGAATCCACTACTTTTGTCCTCAAAGTCTGAATCACAAAAAATTACCATTTTTGCCTGAAAAATTATCTCAGTCAGTCCTAATTATCGTGTGGATAATAAGTATTTAGGAAAGTTGCATTCTAGCACAATACTTCAACACATGCAGACCAAATGTTGCTGGCAAAGAACAGTGGGTAATGGAACTGAAAATTGATAACACCTCTCTTTGAATAAGAAAAAAGCATTTATAACTTTTTTAAGGTGAAGGTATGGTCCAGTTAACCCTTCAGAACAATTATAATAAGGGAAGAAATCCTTATATCAAGATCATGATGAAAATCCATCAAAAGAGATGAACCCACTTCTTGTGGTAGGAAGTAAAACTCTAACCGTTTATTGATGGGAGAAAGCTGGTTATAGTTCTTCATATCCAACATTTTTGTTAAATGGAATTTCTCCAGCACGGAGAGGTTTTAAGGGATGTATTCTTTTCCTCTAACTTTTGTTGTCTAGGAATTTACTGAAAATGAGCTGGCCAGACTCTACAGGAAATGTGGATAAATACAAGTGAAATTCCATGAAGTGGATCATCTCACCTGTTTTAGGAGTGAATGAATGACCACATGGGAAAACCTCTTTTCTTCTTTACTGACTGCTGAAGCATCTCTGATGAATAGCTAAGAATTACCACCTAATACTGCTAAGACAGAAGCTGTCAGAGATGTACATACTCCACCCCCAAATGACTTGCCCCAAATATTAGAGCAAGAATAAGACCAGAATTCTGCTCTTATTATTTTCACATTCATGTTCTGCTGTCTGACCAATGATGACCTCTCCAGTGGCAATTCTGAAAAAAAATCCATAGCCTATAACATTTCCAATCACATATTTTGCAGTATCTTCAATACCACCACCATTTCTGATGGCTTTGAGGTCTTATAAAATATACGTACTTTGATACATCTGAATTTGTCTCATCCAAAGACAGAAGCAGATTCTAAGTGTGCAGAATGAGGACAGTAGTGTCAAATAACACTACTGGAGATGACTTACAGTAATAAATAATGGAAAAGGTTTCTTAGGTTATGTGGCTCTTTGATGAGATGGCACATCTCCCCACTTTATTTTCAAAAATAGATTGCCTATCCTGATTTTAAATGTTCTAATTAACAAGTAACATCTCCTCCTCTTGGGGCCATCATCCACAATTTGAGAAAATTCACAATGAGTAATTTCTTCATTGAACTTTGTATACATTTTATAAATATTGTTGGACTTGATTATCTTAAAGGTTTGTTCCAACTTAAATGATTCTATGATTCCATGAAATTCCCCTTTACTTGAATTTTGCACAAAAATGGGGCTTCCCTTACTTCCTTGGAGAGCTTAATTACGGACCTCTAAATTGTCCTGTTGCAGAAATTCCAGCGGACACAGATGTTCCATCCAATCCCATGTTTGCCAACCATGAAAACCACGCAAGTCCTTATGCAACAACAGATACTTCCAGCAAAAGGGACATTTATATTAATAAATAGATATGGTTTTTCACACAAAGGCAGACACCAGAAAAATCACAAAGTTCAGACCTTCTGAAGGTTTAAAGTGGGTATCCACCCATGAAGATATGTGCTCCTTGTATAGGATGTGGTCTCTGTAATAGTTGTTACAGCACTGAGATGCTTGCCTTACTGTGGCAGGCTGAACCAGAGAAAATCACTGCAAGTCGTCTCCAGCAGCAAGACAGAGTATGTAGACCACACGATTATGCTGTTCCTGTCTTCTAGACAGATATTTACAATATGCACTTACATGGTGCTCCACATCGACAAAACCAGGCCTTAATTGTATTTGATAATCAAATCTGCTTCTCCGCTCGGGTACTGTACAGCTGGCAATTCAGAATGAATATAACAAATAGGTTCAATTTTTATTTTTTTTTTTTTTAGTGCTCTCCTTGATTTTCCCCTAAACTCAATGCAAAATACAGCAGGTATATATGATCCAGGAGGCATTCCCAGAGCCAAGATGTTTATATTAATAAAAAATACTGGAAATGGGATTATGTTAATGGAAATCAGTCCCACTTGCATTCTGAAAATATCTTCTATTCCATCTTATGAGTAATATTTGAAAAAGAACTGCTTTCTCTCTCTCTCTTTCTCTCTCCCTCCTCCCTGCTTTCTCCCTGTGTCTATTACAAGGATTTTAATAGAAAGACATTCAAATTGTAACACTCAGCAGCGCACGAGAATCAATTATTACTTTTTTTTTGGGTTTCTGGTTACCGTATTATTTTGTATAATTGTTGATGTCTGTCATCTAAATTATCTCACCAAAAAAGCCATCTCACACACAGACACACACACCCCCAACCCCAAAAAATAAGAATAACAATAATAATAAAAAAAAGTCTAACAACCCTTCACAACCCAGACACAACCTTGAGGGAAGGAAAACACAAAACAAAAGGGAAAATAATAATAATAAAAAAAGAGAACAGCCCATCAAGCTAATTCATCTGCCCAGTAAATGCATGTGTGTGGTGGATCAGATAGTCTTGATAGCAGGTGATGGGGGTCGGGGCTTTGCACACACTCTGAAAGGGTTTTGATGGTTGCAATTACTCGCCCACGCTTTGACACAGCACACAATGAAAGACTACAATTAGACAACTATTATTCCTAACTGCTGATACCAATGATGTCCATACAAAGGCAGCTCACTTTGTCATTGCATTATTCACACTCGAGGTGCATTTGTGTATATGAGTTTGTGAAAGGAGAGGGGTGCCCGTTTCTGTTTGTATTTGTGGCACAGTATAAATTATCTAGATTTATGCACACTGTCTCTGTAAATCTCTGTTTGAGCACACAGTCACGCAGATTGCTTTTCTGCAGGCTTGCACACATGGAGATGCAGCAGTTCCCCTGGTCTGCACTCAGAGCCCACAGAAGGATTTACATCGGCATTTCTGGGTTTTGGATGAAGCCCTGGATGGGTATATGGAAGACAGGGATGTGATTTTCGTCCTTAGCTTGTGTCTTTTTGGGCTCTTTTGTTCCTTGCATCAGATTTCTCCTGCATCATTGTGTGCTGAGCAATGACTCCTGAATATGGTCATGTTACAAATAGGTTTACTTTACTGCAGAAGATTAAGACAGAAGATTTCTAAACTGATTTTAAAATAGAAACTATTACTATTTATGTTATTAATTCATTTTTTATTTCTATTATTTTGGTAAACTCTTTAAACTGGGAATGCGGGGACTTCTGCTCAAGTCAGAGAACACTGGCCATTGTATGCCACTAGAGACTTTGGGATAGAACTAAATGTGGGGAGTTATTCTGGAGTCATCAGTTTCTAATAACTAATATTAATAGTGCTTAATAAGAGAAAGTAATAGTTAGCTAGAATATCCAAAGTCGATTAATCTAATTTGGGCTACAGTAGTCTGACTGAAAAAAAAGCAACTAGACAGGGAATTAATTAAGAAAAGCTATTCCTTGCTAAATGTAAACTATACCCTAATCTGAACGAACGTATCTGGATAGAGAGCCCTTTCAAGAGCCCTTTCGATTTATTTCATCCTCTGGTAAAGGGAATTCTAGTCAAATGTTGCCAAAAGGAGTTAAATCACCAGTGGGACGAGGCTCTGTGCGCTGTGTGGAAGAAGAGCTGCAGAATATGCCAGGGCCAGGTTTAGCCCTTGCTCTTGCCTTAGCTGTGCGCATAGCAGTTCTCACTGTAGATACCAGCAAGATGATCACCGTATGAGTAATACATTGTTAGATTTATACAGACTAATTTAGGTCATGTGAAATCCCAAAGCAAAAGCAAGTTTGCACCAATTTTACAATCAATCATGTTTTTAATTGATTTACTGCTGCATCTTCAGGATGAAAACATCCACAGAGCCCTGAAACACACTCATATCTCCTGACAGTAAACATTTATTCATGGAGGTTCTTGGACTGCATTGAGAATTCCTCCCAGGAAAGTCAGTCACAATGAAATGAAATGCCAGTGTACCCATTAATGGCCAAATCATAAGGCACAAAATAATACAAGACAAGAGTAATAAACCTCTCCAGGGAATTGCATCATTGTTAATGAAGCAACTAATCAATAGACCATTGTTTGAAAGTGATGCTTGTTGCATGACTGCTTAGATGGAGATTTGAGTAACAGCAACATCCTGAAAAATGTATCTTGAAAGTAGATATTCTGTGAAATTTGTTTGAGAATCGTGAAATCTAGGAAATTTAGGAGGTCTTTTGCTGACAGCAAAGATTTGAAAATCTACAGATTTGCTCTCCTATGAGAGGTAGCAACCAAACTTTTCTAGCCCCTAAAATGCAGTTTGTGATTTTACCATCAAGAAATAACAATCTGGTTACCAAGAGTGATGAAGCCACAGCAGGCTGAGACCCCAGGAAGGTGCTCAGATGACCTGTTTGTGCTGACGTCTGAGCTTCCATGGGCCCTCGCTGTGGTTAGAGGAGACTGACCAGGGGAAAGCAGAAAAAGCAGCAAGCTTTTCCATGGAAGCCATGGCCAGGGGTGGGGTAGGGAATTGCAGCAGCTCATGCTGCTTCCAGAATTGGGAATCTCTCAGCTAGGGGTTTCTCCTCTTGTAGAAAGAGAAGGCAGGAGGAGGAGAGCTGGGGTGAGACACCAGCACCACATCTTTCCTTTTGCCTGCTTGCCATTCTGGTCTCCGTTCTCTGGGGCTGTTTCACTGAGGGAGCCAGCTGTGGAGGTTTCCTAACATGAATGCATCTGGCCTGAGTCAAGGCAGTTCCTTGTCATAATTCTCTAGGGCTTTCCCTGGGGTAGCCGTAGTTGTTATCAGCACGTCTGGTTTTCCCAGCTTTCGGGGTGGTCGCATCAGGTAGCAGGTGACAGGGCTTGTCACCGTTTGTAAATGTCAAGCAGGGAGCAAGAGAGACCATGCATCAGAGTTCAGGGCCAGGTAGATGTACTTTGCCTCCTGCCATCTCGTAAACTGTCCAGGCTTCCCTCCTCTCCCCGGTGGGGTTTGCAGCCGCAGACATCCCCAAGACCTGACAAAGTGGTGACAGCCCTGCTGCCAGGCTGCTGGATATACAGCAGAGCAGAGAGGGGATTTGCAGGGACTTTTTTGCAGCAGGACAGAATGCAAGTTGGGGACTGGGGGTACTTGCTTTGGTGAAGCATGTGGCACCCCATAGAGCAGCACCCCACAGAGTAGCACCCCACACCACTGGTCCTACTTCCAACATTGGGTGTTTTCCTACAGCACTCTACTTTTACAGAGGCAGGAGCAGAGCTCTCTAAAATGCCTGCCTATCCAACTAAAAAGTAATGCTCCATGTTTTCAGTGCTGCTGTCTAACTACATGTGAAACACCTGTTGTGAGAGCTTGCTCCATAAGAAGGAAGCTTTCCAGCTAAAATAGCCAGCACTCAGGAAATAAGCCTTTGCTGGGAGGAACTTCACTAGCAAAAAGACTCATCCTAAGCACCCAAATCCCAGCTTGGATTCTCGTCTGGGAACCACATGTCAGCAAGGGCACTCATTCCTCAAGCTGACTGTCCAGGACATGTTTTCCTGCCTTGGGGAACCCCTTTGGCTTCCCAAGACCCGAGCAGGGAGCTCTACATAGAGAAAAGAAACTCCCACAGCAGACTGTACCTTCGACCTGGAACAGCTTATGGGCATCATAGTCTGTACGCCAGCATTACACACATTCTTTTAGAGATTAAGGTCCCAGAACTTAAGCCAGGTGTGTTAGTCTTAAATACAAGAGCAGCTCCATTGGCTTTGGGGAGACAGCACAGCATTTAAACTATGCATGTGTTTAAGCACCTGGCACACAAGCTTTTCTCTCTAGTGCACTTCTCTCTCCCCTGGGCCTAATTTCAACTCCTTCCACTTTATAGTCTGTGGCCTCTGCTGTAAATTTGAAGAGCCAGAGAACTAATTTTTAAAAAATATTTTCTGCTTGAAATATTGTGAGTAAAGAGCAGACGAGAATATATATCAGTTAAATGCTTTTCTAAAGGCACATATGACACGACACGACATGACACTCTGCATTTTAAAATTAAGTACAGTAACAAGGAACCCCCAGCTGGAATTTCCTAAAATATGGCTTGCCTCCTCTGGAACCACTTTTAATTTTAAGTGCTGACTTTCCTGACCCAGAATAAAGTTACAGGCAATGTTTACTAGCCAGTATAGGAGGGAATTGCTCCCTTATTGCATTCCAAGCGTGCAAGCCACTGAAAATCAATATAACGAAGTAGGAAAGAAAGAATAAGAGCATATGCCTCCTCTCCCCCCTCCACATGCACAGACACACACATCCATAGACCTGTCTCTCTTCTCCCCACTATGACAGCTAGTGGCCCTCTCTAACCTTAGAGGCTAGCAGTGAAGAAAGATGAAGTTTGTCACATTGTTCCCGAGCAGTAAGTTGTACAGCTAGGTCACCTCCAATTTTTAGCTAGTCAGTCAAGCCTACCTTTCCACGAGCAGTGCACAGCTGCCATTCCCCAACAAATAGTGAAATGATGAGTCCATGTCACAGTGGAGGACACCATCTAAGCTCCTGGTATCCCCTTCAGTTTGGTAACATGATGGGAGATGACAGGGACATGACGTGGGGCTGATGCGAGGCAGGAATCTCCATAACAGGTCTCCTTGTGGAGGCAGCGAGGGGCTGACCTCTGGACATTTCAGAGACACAGGGAGCCGTGAAGAGGTGGAAGGTCACGTCTGAAAACTGCTACTTCAGGGCTGGAGGAAGGAGGCTGATCACTACTTGACACCAGAGCCTGAAGGCAGACAAGATGCTGGAGGAGCAGCAACGATCCAAGAGATGTCTTTCAGACATCTTGTTTTCTTAACACACTTTGGTGCCAAGGTGGGAGGAAGAGGAGAAAAAAGAGAGAAGGAGGAATGACTCACTTGTAGATTCTGCATCAGTTGCTAAAGTTTGGGTCCTGTCTTTGCTAACAAGGATCTTTTTGATTTCTTTGTGGCTTGCAGACTTGTTTGTGGCAGAAACACACCATTCTGTCTGCAGCTTTGGTTTTTACCTAGGTGCTGCTCTTTCAACACCAAAGCAGAGGTCCAGTGCAAAAGTGATCCTCCCTCCTTTCTCCCCATGGCACAATCTGGCTGGGTGCTGTGTTCTTTAAGACCGATTTTATTTGCTGGTAGGGGCCTGAAAATGTTTTTGGCCCTGGAAGCATGCAGGGCAGATGTCTTGTGAACCACAGGGTTAGCAACATATAGCAGTCATTGACTGCTGATATTTATCACCTGTGGGAAGATAATGTAAGTGGTTTTACTGTCTCAGACATCTTTGTGCCACATAGAGCCTTTCTTCTCCTGGTAATGCAGATAGAGGAGAAGAAAAAGGCAGAGCCCTGATTATCTGGTGCTATGAACTAAGACTGACCAAAGATGAAAACTCTGCAAGATCAGCAAACTCACCCTTATCCTGAGTGTCTCCCATCTACCCTTAAAATACATCCCAGGATGTATCTCTAAACGACACAGTCCCTGTCAGTCCTCAGCGGCCATAGCCTTGTCTACAGCCTGACAACTTTATCACCTCCCTCCCTCCCTCCTGCTCTCTTTCACTAGTCTTTTGGTGCATGGGGTATTCAGGGTGATGGCTAGTGCCAATGTTAATGGGAATAACACTTGGAGGATGCTGGAGGGAATCAAGGCCTCTGTCTTCCCAGGCCATCGTTGTTTTGCAAGCTCTGGCTCTCACCTTTAATGTGGAGTCAGCTTTCTTGGCACATGGAGGATTCACCCTGTGGGATATTTCGCTGACTTTTCTCTTCACCTTGACTCAGACATGCACAATAGAAATAGCAGCTGTGGACTCCTATGGTTTCAGACCCTGCCCTGTTTCAATTAGAGAGGCATGCGGGTTTGCAGAGGAGGTTTTCAAGAAGGACGCGTGGGTTTCCTTTTGAGAATAAAACACAGAATAAAAAAGAGTTGCACTGGGCTGCCTCTTTCTCCTGAGCACCTCCAAGCACCTGGCAAGCTGTCAGTGCCCTGCTACCTTGTCTGACGGGGAGGAGCACAGACTGTGCTCGAAGTGCATATCTATCCTTTCACTCTGGTCATACTGACAAAACTCTCGCCTTGAATCCTGGCTTCAGTTTTGGACCTCTCATGACAAGAAAGACATTGAGGTGCTGCAGTGGGCCCAGAGAAGGGCAAAAGATAGGGAAGGGTTTGGAGCACAAGCCCAATGAGGAGCAGCTGAGGGAGCTTGAGGTGTTTAGCCTGGAGAAAAGGAGTCTTAGAGGGGACCTTCTCACTTCTCTACAAGTACCTGAAAGGAGGTTGTAGACGGGTGGGGGTTGGACTCTTCTCCCAGGTAACAAGAGACAGGACAAGAGGAAATCAGGCTCAAGCTGCACCAGGAGAGGTTTAGATTGCATATTAGGAAAAATTCTTCACTGAAAGTGGGGTCAGGCATTGGGACAGGCTGTCCAGGGCAGTTGTGGAATCACCATTCCTGGAAGTGTTCAAAAGGCACGCGGATGTGGCACTTGGTGACATGGTTTAGTGGTGGTTTGGTGCTGGGTAAATGGCTGAACTTGATGACCTTAGAGACCTTTTCCAACCTTAATGATTCTATGTTTCTATAAAAGAGTTTCATACTGGCAAAATCTTGCTCTCCCAGCAGAAGGACTTGGGTACAAGACCAAGGTGTGGAAGACACTGCTGAAAAGAAGAGAGCTTGGAGAGGCAGAGTGCTTCTCACCTCCATGTCAACCCACCCTGGTAATCATGGATAACTTGGTGCAGACTGGAACATGGCTGTTGCGATGACAAGCTCACCTCCGTGAACAGCTTAGCCCTGGGGCTGGGGAGGAGGTGACTTTATAGCAGTGGAAAGCAATCTCCCAAGGTTTGCAAGAAAATAGCGTCTCCCAGTTATCCTCTCTCAGCCCAGGTATATGAGACCTGCGGGTGTGAAGATAGGCAGAAGATGATTTGGTCCCAAAGCGCCTCCTGCTGCTGCAGGAAATGGGAAATAGGTGGGAGAACAGTAGGTGATTCCTGACAGCTGAGCACCTCTTGAAGGGCATGCTCACACCATGGAATACTCAGCCTTCGAATATCCTTGTGACCTGGACAGCCTCTCAGAAGCACCCAGCACAACCCGAGAAGCACACCATCACCTAAAAAATGAAACCACCTTTACAGCTTTTCAGAGGTGCTTTCATTAGTGAATCAAGAGTCTTCTCCTGGCCCTGCTCCTTCATCTCCCTCACTAGGCTGGAGGGAAATAGCATAGATCCTCTTCAGTGTGAGGCACCATCCTCGCCCAGGAGAGGAAGAGAAGGAGGTGCTAACTACAAAGATGGAGAGCAAGGGAAAGCTCAGAAACTGTTTGAAAAATAGAATTAGTTTTACATTTAGTTATTCTTCTATTTCTTTTTGTCTTTGAAGAATTCGTATGAAATTGTTCTAAAAAAAGTCAAGCTAACATCTTGCCTGAGACACTCACCACTTGGCCCTGGGGAAAGGCTGCGTGCTCTGCAGCCTCCCACGAGGAATGTAGCTGGCTACAAGGAGTAGTGCCTGCTAGAGGGTTGCAGCAATGATAGGGCTTAGAAACCCATCAGGATTTTTACAGCAATCTCAAGCTGTTTGAGGCCTTGCCCTCTGCTGTCATGTGCACACTTGAGATTTTTTTTCTTTCTTGTTCAATAAATCCCTGGTTTACTAGACCTCAGGAGTGTACCAAAGTTTGAAAGTGACCCAAGTTCAAGCTAAAGGCTCAGCAGGAGACAAATACAGGAACCTCAACTCTATTATTAAATAAGTAAAAACCTCTCGGCATCTTTAGGTCTGACTTATATTTTCTGAGTCCTTGAAGTTGCTAATAAACACCAAGGAAATATCTGGGGCTTTGATCCTCAGCTCAGATATTATTTGAGAACATTCAGAAATATACTTGTCAACATTTGGAAACCTTGGAAAATTCTCTGCATTTTCAAGTTTGGACAGCTTGTGTACAAGAAAGGGTTTTGCAAAGTCAGGCTATATTGGGTTTGAGTGGCAAGGTTCTGGTAGTGGGCGGCTGCAGGGCTACTTTCTGTGAGAAGGTGTCAGAAGCTTCCCTACATCTAATAGAGCCAATTCCAGCTGGCTCCAAGATGGACCTGCCACTGGCCAACACTGAGCCCACTAGAGATGGTGGGAACACCTCTGGCATAACGAATTTGAGAGGAAAGGGGGAAAAACTGCTGCACAACAGCAGCCAGAGGAGAGGAGAGTGAGAGAAACAGGTACACAAAGACTAAGGTCAGTGCAGGAGGGGTAGGAGGTGTCCCAGGTGATGCAGAGATTCCCCTGCAGCCTGAGGTGCAGCCCATGGTGAGGCAGCTGTGCCCCTGCAGTCCACGGAGGTCCATGGGGGTACAGAGATCCACCTGCAACACGTGGAAGATCCCACACCCGAAAGAAGCCGTGACCCCACGGAGACTCGTGCTGGAACAGGCTCCTGGCAGGACCTGTGGTCCCGTGGAGAGAAGAACCCACACTGGAGGTTTTCTGGCAGGACTTGTAACCCCATGTGGGACCCATGCTGGGGAAATCTGTTCCTGAAGGACTGACCCTGGAGGGGAAACCCACAATGGAACAGTTTGGAAAGAACTGCAGCTTGTGGGAAGAACCCGCACTGGAGCAGTTCTTGGAAGACTGTCTCCTGTGGGCAGGAACCCTGTCCTGGAGCAGGGGAGAGTGGGAGGAATCCAGCCCTGGAGGAAGAAGGAGCAGCAGAGACAATGTGAGATTAACTGACCGCAGACAGAAATAGGGAGTGAAGTTAAGTCCAGGAAAAAAAGGAGGGATGGGGTGAAGTTGCTTTAAGTTTGGTTTTTCATTTAACATTGCCCTATTCTGATTTTGTTGGTAATAAATGAAATTAATTTCCCTGAGCTGAGTCTGTTTTGCCAGTGTGATCTCCCCCATCCTTATTTTGACTCAAAAACCTTTTCTCTCTCTCCCTTCCAGCTGAGGAGGGGAGTTATAGGATGACTTGTTTAGCAGCTGGTGCGCAGCCAGGGTCAATCCACTACACTTTAAGCCTTTAAAAAGCATTAATTGTTTTTATATATCTAACATGGAGTAAGTAAGAACAAGAAGGAGAGGGGTGTCAGGCAGAAAGCATTGAAGTAAGAGCAGTTTTCCCTCAAAACGCAGCTCTCCTTATTGTTATTATTTCAGCTGTTGACCAGTAATTAAAAAAAAAATTCTTCCTCATAGTCTTCAAAACAGCTTTACCTTACAATCCACTTCTTGAAATGGCCTAAAAAAAAATGCATAGTCATGGTCATGCATAACCTTGACCTACAGATATTCAAAATATAGCTCCTAGTCAGAATTTGCTCCCTGAAGGGTAGGATAAATTTAACCAAACAGTCCTCCTGACTGAATCTCAGCACAGACCAACACCCGTTTCACTAAAGGTATCATAAGGACCATGTTGCAAAATAAGCATGGCCAAATGCAAACTCTGAAAGTCCATGAAATGACTTTCAGCTTGTTGAAGTATTTTGCACATATTAATTAAACTTTAGATCACCTGGCTTAAATAGGAATAGCAGAACTACTTCAAAACTAACTTTGAAGTTTGCCTGCTGTGAGCAGGAGGCTAGACTGCATGTTCTCCAGAGTTCCATTCCAACTGAAATGACACAATTTCATGAAAGTGGTACAAAACTGTTGTAACCTAGAAAGTCAATTTCTGAGACAGAAAGAGACATTGTGAGTTCCTAACCACAGGTCACATTACTCCTCCAGAGTTAGAGGCTGAGTGCCACAGTCCAGCCTCACTGTTGGCCATCCCCATCCTTCAAATGCCATCCAGCGCCCCCGAGATGAGCCTGGGGACATGAGCTGCCTCTCTGCTGAACAGCTGCATTACTTTGAGAGGAAGTAAAAGCGTGAAGTGTTTGAAGGTCTCTCTGTCTGAGCAGATCTGCATGACCAGTTCCGTTAGCAATCGCACGTCCCTGGCATGCCTGGGTAGTTAGATGCTCTTCAAAGACTGGTGGTGGGCAGTTTTAGCCATGCATCTTTTCATCTTTTATGGCTACACTCCTTATGTCGGAGCCATTAGCAATATCTCTAAACTCCCTTTCAATCATGTTTTACGGTGCCTGTTCAGTGCATTGAGGTACCTTTTATGGTTGAGATGACACTTTCATTATAAGCTGCTGTTTTCAGTGGTTTATAACTTTCCCCCAAAATTACCTCTGAGGGTTGGAATTTTCTCATGCTTTCTTATTAACAGGCCAGCAGTGAATTTATTTAGAAAGTTGGAAGTTAATCTCCACAGCTCTTTTGGAGTTATCAAAACTTCAGGAAAAAAACCGCAAACCAAAAGTATTTTTGATCATGAAAAAGAAAAAGTAGGTATGTATTTTGAGCACCCTGTAACACAAAAAATTACAGCGACTACATGGTCCATGAGACACCTCTTAATTGTCATTAATTTAGGCAACGAAAAAAGATTAAAGACAATGAGAAATTGTAAACTGTTCAGAAGCAGTGCAAGCCTAACAGTAAGAGATGGAAAATGTACTTATGCTTGTTGGAGGTTGAAGGACCTTTTTTGCTGGCTTCAGCATTTTGAATTTCCTGAGCTTTGTGCAGTGGGCCCTTACTACAGCATCAATAAATGCCTTTTGAATTCATAAGCCAAACGGTCTTAGCCACGCAACAAATATATGAGAAACAAAACTAATGTATTTATCCACTGTTCTGAAGGTATTTTCTCACTTTTCAGAATATGTGTGTTCCAGATGGTCCTTGATAATACTTATTGATGCCAATTATTTTCAGACTTCATTTTGGCTGAGGAACAGGCGTCACAGTCTGGGCATATGCTGCATCCAATTGTGTCTACTTTTCTTTTCAGGGAAAGAAAATGTGTATTGTCTTGTTTCCTTCTCAATGCTTAAACCTGCTCCTTCAATATGTTTGCTTGTTTATGTGACAGAGGCTTTCATTGGAAGACCTAAATAACATCAGTATGAGTCTGCTGGGTGAGATGGACACTTGCTTTGATGTAAAGTGAAATAATCTTCACAATAAACAAGTTGTGAAAGGCTGCTGCAAATCTACCTGGGCTTCTTTTAGGTATATATCAAGACGAAAATAAATATGGAGACAGATTCAGTTTAGATTATTCTCTGCGGATCTGCTCCAATGTTGGCTCCAGCCAGTGGGTCCCTTTTCATTGACTTTAATGGCTTTCCAATCAGGCTCTAGGGTCTTATTTTATGTTCAATGACCCAGTTGTTCATGATGAGGTTTCAGTAATTTCAAAGTAGCTGGAGTTGCCAAACAGTGTTAGATATAAATGGTTCACTTTCCTCATAAATTTTGCAAAAGCAGCTCCACCTACAGGATCCCCCAAATTAGTGAGAGTTAAGCAACTCCTGCAAAAGGGGCTATGAAATCTTGCTTGAGATTTTTAAATTTGCATTAGCCTTCTGTTAGGATTCCCCTGTGCATTTTAACCTGTGCAAGGCTGCCTTAAACAGCACCTCCTTCAGACTTGCAATAGTACCTCTCAAACACAGCTAAATGCAGAAATCACCACTTTGAGTCTAATATTCTAACTCAGGGAACTCTTAACTATACACATTTTGAGCAAAGAACTTAACTACTCTATTTCAACTTTCAAAGCAAGGAAACCTGGCCAAACACACTGGCTTAAACATCAGGTAGAGCTGAATGGTCTCAGCAGCCTGATCCAAAACTGAATGAAGTAAAAATCTTTCCCCCCACATCAGAGGTCACAGAGATGATGATGTTTTCTTCCTAAAAGGCGAGTTACTTCACCCTGCAGTATGATACACTGTATTTAGCGCTGTACTTTAAGCTGCTTTGAGCTCAAATGAATATAAATACCCAATGGTCATTCTCTTTATTAAACTGGAGATACACAAAGGACTAATAATCTGGTTGTCTTGTTGTTCAGTCTAATTATAGTAGGGAGTGTGAGGAATCCCATGTGACTCCTAACTTTGGATGAAAACAATTAGTCTGCAGCTTTCCCTTTTTGGCTTTTATTATTATCATTATTTCAATTAATAAAATTTATCTTCCTCTGCCACAGTCTACCAAAGTGCATGCTGCAAGAGAAAGGGAAAATGAGATATTCTGTCGTTTTCACGTGATTTCTGCCTTGGTTTTTGGGTAAAATTTGTTTTGTGTATCAGGGCAGTGAGCTCAAGAGCTGGATCGTGGAGAAGGATGTTAGAACAAAATGCTCAAAAATGTTTTTGGTAATGGAGGCTGCTGTCAACATTTCTCAAGAATAGGCCAAGCGCAAACCTTGAAGAGGGGCCCTAGGGAATGATTCATAGTACGGACTGATACAGTAAATGCAATTTGTTTTAATTAAGGTGATGGCTTATTGCATAATTCACATTGTGTTGGCTGAAATGACCGCACCAGGTAGTTCTGGAGAATCACAAGCTGTTCTCATAAATTCCATTAACTGTAATGCAGTAAATGTTGCAGGAAACAGAGTTTCATCAAGAAACATAAATGCAACATTCCTACTTCTCACAAGTTTCCACCAAAATTAATTCTGCACTATGTCCTCAGCTTTTAGCACCTATATATTCTGAAACATAATTTTTCATTCTTTTTCCCTAATGCGCTTAATAAAGTTGTAAATATAGTCTACATTCAAAACAACCAGCCAGAGTAACAGCAAACAGCCTGGTGCAAAGGAGGCAAACATTACTCAAAGCCCATCCAGCTGATCATGGTCCTAGAACTGCAGAGGTTGCAACTTTGATGTACTGCAGCCTTCAAGGTATCGATAATAGAATAATTTCAAAAAGTAATGACTGTTTTGATTTGGGAAATGGTGTCCAGCACAACCTAAGATGCCTGTGCTTTTCAGAATGAACACACCAAGTTGATTCACTCACTGTACTGTCAGCTCAAAAACCCCCATGTAATTAAGCAATCAAACACTGAGTAATGAAATAAAAAAATAGAAATACAGTTAAGAAGAACTAAATTTGCCTGGGACAGCCTCATATTGGCATTGTCAAACATTTTCAGAGAAAATTTTGTAATATTTATCTTTTTCTAATGTCACTTTGTACTTCTAAAGCAAATGTCATAGACTCATGAAGGTTGGAAAAGGCCTCTAAGATCATTGAGTCCAACCATTAACTCAGGATTGTGAAGTCCACCACTAAACCATGTGGCTAAGTACCATATCCACATGTCTTTTGAAACCAGGGATGGTGATTCCACCACAGCCCTGGGCGGCCTGTTCCAGTGCCTGACCACCGTTTCAGTGAAGAATTTTTTTCCTCAAATCCAATCTAAACCTCTCCTGGTGCAACTGATTTCCTTTTGCCCTGTCACTTGTTACTTGGGAGAAGAGACCAACCCCCCCTACACTCTCTTTTCAGGTGATTGTAGAGAATGATAAGATCCCCCCTGAGCCTCCTTTTCTCCAGTTAAAACACATCAAGCTCCCTCAGCTGCTCCTCATCAGACTTGTGCTCCAGACCTTTCACCAACTTCATTGCTCTCCTGTGGACACACACACCTCAGTGTCTTTAAATAGATGTATCAAAAACACTAATATATATAAATATAAATACAAATTAATATGCTGATCAGCATATATATATGGTATAACATAGAGAGAGTATAGTGTATATAGTATGAATAGAGTTAGAAGGAACATGGGAATCTAGAAAAACAGGGTGCCATTTAGTAGTTAAATATTTACTATTTGAAATGAATCACATTGCACTTCAGTTACTCCAGTCCCAGAAAGCTGCAAAAAATCAGATACTTGAAATAAAAAAAACAACAACAAACATCTTGGCAAAAGTGAGGTAATTAAAGAGAGAAGGGAGGGAAGGAAAGAGAAAAGATCTCTGATCAGCACTGGAATTCATGATTAGACATAACCATTGTATATATTTCCTCAGTGAAACAATGAAGTAGAAATAAAAAAAACTGATTCATAGAATCATAGAATCCAGAATATGCTGAGTTGGAAGGGACCCACAGAGATCATCGAGTCCAACCCTTAGCCCTGCACAGGACCATCCCCAAGAGCCACACCTCTGTCATGGATTTAGCCAAGTCAATACTAGATACCTAAAATTGTTATGTCTATTTTGTCTATAGGCAATAGCTGTAGGTTTCCAGAAATCTGTTTACAGTCTGAGGATGGGGTTTTAAAACAAACAGGGTAAGTCACCCATCCTAGCCAACAGGGAAGTGAATTTAGATGGGACCTGCTCCCAGTCTACTGCATGGTGTTGGTGGAAAAAACACTGCGGTGCATGTTGTACTATCTGAATCACTCTTTCTGAAACAAAGCTGGCTGAAGCTGAAATTTCCAGTGGCATTGCCAGTCCAATACCACCTGGCCATGGTACTCCATGGTCACACTTTGGCAAATGCCTTCTGCCAGGGGTACCTGTGTCACCCCAGAGCCAGCCCCGGGACTCTCCAGCACACCGACAGCACTGACAGATGGAGAGCTTGACTTCAACACACCTTTGTGTCTTCATCTGTGTAAACAAAATGATAGGCTTGCAATACTCGTGTTCAGCTTCAGTTTTCTCTGGCTAATGAAACAACCCTCCTCACTGTATTCCTTCTTTCTTCCTTTGGTGCTTGCCTTGTCTATTTATCTTGTTCTCTGCTGGCGAACTCAGATCTCTTCTCTGTTTTTGGGCAGCACAGCAATCTTAGTTTGAGGAGGGAGAAGAGGTAGATTTAGGTGCTGCCCAGCTACAGATGAATGTCAGCTTATCATAAATTGGCGGCTGTGCTCTTTCCCTTCCCCTCCCACTCTGCTGCCTCTCATGTGGTGTTATCCATTTGCCTCCTGCACTTTCTCTTGGAGCATCTTAGATATAACAGCAAGCCAAAGCTTAGCTTTGAGCAAAGTTCCTCACTGCATTATACATGAGTTTGGAAACAAGAGGAGTTTGTTCTGAATCCCACTTAGCCTCATGAACCTTCGCAGGTGAATTTCAGGCCTATTTGGCTGGCGAAAGCTGAAGTTTGAATTATTGAAACAACAGGGGGGCGCGTTGGATCTCCTCTGCCAGGAAGGCTGAGGGAGACAGCATTTTATTTTCAGCCTTATTAAAACTTCTCTATAGAGAGGAAGTCGATCTTTTCAATTGCTCTTAATCTCCAGAGAAATCTCCCACTGATCCCTAAAATGCCGAACTTGCAATCTTGGAGCAGTTTTTAACCTGCAGTGCTGGAATGTTTCTGTTTCCAATACTGTTTAAATGCATCTCCCTTTGCCGATTACTCTGCTGTGGCTGGATGTTGCCAGAGCCTACCATGGTGTTAATTTACACAAGGACAATATTTGTTGTCCACAGACTTCTGTGACCACCTGTGACAAGCTATGCTGAGTGATGGACCTTGAGATCCGGGGTATTAGGTAGGGATGCTGAAGTACAAGCCTGCAGCACAATTACAGGTCTTCGAGAAATAAGAGTCTCACCTAACTCTGGGAATGGGATTCAACTCCAGCCTGCCCACATCTATTTTGGACAAATGTCTTTGTTTTTATGGGGCATTTTATATTATATCTGGATTTTGACAGACGGATTAGCCACATGCCCTACAGCAAGGTGTCATGTTTGTGTGCAAAATGCTGTCTGGGCAGGACCCACTGAGCCCAGGTAGGCGAAGGGGTAGAGAGACAAAGAAGTTGCGCTCCTGGGAGAGGCTGGGAACTGTAAGAAAACTTTCCGTGATGTGGATAGGCTTTCTCTCGTGCCTATGAGCTGAAGAGCGGAGCTGAGGCAGAGACTCCGCTGGGATGAGATGTTCCGCCTGAGGGGATGGAAGTGGGGGAGGAAAGGAGGGGGGAGAATTGTCAGCATTTGGATCAAAATGAGTTTTGCGAAGACAAAAGACAACATCCCGTCCAGTAATCTGAAGGCATCGGCTGAGCCTTACCTGCTCCTTTAACGTGCGCTGTTTAAAGATGATGAGCGTGAGATTAACATCCTTTGTTTTCATCTCTTAGCTGCCTCCCTTCCTTAGCCTGGAGTGATTCTTTATCTCAATTGCCAGCTTTGCATGTCATTCAGTTCAACTTAATCGCAAGGATCCACAAATCAAGCGATTTCAGGCTAGGGGCTCTGCCTTACAAAGCCTTTGCACGTCAGCAAATAGGATTTTTGTGCACTTCCTCGTGGACTTAACAAAGACACTTGCTCTCGGTTTACAGAATTTACAGAGTGCAATTTGGGCATTTCACAGTGCTGTTTGCATGAGGAGCCTTTTGAAGTCAGCGATCTCCGGTAGCCTATATGAGTGAATAGGCATTAGTGCTGCAAATAGAATCGCATCCCCGCTGGAAAGCTCCTAATTTAACGACCAAGCAGTTAAACCAGAATCAAGGTCGAGATCTTCATCTGGTTTGAATAGGTGGAAATTTTGCACACTTAAAGGTTATGCGAAGAATTACACCAACCGAAAATTACACCCTAGTATTAGGGTATTAGTATTAGTATTAGTATTAAACAGAATTGTTGTGAAGTATTCACCATGATTGCTGCATGTATCCTCGGATCTGCATGTAAAATAACCAGCACACCTCAGTGGACATGGTCTACCAGAATGTTCAAATGTGGGAGGAAGTCTAGGTTTGAGAACATTGTGAAGTTAGACCCGACTACCTCTCAGTAATCATGGTACAGTAAAAGTAAGATATGCAAGATATGCAAATTAGCAAGATATGCAAACCCAAGGACATATGGCATATGGCTGGCTGAGAATTTGTGGGTTTTTTTGCCCATTACTGCATTCAATGGAGAGAAGAACTTTGTGTCAAAATTTAAATCATGTGTGATTTCGGATCAAGGAACACTTACAAGTCTTAACTGAAAATATTGCCCTTCTCAGAGCAAATATTAGATCCTGCGTCAAAGCACAACTGTTGGTGGTTCCTTGCTTCAAAGTAATATTTAAATTTTTATCTAAAATTTGACCTGAATTCTAAAAGAGCACAAATGGTTTAGGATATTTCATGTAAAAAGTACATTTTGGGTTGACCCAAAAGCAAAAGAAAAAAAAGGGACGAAAAAGACAGACTCACTCTAGAGATCACTCTCTAGTGTTCTGGAGATTCATATCATTTTAGCCGAAATAAGCAGAGAGATGTAAACCACAAAGACTTTCAGGCTTTCTGATCTAGCATTATTATGTATCCAGCAGAGATCAATGCCTCAAAGAAAAGTGTGAAATGCCCCATTAAAGGTATACATTTGATAACGATTAGTATATGGATGTCTGAGGTTCCACCTCTTCTCCTTGTTAGGAAAGTCAGCTCAGTTAGCTCCATCTAAAGTGATATTCCCCATTTGGGCATCTGGGATCACATGAATTTGTGCAGAATTGCTCTGGAGGAAAGCAGAGAAGATGTAGGTAACTTTGATATCTATACAGTGGGTGCTCTGTTCTCTCAGGATTAACCACTCTTGCCTAAAAACTCAGTTCCTTCTGTGGGAGTTGCAGCAATACTTTGCACCACCATAACCAAGTGTTTAGGGGAGGATGCAACGTGGGATTTCGTAGCCAGTTGCTGTGGTTGTGTGATGCTGAATGGGTATGTAGGTAGGTATAATGGACCTCTGAAATTGGAATTTGGCTCTGGAAAACACGTAAACTATTTCAGCCTTCCCAAAAGTGCCATGTCTGTAACGGCCACACGCTTATGGTTATAGGCTGTAGGCTGTGCCAAGGAATTAGGCACTGAGCTGTTTCACTGAAGCTATGAACACTGCTTTCTATAAAGTCGGAAGCTTCATTGTTTGTAATCATCTGAGATCAAAGATGGAGAAGATGCATTTGTTGTTGCTTCTTCATCTCTTAGAGAGTCCTGGCATTTGATTCAGATAGTCCGATTTGTCTGTGCTGACATATTAATAGCTCATCAGACTCAGTACTGCACTGTGTATGAATGAAGGGATGACACAGGGAACTTCTGTCAGCATGAGGAAGCCCAGCATGTTTGAATATCACTGTTCCAATCTCAGTACCTCTTTTACAGGTAGTGGATTGGGAACTGAAAAAGAGGTATAACACTTGTTTATGTGGATCTAAGGGAATCAAAGCCTCCATCCAGATCTTTAAAAACCCAGATAGCCCCAGATCTGAAAGGAAGAACTTGTTTGTTGTGAGAAGCTGTAAGGCTCTCAGGACTCCTTTCTCCAGGACCTACACAAATACGAGGAAGGCAATCTCACCTCAAGCGTGAAAAGGTTGACTAACCCTTCAAAACAGAAGCAGGCATGGGGAAAGATGGGAATAGAGGTGCTTTGCAATGGCCTCATTTCTCAAAGCACCTCCTATGTTCCCTAAGAGAAGCCTGTCAATCCTACTTTTTTCCAGTTTTTCCCTTGCTGAGAGATAATTTCCGACCTAGTGCAATAAATGTGGATGCCATCACCTCTCATAACTGATCAAGTCTACAGGCTCCATTTCATGGCTGCTGAAGTAAAAACAGTGACTTTGATCTGCCCTACTCTCTCCACAGAGACAGCTGAAGCCTCAGTGGTCCCATTGCACCGTCAGGTTTGTCAGCATAAACCCACATCCTTCAGCAGTTTCTAGTCACTCTATGGCTGAAGTGAACTGAGAAAAACTCATGTTTCCCAGTTCAGAGTGGGTTTGCCACACAATCTGAGCATATTTTGGGTGACCTGTCCCGAAAGCTCGTGCTCTGAGGACTCAGATGCATTAATGGATACTACATGAGAAGGTGCTGGCAGCTTTATCAAAGCTGTTACCATAAAAGAGACACCCCACTCTCTGAGCTGCAGAGTAGTCAGTCATGCAACTTGCTGCGTGTTTGCTTTTCCATATCAGCTTTAAGGAAAGGCAGAATTAAACATAACACAGGATGCAAACATGGGGATGTGCTCAAACATACACACGTTGCATGCAAGGATAGCTGCACACACACACACACACACACACACACACACACACTGTCCATGCTATCAAGGCTGGTAGCAAAGAGCATTTACTGAGGAATGTGAACACCTCCTAGTGAGAAACCTGTTTTGTCTCTGAGAAAAGTTACTTTTCTTTTACAAATAAGGGCTATTCTTTTAAGCTGTTTTTTTTGAGGTGTCAAACATAAAAATGAGATGAGATGTCAATCAGGGCCCAGGGGGATGGGGAGGGGGAGAGAGAGAGAGACAGAGAGCCTGAAAAATGCTTCCAATGCAGGCAGCTTGTTTAAGCACAGAGTATGTTGCAGCCAGCTGGATCTTTGGAGAAAAAAGATGAATTTCTACCCATTTAAACATGAATAAGGTGAGATGAAGGGAGGGGGGAAATCCATGAAGGTGAAAAGCCTTTTTTTTCCTTTCCCTGGTTGTGATGGATGATTTCAGCCTAAAGTACTGAGCCTCCCAGTGAAGAAAATATCTACAGTGATTTTGATAAATAAATGCTTAGACCTTGCATTTGCCACCTTGATGTTGGAAAGAAAGAAGTTTAGGCTGCAGAGTGGGTTTTTTTTGCACAGTGCTGAGAAGGTTGGGACAATCCTGCCACTCCTGCACTAAGAGGAGCTTAACTCTTGGGCATTATTTCTTGCTAGTTTTCGTTTGTTTGTTTTTGTATTTTTGTTTGTTTGGTTTTGGTTTTGTAGTTTCTTTTTTTTTCTTTTTTTTAACTATGCAGGAAAAAACAGAACACCCACAGAGGCTGGTCTCAAGATAACAACCGGCAGAATTAAGATGGCACATATGAGAGTACCAAGTATTTGGAAAAGGGAAGGAAATGGGCCACTTTGTCCTGCAGACATCCAGTGTTGACTTTTTTCTTTCCCTATGTTTTCAGCATGATGCTATGTCCTGGGTGTTGTGCAGGCTGCCTGCAACGAGCTGTTAGCAAATACTTTTGGAGCAGAAATAAACTCTCAAACCTCAAAATGATTTTTAGTGAAGGCAGATGCACACATCCCTTACATGGATCAAACTTAAAGGGTTTCTCGGGTGCAAGAGTTACTCATGGCTGCATTCACAAATTACATGGGTTGAGGCAGTTCCTGAGCTTTTCTTTCCTTCAGATTGTAGCTCCTTACTCAGAGGACCACCTCCTGAAAAATGTGGATCTTCTATGGCAGGGCATCAGAGGATACACTATAATGTATTACAGTTCTGTATTTTTTTGCAGGAAAATAAACAAAAAATTTCAACGCTATTGCACATACAACTGGCAAAATACAGTAGCCCAAGCTGGAGCATAGCTCAGATCATAAAGAATATGAAAAGAGAAGCCTTTGAAGCACTACCCAGGACTTGTGTTTTACACCCCAGAAGTGTTCCCAGTACTGTTCTGGAGAAGTGCACAAGGGAAGTGGTGCACAGTCATTGACCAACTATGATTTCTACAGTAACAGTGTTTCTCCCCCTGAAGCACTCCCTGTTCTGCCTTGGCCAGATTTAACACTGCTTTGCTGATGAGATGTAAGCAGATCAGAAGTGTCAAGCTATGTCGTGGAGAAACTAGACTCCGGCACTTCTGTTGAGCCCTGAATTAGAAACAAACATTGCTGGATTTCCAACCCAACTTTCATTAAAAAAAAAAAAGAAAATAATACTTAAAAAAAAATACATTCCTTAGCTCTTGGCATACAGAGTATCTGTTTGTGTCACTTGTCTCCTAACTCCAGTTTCCAAAGGCCATTGAGTTAGTTCCCCCTCAGCACATGGGAAAGGGCAAATGAGGGCAAAGACATATTCAAATGGGGCATATATCCAGTCCTTTCATTCATTTTCCGGAGCATGGGGATTCCTGATGAGGACAGCAGTGCTCCTACAAAAGGTAGTTGTAATTCCTCTCCCACATTCCTGCCCAGCAATGAAGGATTTGAACCTGCTCAGCATGAGCGTGGAGCTACAGAGAACCAGACATAAAAGGCTGAGCTAAATGGAGAACACAAACACATCTCCGAGCTACACTAATGAGAACATAACTAATATGTTGCATATTCCCAGCAGCATGAAGGAAACCAGGGGAAGCACAGGCATTCAGAGGTATTATTTCACTAGCTGTAAACTAGTTTCAATCACACAAGGGTCTGTGTCTTTGTGTATTTAAGTTCCTCTACTGGTTTCTTTTACCCTTAAAAATGCCCAAAACTTTAAATTTGAGAGTAAATTGCTTGACTGTCTGTGGAAAGCTGCATCAAACCCCAGGATCCAATATATAGCGGGAGGGGTGACCTTTGGTTCAGTGAAGGTGTGGAGAGACTCCTAAAATCCTGCACGACCCTTTTTATTCCCTCTGAAGTTTGTTTGGCTCAGTTAGTAACCACAGAGCTTCCAAGAGGCTCCAGATTCACCCAAGCTGCAAGATGAAAGGAGGGTTATAAGGAGGGCTATAAACAAGATATCTATGTTTTTTCTTCCCCTCTGCAGCAAACTGTGGCAGAGGTGGCAGCAGACAAGAATGCAGATGTCTGTATCATTTGCTTCCCGGTATATCAGGGGAATGACAGGTCAGCACTTGGGTTTGCAGTCATTTGCATTTCTGAGATGAGAAGGGTGACAATTTGAGGTGACATGACAGCAGGAAGTGTTTGTAGCTGTACTGGCCCTTAAGAAACCAGAGACAGGACAGGCAACATGATATTTCTTATTTGGCCGAAGGACAGACCATTCTGGGGGATATTTCCAGAAGAGGATGCCTATCCTAACAGCTCAAGAAGATGTGGGGAAGCTTTTCAATTTGACCTGTCACAGAGTTCCCTTTTCTGTGAGAGTAAGGAGAGCGAGAGGAATACAAGAAATGAAATTTTCTTCCACCCACAGTGTCACATCCTCTCCAGCTCGCTGTGCAGATGTGGATAAAGCACAGACTGCCCTTCTTTCCAAATTGGTGCAGGCCCTGGCTGTGACAGGGATGTGCCAAAAGGCAGTTGTCCTGAGGACTTGCTGAAAGCAGTCTGTAAGATCACCCTTCTGAGACTTTTGCTTTTTTTATTCCCGTTCCATCCCAGTGAAGCTGATTTGTGCACTAGGGTCAACTAACTGTCTCTATCAGTGCTTTTTGCAGTAGCAATTAATTTGTGTTAAAAAAGAGGTTTTACTGAGAGATGGGTGAAAGCAGGAGGGAGAAGCGTCAGACATTGGAGACAGATAGAGAACAGGCTTCTTTTGGCACTGCTCTCACTTGTTCCCCCTTTCAGAGCCTATTGATGCCTGACGCTGCTCTGCAAACAACCAAATGCTGCTCATTGGTCTTCCTGGGCTTTGCATTCTCTCCTTGGAGGACACCTGCCCTTAAACAAAGGGGCTTAAACTGGCTGAGGGAGAGGAAAATACCGACACTGTTTCTCATGCTGAGAGGAGGTTGATGAAAAAAAGAAGTTTATGATTGCAAGAACTTCAGCGAGGATATTTCTGCAATGTCTAATTGGAAGACAAGCTTTTGAGAGGGGAAAAAATTAATCAAAAATGTGGAAGTTTTCCTACCAGCTCAAGCCAAGGTGGAAGATATCGTCCAAATTGAATTACCTAAATCCCCTCAAGCCTCCTGGCAGGTCTTCTAGGCAGGTGGCTTGTTGGGCAGGAGGAAAATTAACACAAAAAAGCCCTTACTATGCAGGCTGCAAAGGCTTCCCTGCTTTGTTCCTCATGTCGTGTTTAAGGGATTCCTCTTCTGCCCAGTGGAGCATCTCCATTGACTTATAGCAGCTGGAGAGCAGACCCCTTGGCAGATATGTGGCTTTCCCTTGCTGAAACAGCTGATGTATTACATCCCGGAGGAAACTGCCTCTGAGTACCTTATAAAGCAAAACCAGAGTGTACATAGGAGCATGGTTTGAAGTCTTAACTCAAGCAAAAGCCCATGGCAGAGAAGAAAGATTTAGCTGAATAGGAATAAAGAATCTGTGCTTTGGGAGTTGACAAGACATTTGGGATATGCTATGGGGAATGCTGGAGTGGAATGGACTAGGCAAATATAGGGTATCATAATCATTTGAAAAAAAACTGTATCTAGAAACCCCAGCTCTTCCATTAACTAAAATATCAGCTCGTCTGAGTTTCACAGAGCTTAGCCCTGTCAGAGTTTGGGAAGACATGGTCTAGCTCTTTCTTAAGAAGTGCTCAGCACATTTATTTAGTTATTTTAAGTGGCACTATAAATGAATCTAATTTACCAAGTTCCCAAATAATTTAAAACATCTATTACAGAAAATAACATTAAAGACAGAGGGAAAGGAAGCCAAAGTAAAGACCCCAACTGAGGCAGGGTTTGCTTATTAATCTTCCTTATAGAAAGTAGATCTGCATCAGAAGAATTGCAGTGTTGGGCAGTGTAATTAGTGGGGTGTAATTAGTTCTCTGTCAGAGAGAAGTGCTCCTCTTTGGGTCCACGTGAATCCAAATGGGCAGAGAAGGGAAGAAAAAATTTCTTAGGCCATTTCAGAAGTCTCACTTTGTGCTGAAAAAAAACACCCTAAGGTGAGCCACTGCCTGCATAGTGAAGCACTGGGCAATTTTGCAGCTTTTGCTGTGGTTTCTCATCAGTTTTTCACAATATGATTTTGGGAGAAGGAAAGACAGAAGTATCTCGCCGAAACTGACCCCTGAGGGTTAGAGTGTGACTGAAGCATAGGCCATGCCTTGCAAGCTGGGCAGAAGAGTTGTTTGCAGGAGGAAACCACACAATGGTCTCATCATGCAAAGCTGTATCAGACCTCTGCTTCCCAGCTTTCACACCACCCCAAAGTCACCTGTCTCCATCACCTTTACTCAAAAATACAGAAAACTGTCTAGTTCCTGCCAGGAAATTATAGAAAATGTGGTGATGAAATTAATCCCAGAGTTTCCTTCTGAAATATATTTGTTGTCCAGGTGTTATAGGTAAGCAGTAAAACAAACCTGTCAATCTGACCAAATCCATCCTTTCTAAGGCTTCCTATGCTACCTATGCACTCATTGAAGCCCATCCTGAATTTCATCTCCCATGACAGGACTATGTACTGCCGAGGTGTAAATCTGGAACATCACCACTGATTTCAGGGTAGTTGAGCTGGATCTACACCAGCCTAAACAAATAGTTCAAGGAAGGAAGCATCTTTCATAGGCACTTTTATGGTCTCTAAAGGTGTATTTTCCACTACATTGTCTAGTTAATTAGATAAATGTGTTAACTATTAAGGATAAAAGGATCTCCCAGGTTCTCAGCCTGCCTCAGTACAGGGAAGCTCAGGGACCAAGGCTGCACATCTCTGTTCTCTGGTAGAGGAATCATTGTTTGGATTAGGTGGCACAAAACTCTGCTCTAATGGAGAACTTAATCCAAAGATGACACTAGGCTTTCATCCTATGTAAGCTTAATTTTCAGAGGAAGAGTATTCCCAAAATTTCCTCAGCATATTAACATCCTTTTTGCCAGTCCCAGCAAGGAGACCAAGAGCCTTGACTTGGCTTTGTCCATGTCTCATCATATTCCTCTGGATTACCAAGGAGTACAGGTAAACTGGTGGGAAATAGTGTAGAGGAGACACTGTTACTGCTCGCTGAATATGCTGATGGAGGACACCAGTGCACTGGGGCTGGGAGTTACCAGAGAGAGGGAGGGGAAATGTGAAGCCTGTTTGTTTCTGCTTTGAAAAATTAAATGGCACCTGTGGACACGTGCCAATGTGTACACATGTTCCCTATGAATGGGCACACAGAAAAAACCCCAGTGTTTAGTCTGGCAGAGCCCAAAGGTGTGTCTTTATTTCTGTATGGGTTTTTTTAAGTCAACAATGGTGGCCTTTTCTGTGCATATCCAACAGTTGTACTTTGGTCTTTTCCAGCTGGAATGAAACTTACAGTCCAAAAGAAATGAAAAGAAGAGAAGAGAGAGATGGGAAGAGTAAGTGAAGGAAATATGAAGAGCTGAGTGCCAGAGGCTGCCACCCAGAGATTTTTGGTTTTTGTCTCTCCTTTTCCAAGAAAACCAGAGTGAAGCAGTGATGGGCATCAGATTCCACTGGCATGGAAAGGCTGGCTGTTTGGGAAAGATTGTCTAGGAAGGCCATGAGCATCTACACAGCCCACCTCATTTTCAAGGAAAGGGATTGATTTCAAGTAAGCAGAACTTTCTTCCTTCACCTTCCCACTATGCTATCATACTCAGTGTTGGTCATAGTCAAACAACATGGCCCTTTTCTATAGCATAACATATGCCTTCCAGCAGTTATGGCAGTATTTGGGGGTTTGGGAAGGTTTGGAATTAGCTCTGGTTCTGACACAAATTTCTGAGGCCTGGGGCACCCTGCTTTTTTTGCTTTTTTGAGACCAGCTCTACTCATTTCCTCTTGGAAACCAACAGGATTTACTCTAGCCCTGAAGTGCAGTATGTGTATACATGCTTGGCTAGGCCAGGGAAGATTTGTTCAACATCCTGAGCCTTGAAGCTGAGCTGGAAGTGGATGGAATTTGAGTAGGTCCCATTTGGATATTTTCAGATGGAAGTTATACTGAAGCAGGTGCATAAAAGCACCTTCTTCACATCTTGCAACACCTTTTTGAACTGTTTTGGTATCACAAAACATGCCAAGATTACAAAATTGTTTCATAAAGACCACAACAAAGCTTGGGCCCAAAGAATGGTAGTCTTCACAGGTACATAAAATCTATATGAAAGTTTCTTCCTACTGTAAACTCATGTAGAGCAATGCGCTTCATCATGTTTCCTCAGCTACTCATCCAATACCTACTTCCGAATTGCAGAGAAAATGTTTCTCTGTCTATGCTTGCCTCTATCCCACATAGAGGAAAGAGGGGAGAGAAGAAACCCCCTTTTTTGAAGAATGCAAAGATAGAGAGAAACAGGGCTAGTAAGTCAAATATCAGAGGGTTATTTCAGCGTTGGTAACCAAACTGGGCTTACAGCATCGATGTGGACAAATGCTGAAGGTCAAACTAGGAGATTTCTAACAGAGTTGCTGTAGATATGGACTAAGAGTACCCTTACAGACAACATTAACCACTGAAGAAGTCATTGCTTGGTAACCAAGAGCTACAGGTGCTGCTTCACCACACTTCATTCAAACTTCATAAACTTTGTTTTTTATCAAGTATAAAAAAAGCTCTGGAAGAACCAGACGGGCAAACAAATAAAAGCTTCTGCTTTACTTGATTTTGTAGGTTACATTGCACAAATATTTAGTGGGCCAATTCAGGTAGGGCCTATTTTTTCTACAAATCTGTGCATATATATGTATACATGTGTGAACATATATACAAAGTACACAATGATGTTTATGCATGTTACATATATATATATGCACACGTGCACACACACACACGTCTGTGTGTCTGTCTATTTGTCTGTCCATCTATCTATCTATCTATCTATCTATCTATCTATCTATCTATCTATCTATCTATCTATCATCTCCCTGAAATGCTTCTATTACAGGTATAATTTTCTTTCTCACCCCTGATGTAAGTCTCTTTTTTAACCTCCTCTGAAAACACCTCCAGTGCCTCATTCTGGTGCCTAATTGGCCTTATCATTAGGATTTTTTTTTTAACTAATGTCTAAGCTAAATGTTTCCTTTTTAGGATTCAAGCCATTGCTTCTTGTTATGCCTCTTTCAATGATGTCTACATAATATGGATTGATATGCTAGTCAGGGGTGGTTTCAAAAGAAGCAAATAGCATCCATTAAGGAATGGCAATATAAAAATATCCATCTATCTGTATATATATTTCTCTCTGTATGCAGATGGACACACAAACATCTTCAAGTACACACACACACACACACACATACCAACAAATCAAACTGCTGCATTTCAAGGATTTACGACATTTAAAGTCCTTAGACTGGTAACAACATATTATCTCAGTCCCTGGATATCCTAAACCACATGATTATTTCCTTGCAGAAGCCCAGTAAGTTGTGGATGACAGAAAAACAGCTTGTCTGCTGCTAACTAGGACAGTCATGCTCATTTTGCAACCTTGTGATCCCTGCTTTTAGATAGTGAAAGGTGAGATAAATCCCACCCAAACCCTGTAAAGCTGTAGGTCTGAAACTAGTCATTGTTTTAATGATATATGTTTGTGAGATCTAGTGAAAGGGGCCTCCAGGCCCTGATTAAGATCTCTATTTGCTGCTCAAATGCAAAATAGTATTATTAATAGTGTTAGTAATAAGCAGTACAGAATGCAAATCCTGAGAACACATGTTATCAAAGCCTGTGCCACTTTAATAGTTGAATGTTTATAATGTACGTTTTGATCTTAAAATCATAATCTTTAAGGGAAGTAATTTATTATTATTATGGCTTCAACTCCACTAACCATGTGTTTTTCTCTCACTTTCCTCATTATTAAGTGATAGGCTGGTAGTGGCATCAGACTTTCCTCAGACAGGATATGACTGTGTAAATGCTGAGATTGAGCAAGAAGGGCTACTTTTAGATGGTCAGTGTAGCTATTGAGATCAGAGTTCACTTTCTATTGCAGGTGTTTGGGGTGAAAAATGCCAACAGGACTTTTTCTAGTTGGTGCTCAGAAATGTTTAAGCATAATGATTAGACAGAAGTAATTACTGTTTTAATGAACAATTTGTTGCACAGTGATGCCCAAACTAGAACTCTTTGATCATTAGGGTAGACTCTTCCCTCTTTCTGTCCCCAAAGCCCATTAGAATAATTCGACTCACTGAGGTTTAAACACAGCTTGTTGTTACTGGAAGTTAGCTACTTTATCCAATACAGTTTCAAATTAGACAAGATAATCAGAAGAGACTCTGCCACTTCACTGGATGGACCATTCTTCCACCATCAGAAGAAAATCTCATAATTGTCATATTCTCTCTGAGGTTTTCTTAATTTTCAGCCTTCTTTTAATTGCAATTTATTTGGAGCTGACAAGAACGCCACATCTTCAATTTACCCCTTCCCATTCATACAGAGTTGCTTGAAGTGATAAGTACCTCTCCTTGAAAACTTTTCCTATGTCTTTCTCTTACTCATGTGTTCAGTTATACTTCTTTTATTTTGGCCTTCGGAAGAGTTCAATCTACACACTGAGTAACATCACAGCTACACAGAACTGAACCTTTGTTCTGCATATGCCACATATTTATTATGGAGATGCTAAAATCGGGGGTAGCTTTTCCAAAACCCTTTTATTGCTTCATGGTTCACTGTTGATGTGTTTGTGGAATGACAGAAGACAAACTGACCTCAAAGGCTGGAACAAATGAAAATGAAATGGAAATATGAGCAGTATCTTTTCCATCTAATCTTAGACTCTTACAGAAGTGGATACAAGGTGCTCCATCTCCTTCTTGCATCTGACATAAGAAGGATATAAAATGAACGTTCAGCAAATTTCATTTCTGAAGATTACCTCCTACAAATCGCAATATGAGATCTTAACTTTGCTGCTGTAAATTAATAAAAAAGCCCTGTAAGATCAAACCATATCTGCTACAATCCTCCAGTCACCACAACTCTACTGTGTAAAAAATGAAAAATAACAACAAAAACCCACCAAAAAAACCCCAAGGGAAAAGTGTGAGAAAGGAATAGAGCCACAGGATGAACGTGTCTCAGTTTGGGCCAGAGAGATACAAATATCACCAGGACAACAGAGATATTTATGAGTGTTTGGAAAAGCATGCAGAGCTGAGATGCTGAAAAACATCATTGCCCTCATTAGAATTTCTCATCCCATTGGCCAGGCTACTATTAGACATTGCACTTGAATGCTATTTGGTATATTGTGTGGTTTCTTTTGTTTCTTTGTATCTGGATGGAGACTTAGTTATCTAATATTGAAAAAAGGGGTAAGAAAAATAACCTGTTTCTACAGTAGAACATATCAATATATTGGGATTTCATCTTGCATAGCTGAATCATTTGTATCTGACAGTTACAACTACATTGAAGATGTTAGGCTTCACAGATAAATTAATTCTAAAAAATGCTTATAAATCTAGAGAGCTGCATCCATTGACTTCTGCTCCAAGCAAAGGCAGAGTAACCACATTTTTAGAAAATGGCTTTCCTGTTGCTATGACAAAAGAGTTTTTGGTGGAAGTCATTCGCTTTTTATTGCTGGAAAACGACAGTGCCAGGGTGAAAAATTTCATAGTCATGATGTTAATGAACATAAATCACAGGTCGATTTCACCAGCAGTAGTGGTTCTGGGAAGACTTTCTAATGAAAGAGATGTGTGGTATCATTTGGCTAAAAGGGCGTGGAAACAGGAGTCAGCTTTCTCCCTTAATGGTGTGCTCAAGAGCAGGTGCCCCTGGACTTGACCAAAGTAGCTGTTTGAGGGAAGAGTGTTGGAGGTAGCAGGGATGTAAAATGGAGAATGTTAGTCATGGACATCTACCTAAAAGGTGACTCACTGAGCCATTCATTAATTAATGGGATAAAGATTTCCCTGGGCTTAATACTGTGGTATACATTAAGTATACAATGGAAATGTAATCCTTGAAATCATATCTTTGCTCATCAGTCTGTGAATCAAAAGCTAACCACTTCTTAAAAGGAATCATGAGAAAAGGGAAAGAATGAGAAATAGTGAGATTAAACCTACTATATATATTTTGTATGCTGTCTAAATAACATAAAATTATGTTTTTTCCTGGTTGGAGCTGCAGCAGGATGTTTTTGATGCTTTTATTTCCACCTGAGTTATGTCAGCTACATTAGTACATTTGTGCACACTCAAAAACTTCCTTTACCGTACCACCATGCATTCCTTCACTGAGTCCCTAATCACTTCAGTTCTACTTCTACAAAATTTTCATGGCCTGAAAACAGTCAAAACAAAGTTTTTGTCTAATTAAAACCTGTGGCTGAGAGAATCAAGCTGAGTATGAAGAAAGAGAATGAAAGAATTGCTAAGTACTTTTTATGGTCTACTAGCTAAACTACATGGACCCTCCAGCATTCTGGCAAAACCGATGCACAAATAGGCTCTTTTCTTATTTAATTTGCTGGTGAGTGTGAGGGTGCTACTGTGGTCACTGGCAGCTCTCCCAGAATTAAATTCTTTTGAAAAAGTCCTGTAGAAGCAAAGAACCACCTCAGTATGTTTGTATCTTTGAACGTAGTCATAAGTCATTGCAGAGATGATATGTATTTCTACCTGACAAACTAGCACTTGAGAAGTTCCCCCTTCTTTCCTGTGGTAACTCTTTACATAACTGGACAGTTATGTAAAAGAAAGGGATTGTTTGCCAGAGAGAGAAACAGAACATTTATATCTTCCTCCACCTATTCCCATGCTCTCCACTCAGCACAAAAGATCTTACTGTCAGCTGATATTCTCCACAAGGAAAAATAGGTATCAGAATCTTTCTAGGAGGTTTTCCTGAGGTAAAGAGTAGGGGAAGGAGGGACAGACAGTGAAAAATAAAGGAAAAAAACCCCAAAAGTGAAAGAAATTATCTTACAAGTTGTAGAACTACCTTCTCAGAAAAGAGAGCAGTGGGTAATATTCAGGAAATGTGACTGCAAGTGCCTCAGGTGCCTCCCGAGTAGGTCGGTTTTACTAGGTGCCAAGTTCATTCTCTGGCTAGACAGTCACCTACAGGAAGCTCTTGGCTTAGGTAGCATTTCTGCTGGGCAGACAAAAATCAGCAATTCTGAGAGGATGGTCTTACAGAGTGGTAATGAAATGTCTTGCTAATGAGAGATGAGTTGGGCTGGGTACAAAGATCATTGCAAGGTGCTGCTGTATATGAGGACATCTGTCAAGTGCAGTTGACCTGCCAGAAACAAGCCATTTTAATTGGATGTGACTCAAACTTCCTCTGTCTCCACATGATATTTGTATGCTCTATGGAATAAATGCTTCTGGTTACCTTCGTTAGCATGTGTCATTGAATATATAATGTCCTGTCACTTTTACTAGTATGTTCTATTGACTATATTGCTCCTGCAAAGCTCATGTTGAGTTAATGTACCCGATTTATTTATACAATTCATTTTGCTTTATTTCCAGAGACATGCTGTGACCATACTGTGATGCAGATCCTGTGAGAGTGACTGTAATAAATAAACCCAGTGAACAATTATCTCCCAAACACAGCTTCACTGACACAAATCAGTGGAGTATAGTTCTTCACTTACATTTAAGAGCTGATGGTCGCATACCAAATGTGGAGTGTAACCAACAGGGAGTACAAGCAATGCATTTGTGAGCAGAAATGGAGGTGCAGGAGGAAAAAGCCAAGCAAAAAGCTTCACTAGTAATAATATGGAGGATAAAATAAGTTTTGTGGTGTGGGTGTACTGATAAAAGTAATCTCTCCGAATGTCTATATTTTTTCCTACCAGTTTTCTGGTAGATAGATAGATAGATAAATAGATGACTAGCTAGATAAATAGAGTGTTTTTTAAATGGAATTTTTGTCTTATGATGCTTGCATTTGGAATTAACAAACATTTTGTCCTTTGGAAAGGGAACTACACTGTTTCTTCCTTCTATCTGCAAATATTTTCTTTTTTTGCTGGATAACATTTACTTCTCTGTACATTTTATTTTGACTATTCTTGCAGTAAAACTGCTCTGTATACAATCTGAGATGGTGTCATTCTACTGTTGATGGAAACTAATGAATTTTCTGGAAACTGGAAAAATGTTCAAATTTCCAAGAGTAGAGTGCTGCAGAAACAAAGGGATCCCACAATCACTGATGTGTTCTCTCTATAGTTTCAGATAACTCTGAGAGTGCTTGAAACTAGATGTTTCAGACCTGGAACAATCATGGTATGGATCCCAACTAACAGCAGGTTTTATAGGGTAGGTGTGAATATTTGAGACGTTCTCCAAACAGTGTTCAGATGTCTTAACAAAAACTGAGATTTCATCAATATAGTCACTATTATTTAGGGTACAATTCTTGTGACAAAAAGATAGAACTTTAGTCTGAAATGAATCTTGTTCAAACTCCACTGACCATAGTGCCTAACTCATTGTCAACTATAGAGGCAGCCAAGAGAGATTTGCTCGGGTACAGATGTATACCCTGCAGATGCACATAATCAACCAAAGGAAATCACTGACTTTATTTTGAAGCAAACAAAATTAAGGAAGATGAAGCCCAGCACTGCATATTTTTAATATTGTAATATTGTAATAATAATAATAATAATAATAACAACCAGCATATTGGTGAGAGTTCCTTATTCCATAACTCTACAGTTACTTTACACTGTCGGCATTCACGTTTGTAGTTCCTCCAGGCTTCATGGTGACAACGTGGCATCAACGAGAAGACAGCAGTTTTGATTGTGAGATTGCTTCAAAGCCCTGAAAAGCTAACAAATGTCTTATCCACTGTCATTCCTGTCACTTTGAGCTTTGAGGTCTGAGATATTTAACTCTCGCTGTGCTACTCTGCCTTTGTGGAATATCGGCGAGGAGAATATCTTCACGTGGGCAGTGGCTGCTACCTGTGTGAGCCCAACGCCACTCTTTCAAAATGGATGAATTTCCTCTCCCCAAGTGTGACTCAATTCACTAAGTCATGTCATGGTAGAGAAAAACTAGAAAGGTAGGAGTCAGTTATGTGAGAGGTGTGGGACCACCGCATAGCAGGAGTTTCATTCTGTTGGCATTTCTTTGGGTGATAAACTCAGCTACTGAGAGCTGAGGTTGTTCCCTCCACCCTCTGACCTCACAAACCCAGTGAGTGGGTCATGGCTCCGTCTGTCCATCTGCATCACAGTATTCAGCACCATGGAGCTAAAGGTCATGGTGCACCCCCATAACCACCTTAGGTGGGCCCTGGCCTTAATCAGGCTGGAAAGAATGGACACTGAATATCAGCCAAAGGAATCTGAGGCTCTGTCCCTCAAGAAGCCAAGACATGGTTTGCTGATGCTTAAGCTGCTGGCAGGAACAAAAAGACCACTTTGCCACAGCAGTCATGCGCAGTGTGTCTCCTGAAAAGCCAGCGCAAGGCAGGGCAAAGGGAGAGTAGGATTTCAACCTTCGCTCCAAGCTGCCTCGCTTTCCTGGGTTTATGTCAGGCCCTTAGCGTTATTTGAACATAGTTTTTCTGGTTTAATTTGCATAATTGATGAGATGGAAAATTATCTCAATGATTGATGGATGTTCTGCATGCACCAGGGTTTGTCACAAAATATAATGCATCTGTAGGATGAGCCTGCTGCTCCTGCCATGTTATTTCCCAATAGGGCTATAAAATTCTAACTTAACCCCGCAGGTTTTTAGGTTTCTTTTCTTTTTAATCTTTTGCGATATAATGTGCAACACAGTAAACAAACACAAAGACACAGCATCAACTAAAGTTACCATCTTTCTTCATTGTACTCCAAGGACACGGAGTGATAAAAGGTAAAAGCTGTATCACACTTGTGGAGTTGGTCCAAAACTTTCCTACGCGAGGCGTTCTCACTCTCAGTAGACTTGCTCTGTAGCTCTATCTATACATTTCCACCTGCTTTGGGGATGGTCTATCTCTTTTAGACATTTACTTTAACAAAATTTTCTTTATATTTGCAATGGGTTAACAGTGTGTTAACCACAGTTCATGTGATGAGTGGACTTTATTTTGATAATTGTTTGTAGATATTTTTTATAATCAAAAGATGAGGCCAAGTGCAAAAGTACTTTTTGGTACTTAACAATATTTCTTCCCAAGGGAAGCCTGACTTTCCTATTCAGCAAAGCAGGGAGATACATGGGTGACTTGAAGCCTGTCCTAAAGTTGAGTGTGAAGCAGCATACACTTGGAGTCCAGCATAAAGTCTGTTTTCCTAATATCTGACCTAAACCTCCCATGACACAACCTCAGGTCGTTCCCTCAGATTCTGTCGGTGGTCACTACAGAGAAGAGACCAGTGCCTGCCCCTCCTCTTCCCCTCCTGAGAAAGATGTAACTGCAACGAGGTCTTATGAGGAAAGTAGGGAGAGACGGAGGATGAGAAGAGAGTTTTCTTGATTCTCATATTGATCATACACAAAAATTATGAACAAGATTTCTAAGGCATTTTCAAATTATTTCAGCAAGCTAAAAGCATAGGCTAAGTCTAAGATTTTCACAGCACTTGAAGGACAGTTTTGTTGTGCCAGATCAGTTTTCTAAACAACTCTACTTTCGGTATGAGGAGGACATAACTGCAATGATGTCAGTGAGGCTGGAAAGATAAACTACTCTAGCATTCTTCCAAAGACTTAAGAAAAGGTGCCAGAGTAAAGTATTTACCCCAAGAACTCATTACTGTGACAACTCGTTGCACTGAACGAAAATTTGCTTCAATGGGAATTTGCTCTCTGAGTTACATAGGGATTCCTCCAAACTGTGAATAGGTCTAATCTGCTTTTCTCAGTGATTTGATTTAATACACTTTAGTTCACATTAACAAGAGGATAAAAACAGGTTTCCAGTATTAAGCCTGTATGTGGTACTATGCATTTTTTCCATCATATAGCATACATTGTTAATGTCCCCTGCAGAAAAAGGATAAATCAGACCAAGAAAGTAAAAAAAAAAATATGTAAGAACTAGAAGAAGGCATTGACAATATTGTGTCTATGCCCCCAGAAAATGACTCCAAACCTGAAACTATTCAGCTTCTAAGCACTGAGGTAGAAAAATCATTCGGCGATGGCCATGGTTCTTTTCCAACAAGGAACTTTTCTACCAAGGAAAATGAAAGACATTCTCTCCATCCCTGATCCACGCATGATGGTGCTCCAGTTTGAAGTGACAAAGGGTTGATTAGTTATGATCGGCTGCTACAGCTGAGGCAATACAGAACTCCAATCAATTCCCCAGCAATCAATTCGTTACACTGAACTCTCTTTCCCTCCATCTGCAGCTGCCTGACATCCATCAGGGCCCCCTTCTCCTGCCTGCAAGTCCTGGTGAGCATCTGAAGATAGCTCACTGGGCTGAAATGGAGATCACTGGCTGGGAGTTCTATTGGGCAGAGAGGCGGGCGGCGTTAACCCTCTGGAGCTGAGCAGCTCAGCTGCACACTTCAAGTTTCCACTGTGATATTATATTTGACATTCAATTTGAAACCCTCAACTCCTTTAATGCAATATCTTGGCACAATGATAGTAATAAGGCAGTACCACTTGCTTTCAATTTAACTACCAAAGGCAAAGTGGAGGGGGGAAGAAAACAGCCCCAATTATGTTAACCCCTTTGCTACTAGCTTGGTATGGGACTTTACAGGTACAAAATTCTGTATTAAAATAAACAGGAGAAGAAAATGGCAGAGCAGTGGTTTTTCAGCTAGCAGCTAAAACGCTTTGTTTTGTTGTGTTTTGCTTCCTGAAAGTGCCAGAGGCTGCCATTTGCTCCGAAAATCTCAAGAAAACTGCACGAAGATGGGGCTGCTTTGTGGTAGACCTATCACCTTGCATACACGACACGAGATAAAACAGTTCAAATCATAGTTTTTAAATGAAAGGGTCGCAGTAAGCCATGATGGGGCCCTTACCAGGGCCTCTCTGATGCTTCAAAACTCTACCTACATAATTTTGTCTCTATCCCACAACAATCAAAATTATAGCGGTTTTACTTTTACTCTGAATTCTTCCCTTTCCAGAGAAATGCATGGAAAACAGTGCACCAGCTCTCAATGTCTCTGTTTTACAAATGGGTAAACTGAGGTCCAGTTTTGATCGGATATGGAAATTTTGTTCACTGTTTAAGCTGAAATACTGACTGCTAATTTTTAGGGAGTTTCAAGGCTCAGATATGGGACTGTCAGTTCTGGAGAACTTAGAAACACCATTTCTAGCCCAAATTTGCCTCTAATCCCAAGGCAAGCAGGACCGTAATCCAGATTTTTCTCAGCCTTCCAGGAGGAGAAAATACCAACTTGGGCTGTGTTACTCCAGGTTTTGCTCAGCTCTTCTACTGTCATTCACCATTCATTAGACTCAGGGGATCTGAACCATCGTTAATCAAAGCAGGGATCAGTGTGGGAGAAAGGGGACATAGTCCTAATGGATCAAATCTAGAGGTAGTGAATATTCATACCATGCAAAGGTGTGTAGGATAAAGATTTTTCCTTCTGGTAACTTTATTTCTTTTTCTTCTTCACCTTTCTTTCCCTTTGACCATGCTTCTAGACCTGCACTGTGGAGGATGGCATAAAACTTCCCATCTGCCTCTTCCCAGCTTGTCCTTAGACAGCAAGTGAATGTCAGAGATCTAGTCTCAAACTATTTAAAAACATTTAGCCAGCTTTACACGGCAACTCTTCGGTCAAACTTTCTCTGCTTTAGGAAAGGACATGTCGCCCCTCTTGGCAAATCAATTATTCAGACTCTGTGATAGTCCGAGGCATCGTATCAGTAATAAAGTAGTGAATTATTAATCACGGCTTGTGCCGTTTCGATTAGATTTGGGAAATTCAGGATTAAATTTCTGGCACCCTGTGTCTCGGATTGAGCTCAGCCCAGCTGGCCTGACAGGCATGAGTTGGCTTTGTACTTCGGAGGAGGCTGGTGGATAAAAATTACTTGAAAAGCCTTAGAACTTCAATTATTATTATTAGTATTTTGGAAGGAACTGGAATGACTGAAAATAGATTTCCAATCTGCAGGGCAGTTTTGGTTTCACACAAAACTTCTGCTGTAATAGTTCAGTCTCTTTTTCCCAGTTCCTCTGAGCTCATCTACTTGCTTGCAAGAAAGATTATCTGGGCTTGAAAGATGAGACATTCTTGTGAGCCTGTGTGTCTGTGTACAGTATTTACACTTTCCACATTTTATCTGGGCTCTGAGGACACTCTGAGAGACCGAAATCATACTAATTAGAAGAACAAGACCAGCATTCCTACTGCTCTGGCACTGGCTGTTGAGGGAGAGCCTTTGTACAGGAATGTGAGCCTTGGCTTCCTGGGACCTTGCTTGCAGTCTGCTTAAGGCTAGTGGAAAAGAGTTTTGGCTTTATCTGCCCTATGCCCAGCAGACATTCAACCCTTACAGTGGCCTGCCACTGACTTCACTCAGCTGATGTTGTTTTGCTCTTGCCTGTGCTTGGTGCCTGCTGTGGAGAGCCTGCTCTGAAGTGCTGGTGAGAGCTCCTTTCACTGGCGAAGGGATTTTCGGTAGTGTGTCCGATAGCAAAGGGAGTTAGAGCAGGAATGGGATAGGTGGCTGGGAGAGGGGAGTACCAGCTGCCCCACATATGGCCAGGTGAGATGAAGAGAAATGTTGGGATGCAATGCTGGGGTGGGCTGGTATATCTGAGCAAGGCATGGGACAATGCTGTGTGTGGGAGCTTGGTACTGCAGGGTATTGGGAGCATGTGAGCTAAAAGGACAACAGATATCAAATCACCTGGGAGAGTTAAGGGGAGATGTTCTGGTGTGCCCACAACCAGAGTGAAAAATGTGCCACAGAGCTGGGAAGAGAGCTTTTCCTCTCTGGTGACTTTCATCCATGGGTGAAATTTAATTTTTCCTTGTTGCCTATAGGCATAGCAGATTTGCAGAAGTTAGTAACTTCTTCAGTAGTTAGGCTGAAAAGTTAAGTAACTTTGTCCAGGCCTTCAGGAAATCAAAGGAAAAACTCAGGTGACCTGACCCTACACTCACATCCATGTCAATGGGAACTGATAGCACAGGTCTGAAATGAAGCCTGCTGGGTTTCTCTCTGTGAAGTTGGCCTTTTGCTAGACATACAACTGAGGGAACAGCTTTTGCCACAAATGTAGTCCAATTCAAACCCTGAACAAGACTCAAAAGTGACCGAGTTGAAAACCCTTGACATGAAGGAAATAACATTTCACTCTGTGCAGTTTTAATTTCATCCCTCTGCCCTGGAGTCAGAGAACAGGGACTGTGGAGTGCATGTGCATTGTAGGGAGGAAAGTGTGTGGGGAGATGCTGCATGTAGCTAGTTTCTTACTCTTAGAAGCCTTCATGACTTTCGGGGAAAGGAAAAGCAAAAAAAAAAAAAAAAAGGAAGGTTTTAAAAGAATTTTTTTGAAAGAGGAGCTGAAAAAGACATCAAAACAGATCAAAGAAACTCATGGAAGTGGGAAAAAAAAGGAAAGAGGGAGAAAAAAAAAGAAGGAAAAGCTCCTGCAGTAACATTGGATGAAAATTAAGCTTCTCAGATCTGTTTAAAAGATATTCTGTTTGATCTTTTATATCTTCTGCTCTGATTATCCAGGTTCCTTTTGATGTTGCTGAGCCCTATAGAACTGATATGTAAAAATACACATACATATGTATTAATACAGTGGGTACACATGCACATGCAGGCACCCTCTCATGCTGTCATTGCTGCCCATGAGTGGGAGATGTGAAGCCAGTGGACACGAGGCCACATAGGAGCAAGGTCCGGTGCTCTGACTCTGTGATATGTGTGTCCCATGCCACAGTGCCTCTGGGGCAAGAAAAAACTTCCTACTCCTCTTCTTGGCAATAACCACTAGGAAAAACTGAGCTCTGAGGCACAGAGATTAAAGGTAGGAAGCTGCAACTCTTTGCTGGCACCCACTTCCTACTCTGTGCACCTCCCAAACCCTTGGGAAGTAACGGGCTGACAGTCATGATGATGTACATCCATGGAAAATTACCGTGCAAAAAGACACCCACAGACAAAAGGGACACAAGACAGCTGCTCCTTGGGATCTTGGAGAGGTCTGTGCCACCACACAGTCCCCACTTCATCCCCTCCTGCCTCCTGTCTGCTCCCCATGCCTTTGCACCAACGCCAGCTCCAGAGTCCTCAGCAGTTTAGGACAAACTGATTTTTTTCTGCTCTCCCCTTAAAATAGAGGAGTGTGGCCAGCCCTAGGATGGCTCACTGATGCTATCAGGAGTACGGGGAAGGATTTTGCACAAAGCAGCAGAGACAGTCCCATCATGCCAAGTCAGCTGCTGCTGCCGGGGCGGGAGGAGGGAGGCAAATAGAGGCTGCATTAAAATCCCTTCTTGACCAGGCAACAAGCCTACTTTGCCTCCACCTGCAAGGGCTTCTCACACTTCAGTGACTCGTGGCCGTGGTGGAGGCAGCAGGACCCAACCCTGGTGGTTGCAATCAGCTCTGCATCCCCCCAAGCCCCGGCTGTGTGTCGCGCTGGCCTCTGCTCCCCACTGCCGTGGCGCCCGCACACTTCCAAACCTTTAATCTGCTTACCCTCAGGAGGCCCTGGGAGGCAGGGAAAGTGGTGTTAAGCTCATTTTACAGCAGGAAACACGAGTGATTTCCATACAAATATTGTGCAAGCTGGCAGTAGAGGTGGGACCCACGCTGCACCTACCAAGGCTCTCGCTTTGGGCAGGAGGGCAGCTCTTTGCCTGCCATCCCCATCTTTATGTGCTTGGATTTGCACTGCTGAGTGCCACCTCCTGCAAGAAAAACTGTGTCCCCCCTGTACCCCCTCCACATGGACCAGAATTTTCCACACTGCCTCTTCCCTCATCTCCCAGTTTTCCTGTGAGGGTGAGCATGATGAAGCACTCCAGTTGAATTTGGGCTCAAATACATACTTTCTTGCAATTTTAATACAACAACATGCTTCTAATTGTTATGTTTGGAGAATAGTGTAGGCAGCTGGGAAAAGCAGGCACAGTATTTTGTTTTTTCTTAGCTGAGGCTGGTACAGTTCGTTGTTTCAGCCCCTGGGCTCTGGCAGTTTGATCCTTCCTTGCTAGATGCAGCTTTGTGTGTTTATTCTCTTTCTCCTCTCCCTGCTCTCTCCCCCACCCTCATTCAGAGGTTTCCCAAGTAGATCTCTCTATTGCCACTCCCCTCCTTAAGCTCCCAATTTAAAAGAAAAAAAAAAAGGAAAATACACAGGAAAATTATTTTAGTTTTACAGACAGCGATAAAATGATCAAAGGCTTATTTGTAGCTAAGAGCAGACGTACTCCACTCATTGAACTAAGATGGGATGGAAGCATTTTCTTCATATCCTACAAATATGTTCCTTTAAAAAAAAAATCAATGGAGGCAGATTTTTAATTAAAGCAGATGCTGATCCTTCCTGCCCCTGATGCTGCTACACATCTTGTTGTTGTTGTGGCTGTTGTTATCTTATCTAGGCCTTTATATATTTATGTATTAGCCCCAGAGAACAGGAGATTTCAACTGATTTTTCTGCAAGGGTTGGGGGAACAAAAAGAAGGTGGGCCTGTTGGAGTAAAATGTTTGTCTCCAATCTCTTTGCTACCCAGGTGAGGGTCAAACACCCCCTTCCTTGGGCTTTCCCCTCCTCCAGCTTTGGCGATGGATACAAAGGCTAAGCCTTGCTGTCTCCTTCTCTCTGTCCTTTTTACAGATGCAAATCCCCCCTGCTCAAGCTCAAGAGTGTCTCTGGGAATAAAATGTGCTCTGTAGTAATGCCTTCATTTGAAAGTGTTATGGAGATCTGGAGCTGAAATCCTGAATGGCTAGCTTTCCATTTTTTTCCCCCCTTTTTATTCTTATTTAAATACCTTTTTTAATTTTTCCAAAACCCCCTACTAATTTAGGGGTCTGATAAAATGACCAAGAAAGCCATTCTCTTCTTCCATGTCCAGCAGATCTGGATCTCCAGTTTCCTTCCTCTGTCCTGTGCAGGGCCATGATCCTTGTGGATCCCTTCCAGCTCAGAACATATGACTGCATGATTCTCTCTTCTTCAAACCTTCCCCCAGTTGCTCAAGGGGTTCCTAACAAGGCTTTCATAATGAACATCCAACACTAATGTATTTGGTCCTGGCATCCACAGAGGGAGCTAGTACTAGGCTTTGTGGGTTTGGACAGGGTCCATCTCCTCTCCCTCTCTGGTGCTCTGCCTGCTGTCTACACAGGTCCCTGGGCTTTCGCCATTCAAATTCAGGTAAGTGCATAGAGGTGGAGGTTCATTCACTGAAAATGAGTGGCAGTACCCAGATATTTCAACCATCCCAAAATCTAAAGCAGAGAGATGGTGCCTTGCAGAATCTAAATCAAGGGTAGGTTCACCCTTCATGTCAAGGCCGCCTGCTATGAGCTGTGATCATCCCTCCCATGATGGAGGGAGATGTCCTTGGTCTGGGCTGTCCTCTGCAGCAGGCTCTTCCTACAGGCCATGTTTCAGTCCCCATAGATGGCTTTTATCTGCAGACTTCCTTGACTTCACTTAGGTGTTATGCCTAGACATTACCTAAGGAGTTCTCTTGACTCTGCAGGCTCAAAGGTGACCTGCAACAGCCAAAGATTTGGACAGATCATTTATTTTTGTGTGTGTCAATAGGACATCAGATCAGTGCTGCAGGGCCTGAGGAGAAATTTGTCCTTTCTGTCCACCACCATGCGTTTGGCCAGGTGCTGCCAAGAGGGAGGGCTTCACACCCACCAAGCACAGGCCATTGCTGGAGGCGCTGTACCTGACTGGATGGATCACTGGTCCCATCTGCTGTGGCAAACTATACCTTCATATGGGGAAGGGAACTGATAGGTAAAACTGCCCAGGGAATGATTTTTCTTTTCCTCTTATAGCTATCCACTCAGCATCCATAGAGAATCACACTCAGCATCCACATAGAATCATACAATTGTCTAGGCTGGAAAAGACCTCTGAGATCACTGAGTCTAGTTGTTAACCCAGCACCACCATATTACCACCAAACCATATCCCTCAGGTGTGACATCCACACGCCTCCTGAACATTTCCAGGGATAGTGATTCTACCACTGCCCTGCGTAGATTCTTCCAATGCCTGATCACACTTTCAATGAAGAAATTTTTCCTAATATCCAATCTAAATATAATATCTAATATATCTAATATATCTGTTTGAACCTGACTTCCCTGACTCTGCACACCCCTGACCTTCACTATCCTTAAAGGCTGCCCTGGGGATGCAGCTGTTCCCCAGGTCTGTGGACGGGTGCTGGCAGTCATACAAATGGACTGAGGTGTGTCTGAGTACTGTTTTCTTCACTGTCCAAAACACACATCAACAAAATAACTAAAAAAAATACTTCTAGTTTGCAAGAGCGTCTCTCCTCATCCAAAATGTAACAACTTTTCATTTTATGTTTTATTCCCTTTTCATCAAAAGCAAGCAGATTAATAAAGGAAATTGAGAAAAAGGAAAAGAAATAGCTTTGTTTAAAAAATACCTCATCAGCAAATTTTTTCATATTTTCAATCAAGTAAACTGATTGTGGTATCTTATTATTTGATAGGAGCATGCATATATTTTCATTCAATCCTTAACTATTTTTTTCCCCAGTGAATAAATTATTTGTTCAAAATCCTTCCTCACTTGTAATACCAAATAGCATTTTTGTTATGTCTGCTAAGAAAACTAAATATTGACTTCAATATTATGCAGATTTAGAATTTTGCTTTTGAAGGGGTGGGATGCATTTGGAAGAAATTTGGATGCATTTGGAAGAAATTTAAGTGTTTACTATAAACGCGCCTTTATCTGAGATAATCGCCCTTAACCTTTCTCTGTAGTTAACAGGTGTCTACTCTGCAAAGTTGAGGGCACAAGTCTTGTCATAAAATAGTCATCTAACTTCAGCCAAATCACACTTCCCCTAAAAAAACCACTTTTTGCTCCATGTTCTATATTGAAAGCCTTGGCTGACTTGGAAGGATCTTTGGAAGGATCTGCATTTTAATTACATGACTTAGATATGGGAAAATTTGGGGAATATTAAACATGACCAACTAGTTTAAAAGTGAGTTTCTTCTTTAAAGCTGTTCAGGATGCTAACAGGATTATGCAGCACCTTACAAGGCTATGGTTTCCCTAAAGCTGGCTGTGCAACAGCACATGGAAATAAATGCTTCTAATTTCAGATTGAATGCCTATGGGCAGAGGCAGAGGCACCAAATGTGCACAATAGTGCACAATTTATTTGCAATTACAAATACCCACTCTGTGGAGGAAACACTATTAGCTGTATCCCTTCTCCACTGAACTCATATTCATTCTTTTAATACTATCAATACTTTAAAATGCATAGAAAAATGAGAAGTAAGATATAAACAGCTTGCTTTCTCCCCACACCCAAACTTACATAAGAAAACGCACTCAAAAGAGGTAAAGTACACATATATATATATTTGCAAAAGATAAAATCCACTTCAAAATGCAATCCATAACCCTCTTCCAGCTTTTGCCTTTATCAGCTGGCAAGTGAAGTCTTTCACATCAATAGAGTGTAAATTCTGTTAATAAGCTCTGCTACAATATCTTTGAAAGTGTGAGCCAATAAAATGTTATACCTGGAGATTAAACTATACCCATCCTCAACAGGAGCGACAATTTTTTGGTGGACCTGGGTTGGGGGAAGGGGTTTTGGGCATTTCTCCGCACCTTTCGCAGCGATTTGAAGAAGGACACTTCAGTCACAATACCTTGGGATAGATGTGTCTTTCACTATAGCCTCATATAACCATCCATGCTTGGATGTTGTCATGGAAGTAACTGTCTGGTTATATGCATCTTTTCTCAATTGCATGGTACTGATTGATGGTGTATCAAAGTTTTTGAGTGATAGCTCAACAATGGAGAAGTTCCAGAATCCCTCTCTCTTTCCTCTGTTAGTGGAAGGGAAAATGTCTTGTCCTCAGCATTAGTTAAACTCTGTGAAACTTGATACTGCTGTGGGAGATCTGTGTGTAGATTCATACTCTCTGGCAACACTTTAAATTCACTGACTGGCATTTACTTTGTAAATAAATAAGAGGATCAAACCAGCACTGCTTTAGAGAGGTCAAGCAAAACCTTTGGTCTGCCTGTGAAATACGTAGGCCAAGTTATCTGCTCTTGAAAACCACCATAGCTGTACTGAAACTTACTGATTTATGCCCTGAGATGATGAGCTTCTGCAAAGAATTTGCATCCGAGAGAAAGTCTGAGCCAGAGAGTGACAGCAGTAGAGATAACCAGAGGGACCTTCCTCCTGGGACCCGAAGGCTCCGGTTTATGCCTTGCCTTGGAAAACATAGGCTGACCCCATGAGTCCTAGGTCCATTTTCTTTTCTGAGCTCTTTTTTCTTATATGTTCTGTCTTCCTGTGTTTGCTGTGCACTGGACAGTGTATGATGCTAGATGCCCAAATCTGCTTTCAAGTCAGACTTTCAGGCACTTGGCCCTCACATTGCCAGTTTTTGGTCTGTGTCCATGGTTCTGCCTGAAGGTCTCTTTGCTCCTGTGGGATTTGTGGAGGGGTGAGGATGGTGTTCTCAGGAGAACTGAAAGGAGGACTAACTACATGATTATTTAGGTTACCTCTACGGTAAATTGGGTGAGAAAAATGGTCTGAGGCAATATCCTGTGATTGTCAAAAATCTGTTGTTAGCACAGTGTTGTTCACTACCGTTATGAACCTCATCCAGATATGGTCTGGGGGATGGATGAGGCCAAAAACTACTGCTGTCTGCAGCATGGATATGTGCACCCCTTTTTTTTTTTTTTTGTTTGTTGAAGGAGAGCTTAGCACTGTCAGCGTGAGCATGCAAACATCTCTCATTGTGCACAGGGAATGCACCTACAGTGATATGAATGAAGTTCTTGCCTACGGTGATATATTCTAGCTGAGGACTTAAACTTTTTCCCATGGTATGGTTGCACTATCCATATTAAAAGCTCCCTAAACAGAGAAGACATACCTCAGAACACTCGTAATATTTCCCCTAATTTTTATATACTTTTGTTATACATATACTGGCCACTGCTTGATAAAAGGTACTGTATTACCTTTCTCTGTGATCAGAGGCTTTACAAAAACTTATATCCTAAAATGTCTTTGTTACCTTTAAGGATAAAGCATTCCTGAGTAATTTCTTCTAACACTCCCACCCCCCTATATTCATTCCTGCTTAATCAATCTATTCTAGCAACTGCATTTCTCCCCCTTGAAAATCAAGGGTGACTTTCAGATCCCAGCATGATTGGGAAAAAAGTCTGGCAGAGATTAAAGAAAAGAGTTGCTTTTCCCTTCCAGAATCTGAGTGGGAGGATGAGATTGGCAGAAGTTATTGGTCAAAATATCACTTAAGAGAGGCAAAGCTCTTCCTAGGACAGTCTCTTTCACACCCTACTTACAATAACAACAATAGCCTTGGTATCATTTTAAAAGAGAGACCAGAGAAGGTGTGGGGGTGGGAAAGACAGGAATTACAGCCCTTATATTAATCAGATAGAAAAGCTCTGTCTCCCACAATTCTTTCATTAGCTGGCGAGACAGGTGCCCTCCGACCTCCAGCATCACTTACTTCCTTGGTAACAACTACTGCTGGCAGATGATCCCTCTTGTAGACTTCATCCATATTCAAAGAGTTGTCACATCCAACTGATGCTAAGAAGCTAATCAAGTAGAATTTTTTTCCTTTTCTGTGTCTTTTTGTTCCCCCCTCTTACTCCTTCTCTCATGTTAGAAAGATTTTTCCCCACCATGTAGTCAAATTCTTTTGAACCCTGAGAAAGGACCAGATCCACGGGGAAAGCAGGAAATCCCTTTTCTGTTCACACGTGGAGCATCTGATGATTTTTCCCCTCTTACATGTCAAACCTGGGACTCTTTTGCACTGCCACTAATGGCATTTAAGAACGACCCAGCACAAACAGGGGCTCGACTAAGGGAGCTGTCTCACCACACTTACTGTTTCAGGGTGGGCTGAAAATTTTCCATCAAAACTATTTTGAGATAAAAAATTAAATTTCCAATGTTGTCCAGATTTAGAAGAATGTGGCCTTATTAAAGCAGTTGATTTCACAACAGATAGAAGATGAGTTGAAATTACATTTTCCAGAGACATGGATAATATTTTCACTGATGTTTTCATTTTGTTTGCTTTTTTTCCCCACAGTAAGCCTGTCAGCTGCTGTGCCTCTTCCCTGTATTCAGAACTAACTTGTCAATGTGGTTCTGAAGTAGATAGAAAGAGTTTATATGAGAATATTTTGATGCATTTTGTACAAAAATATTTTCTAACAGAGATTTCATGGCCATCTCTTCTAACTACATGCACAGATTAACGTGAAGTAATTTCAAACACTGAGGGTGAAAATGCTGAATCTGAAGCAGCAACTGCATCGGAAAATCTGACTCTTATATTCTTGATGAGAAAGAAGAACCAGAAGAATAATGAAGATACCATTTCTGCATTTTTCAATTCTGAGATTTATAGATTTCTGATCATTTGAATAACATGAATCATCTAGGGGAAAGTCTGAGGCCGTTGAGTTCAGATAGACAGAAACTCTTCATTCACAACAGTGTGTCAATGGTTGTCAGTCAAATATGAAGGAAAGGGAATCAAAGTCAGGAATTTCTGTTCCAGAAAACATGGAGCTTTATTTCATTGTGAAACTCCAGAACACCTGGCATATTTTATTTACAAGTTTTGAAAATTATGTATCATTAGACAAGAGAGAATTTCTGAAGTAGTTCCATTTTTTTCTGAAAAACATTTGTAAGCAACTGACCTGAAGAATCTCTAATAAAAAAAAACTATAAACAATAGCCTTGTTACAATACCACTGATTTGTGCAATTCAGAGGAAATGCTGACATCCTCCACGAAAGCACTAGTTTCAAGCTACAGAAAATGCTGGTTTAAATCCTAATGGCATCTGTTTCTCTTCCATGAGTTAATTCAAGAAGAATAACAAAGGAAAGAAGGAAGTCAAAGGCACGCTGGTACCAGGCAAACATCGCCCCCACAGCTCTCCCTTATTTCCATCATCTGCTGCCAGGTTCCTTGTTAGAATGTGCAGTGCATAATTTACTCCTCATGTCTCCCCTTACATCATCCTGTGAGTACAGATTCTTCTGTAGGCATCCTTGGTGCTGCTGCCGTTCCTGTCACCAGTGCAAACCGAAGCTGGCTGGTGGGTTTACTCACAGGAGTGTGTGCTCTGTTGGATTCCTGCTGCAACTTTTTAGCAGCCTCTGTCTTCATGACACTATTTTTGGACCTCGCTCTCACTCTCTCTTGTCTAGCAATGTCTCATCTCATGGAGACTGGAGAGCTAAGTTCATTAAAATGGAATTTGGTGGGTTATTGCACGAAATTACCTCTATTTACATCTGCTGCCTGTCACTTTCAATGCTCTATGTCTTTTATCACTTAATACTTCTACTACCTGTCCATGCCAACTTTCAGTGGGCAGCAGTTGTAAACTCGGCTTAGCATTGCTTGCTGCATGCTCTCCTTCCTACAGAAGACTTTTAAGGGGCTGTGTGAGCCTGTGTCTAGGCCAAGAATACTTGTTCATGGGTAAGACAGAGCTACAGCTGTGCTGAAATCCAGAAATGCCAAAAATATCCATAAATTATTTTTCTAGGCTGAATTATAGTTTCTCCACTGTTTTTAACCCTTTGTCTACCGCAAGATGTCTTTGCTGAGATCAGCTGAGAAGAAAAGCACAAAACTGAAAGTAAGCTTTTGGTTAGAGTGAGAACTGAACCTGAATCTTTCATGTCTCAACAGGGTTGGGCTGCAATGTTTCAGCAAAGAGAGAAATGCTGAATTTTTGCTTGTGGAAGACAGCTTAGCTGTGGGTCGATAAGTGACTGCATAAAAAAATTCATGCCCAGGAGACATTCAACAGGTGGAGCCCCAGCTGAGATCCCTGTGCCTTGACAGAAAAGGCCATACCTGGTCCTGGTCAGGCACACAGCAGACTGTGTTGTCCAGGCACACAGCAGACTGTGTTGTCCAGTGGCTGAGTCACAGCCTACAGAGCAGTGTGTTGAGTTTAGTTGTGCACTCCTGGTTGTGCAGCACTGGCCCAGGCACTAGAAAATCTTGAAAACCAGCCCATTTTCCTGTCTAACACACCACATCCATCACCTCCACCTCTGTTTACTTGTGTGAACGAGTCAGCAGAGACATTGAAAGGATGAAGAGCAGCAGAATGTGCTATTTCCACAGACCTCAGCAGGCACTGGCTAATGTCCCACACCTGCAGAAGCTCAAGCTATTACATTTTTCTTTCTGCTTGCTGGTAGTGTGACACCCAAACACCTAACTGGCTACCACAGCAAAGCCAGGGAATATGCCCCTGTGAAAATTTGGCACATGCCAACATGGTACAGCTCAGATGTAGATCAGAAATGACGGCTTTAAAGTCTTCCTTACTCACATTTCTTTCCTGCCCTTTTGCCAGTGAGTTAACGCGGCATCAAAGTGTCTGCCACCCTGATCTCTGACCATGAGCCTATTAAAATTGCATTGGAAGTTAACAATAAGGATGGAAAACAAAGATCAAATGAATAATGCATTAACAAAGCACTTCAATTAGATATTGAAGAAAATAACATAAATATATTAGATAGAAAAATATCTTGAATTATAAATTAGATGGGGAATTTCTTTTTTCACCCCCAATGGGAGGAAAAAATGAAAGGAAATAAAGAGATACATAGTCTTTTAATGGTTGTTGGGAATAAACTGTAGGGATATTTATACTTCTCTGCTGTTCAAGCTTAGTAATTTCATGTGTTTTTGCAAGATAACATTTGGGTCATGTGATTTCATCAACCAATCCAGCTGCCAGGCTCCTTCCTGACACTTGGTAATGAAGTGATATGGCAGGGTAGGACAAAGTCACCTTATCTTTTTATAAATGCATTGAGTGGCATTTGGGATGCCTTCCTACCTTTCCGGTTCATTTGCATTACACAAGAACCCTCTAAATGTTAAAGCTTTCTCTGGCAGTGAAAGTTTGACGCTTCCAGCGGCATTCAAGGATATCTGTCTTGGAATGGCATAAAAATAATGATGTGCAGTTGTGTGTGTGTGTGGGGGGACGGGGCTGCGTACGCGTGTGCGCAACAGCCGGCTGAGAGGCTCCGGAGCTGTCTCCGGCACCAGAGCAACGCGTGTCGTCCATCCAAGCTGACAGGCCTACCCAACCTGAAATCATCTGAGTGCAGTTTCTGAAATCGTTTGAAAGTGGAGTGTCAGGAAGATGTTTGCATGGCGAGTGACATCTCCTCCCGGCGTGGTTTAATGACATCCCTCCCTTGTCATAACTCTCCTCACGCTTCACAAATAATAACAGCGGGGGAAGGACTTGGCAAGACCGAGTTGGGAGCAGGAATGGGAATGTGGGAAAGGGCTGGGAGGCAGGAAAGTGCAAATCGTTGGAGAAAAAACCACTTGAAAGGGCTTGAATCAGCCTGAGCACTCATACCTGGGAGGGTTGTGGGTGTTTCTTGCTTTCCATCACTCTCCCATCTTGTTAAACAAAGGGTAGGGATTTACCCATCTTTGCCAATCAGCCCAACCTAGAGCAGCAGGCAAGGATGAAATCACTCTTGGTATGGAGGCCTGTCTGTAGAGATGCTGATTGTCTCTACGTGTTTATTGCAATATGTTTTTCGGTTGCAAGGAGGGAGAGGGCAGCAAATACACTGCTGCGTGAAGGTTTTTCCTCATAGGTCCACTGGGCTTCTGACTTTATAGGACTGGCAGGCAGGCTACAAACTGAAATAAACAGGTGAGAGCTTAGGGGAGCAAAGTGCTTGACCATGTTAAGGGGTTTGAACTCCTGACTTTTAAAACTGGCTCAGTCACCTTCCTGGTAGCTCATCTTGGGCAAGCTGCCCCATGCTTCTGTGCTTCAGTCACCTGCCCTGTGCTAGGACTGAGGAATGAAGATTAAGCCCAGGGCAAACCAAACATAGCAGAATGTTATGAAACATGTTATGACATTGTCAACAGGTGATTAACATGGTTCTTTTAAAATGTCCCATCAGCACTACGTACCCTCAGTTAATACTGGAAATGAAAAATGATCAAGGAAAAATGATCAAGAGCTAAATGACAGAGTCTATATTGATTTGATATTTCCCCCACTTCAAAAGGAAGAGGGCCATTTTCCAAGGGTTTGATAATTAGTGTTAAAGAATGGGAAAACAGACTTCTGGCCCCATTTTTGGTCAGTGCAATCTGTGTGTGAAAGATGCTGCCTCTGGATTTGTGGCAGGGAATGCACCCAGAAGAACAAGCCATGTCACCCACGAGGTCTGTGTGCTGCCAGGCAGAGGAAAGACTTGTTTCTGTCAGGCGTGAAGACAGTGAGAGAGCCGAGGAGCTGGAGAACCAGGTACGCTGCTTGCCGCGTCTCCAGATGGCTGTCTCAGCTGTCTTCTCAGCCGTAAGAGGCAGTTCAGGAACTGAAAGCCTGCACCTGCTGCTGAAAGAAACATGATTTTGTAGGTGCTCGGTGTCTGAGGATTTCAATGTGCAATAAAAAGATAATTTATAGTAATCATAACAATCATGGGTGAAACCTTGAGGCCTCTAACAGTCTGCTGTGGGGCAGAACGACCACATAAGCTGGTGGCAAGTTTGTGATCTCAAGGATGGAGTAAATGACTGAACTGCAGCCCAAGGACTGAAATAATAATATGGCAAAGGGAATGCAAAGAGCCTCCTTGCTTTAGCTAATACACCTGAGTAAGTGCTTATGTACTCCCAAATTTTGTCTTCTCCCTTCCCTCCATGCTTAGTAATCTTTAGCATGCAAGCTAGTAAGAATAGATGGGTGAGTTTTTTGGGTTACTAATTTTGTCTAAAACAGATATGACTGTAGTTCACAGACAAGGTTACAGCTTGTTCGGCCAAATATATCTGGTATAACGTATTTGAGCCCAGTAGAGATGTGTGTTATTCCCTGTGTCCAGCTATGCAAGAGCATCTGAGGCATTCGTACAGCTGCCCCTCAGCCACCTCCACACACCAGGCATGTGGACAAATTTTCCCAGCTCCTTTTTAAGTGCCTTTCCAGCAAATGTACAGTGGGCAGGCTCCTGTGAGGATGGAGGGTATATCTCCTGTGTGGACAAGAGCCTGCATTCCTGAATTTGGAAGCAAGAACTGACGCCCTAACAGCCTCTCAGGGTTGCATGTGCTCTGCCAGCCCTCTGGGAGTGTATTTACAAATTAAATGAAAGAGATAACAGATGCTTCTACATTATTTCACAAGGAACTGAATGTCAAAGTCAAGGAAGAGGAAGGGAAGAAAAGAGCTTTGCCAAAAGGAGTGTGTACCTCAGTGGCTGGTGTCATCTTAAATGGGCTCGCACTTCTGCTACTGGAGGGTCCCTGTGCACTGAGAAAGACTGTCCTTTGGATGAGTTGTTCAGCTAGCACCCTTTCTCTTGCTTCCTTTGGGTTTTCTCAGAGAGGATAAAGGATTCCAATGCCTTTTCCTTGTCCAAAGTACTTCATCCTACAGCCGTGCCATTATTCCCTAGCTCCACGCAGCACATTCCCCTCTCCAAAGCTGTGTGTCGGCAGCTATGTGACACATAAAGATTAGCATTTGTCCCAGTCCATACATTGTGCTTCCAGGTTTCAGAGTTTGCAAGGAACACAATGGGCATGTTAGTGAGCAGAGCTGCAGACTAAGGCATCCTCTCTTCTTCCAGGATAGGTGTCTGTTCTTGCTGTTGGTACAAATATGTTCCTTAAAAACACTGGGGGTGGATATGGGACCTGGTTCCTTTGCTGTGCCATGAACATGGTTAAAGTTTGAGGAGGTGTTTGTGTGAGTAATGGCCTTGGAGATTCCTTCCTTGGAGAAGGAAAATAAACCTTGAATTTGCTGAGGGGTTAGTTCAAAGTCTGATTTGGTTAATGGACTCTTTCCTTCATCCCCGCTGGCTTTAAAAGAAAGTCCAAACTCTTTAAGTGAGAATCTCTGAAACTCTTTTCACCTGACACAAACATCTAACAATTTGGAACAAAGACAAATTGAACTATGCAAACTCTCTCTATTACCAGTAGAAAGAGTGGAACTCCTCACTCTTGAGTGTGATTCCAGCCTCAGATATAGAGGTATAATATGAACTTCATGTCAGAAAGTTATTCAGGTTACTGGAGCAAAGATATACAAACCAGAACAGCACTGTGAGTCAATTAGAAACAGCACCAGAAGATACCAGAATATTTAGGTAAATCTTGAGGTGAGATGAATAGACATAATGCAGAAAGCCTACTAAATTGTAGGAATTACTAAGTGTAGAATCAAAGTAAGGCTCAAGTGGAGATCCCTGTGATTGTCTTACATTTTACATCGCTTGGATTCCTCAGACGCCTCCATGACCTCAGCTAATGTTTTCTCTGATATTCACCACACAACAGTAATGGGAAGAGTAGAATTTAACTGTTATTGCCGAGGGCATCTAAGTTAAATACCACACAATTCCCCATATCTAACTAAGTGACTGAGGAGGGAATAACACACCTATCTTTACCAACATTTTCAACAGAGACACTTAATTCCATTAGAGATATTTAAAATTGGAGTTCTTAAGTTCAGATGTGTTAAGACTTGTGGGCTCTGTGAATCTGCTCCACACACCAGGCAATGGAGTGATCCTCCCCACTATTGCACTCTAGCATGTGAACTATTAAATATTTCTTTTCTTTTTTATTTCCCCACCCTCTGCCATGCTACCTCTGAAATGTCTAAAACTTTTTTCATTTACGAGGAAAATGAAATAAACAAATAAATAAACCCCGCAGAACTCAAAGATTTCTTATTAAAGTTCTGAACATATGCTACTTAGGAAAAAAAAATCTAAGTGAAATTGGCTGATAAAGTAAGAATCCCACAAAGGGCTGTTCTTCCAATCATCCGGTATTTCTCCTGTAATTTCCTCAGAGATCGTGGAATGATTTTCCAGATGTCTCTGTTCCTTCCAGGTGGCGTGTTCAACATGATTTGGAACAAGGCCAATCTTATGCTTCTTCCTATGCAGGCGAGATGATACTGTGCAAGGTACATATATGTACATACTCCCACATTTTTGGAAACATAAATAGCATGCTTCTTGAAGCGTACAAGTAAAGCAAAACTCAGAGGAAGGGTGGGTTTTTTTGTGAGGTTGGCAAAATAGCCCTGTCTGAGAAAAGTAGTTTTTTTGATCAGTAAAAGAACCAAAGGTAGCTTTTGCTATAGGAGCATTTTCAAGGGATCAGTAGGTGGTACAACTTCCTACTGCTCTTTAATTTGATTCACATAAATCCTGTTTAGCCTCAAAGCTACTTTTGTTCCCTCCCAAATTTCCTCCTTGCTCGCCTGATGAACATAGACTTGGAACTAGGGCTGCAGGGAGTGGAGCTTCTTCTGGGGCAAGACACTGATGGCAAATGAAAATAGCAACAGTAAGTTTGGATCAGTATATTGGATCAGACCAAAAACCTCTGTCACCTGCAAAAGAACAGACAGCCTGTGACAAACTGGGTGATTCCACAATGGACAAGTCTGTTCTGCTTTTCACTCATTTTCACCCTGCAAATGTAACTTCTTCACTGTAAAGGAGAACCATCTTTATTTTTGGTGCTGGCTGACAGGTCTGCTCTGCATTATCAGAGAGATTAAGCAGATCAGTACTACGAGTGGCCCCTGACCCTCTGAGATGGATGGATGGATGGATGGATACAGCAGCGTAAATGTTACTGGTGGATTTTAATAGTTTTGATTTTTAAATGACAAGGTCAATTCTTGCTGGGAGGACAGACAGAGATGGACTTTGACTGTGCCAGAGAGAGCTGAGCACTGCCCTTGAGTGGGGTTTTTGTTTTGCCTCTTCCCAGCACTGATGTCAGCAGGAGCAATAACAACCTATTGGGTTTTAAGATGAAAGAAGAAGAGAAGGCAATTCCCCCCTCCGTATTGCCTCCTGTGATATATTTAAATATTTAAATACCTCCAGTATGCCAACATCACAAGCTAAGCATAAGTGATGGACCTTGGGTCCACATTGCTTCAGCTCTGCAGTTTACTGCTACAATTCCCTCAGCGCAGACTCTATGTACACGTTTTTGCCATTTTCACTCATGTTTTTTCAATCAAAGTCCAGCCTTTTAATGGACAAGTTTTTCCAGCAAAGTGTCCAAATATTGTTGAAGACATATTTCCCTTCCTCCAGTTATAAGTAAATGTGATTTTCAGAAAAACTTCCTAATCTTGTGTGGTAAAAAAGACCCTGCTCTAACTGAAAATTTGTATCACCAATGGAAAGCATAATACTCATAATCTATCTGTAATACCTACCAGAAATGTTTTATAAGGCAATGAATCTGCTACCCTCTGTGATTAGAGGTAATTGTTAAAGAAAACCAGGAAAATTAGGAATGAGTTAAGTTCTAGAGATTTCAGAAATTTTTCCATTTACTGGGTTGGGATCAAGGTACAATATTTTTGCTAAACTTCTGTAAGAACAAAACTGAAGAATAAGAAAGAAATGTTTCTCAGCTTAGGCTCATGAGACTTTCTATCTTCATAACTGTGTGAACACTAGAATGCTGTACTACACCATTAACTTTTTACATATTTTGGCCTTTTTATGATAACCTTTTCTTCCCTACTTCCCTGAAGCTTTGTTTGCATTTCACGTATTTCTAGCACATTTCTGGTGCAATTGTCTAAGCTTCTTTCAGTAACCCAAGTCAATTCAAACATGCATATATATATATATATATATATATATTTCAGTACTGAAAGAAGAAATTGGCATAATTTCCACTTGGTATCTTTTGCACTGGGAAATATGTTGAAAGCAACATTTTGCCTAGAACTGCTTTGGTTTGGACAACTAGATTTTCCAATAGCATGTGCTATCCACCTTTTCCAACTAAAAATGTTTAAAAGTCAGATGTCTAAGCTTCCTTTGTTGTTATTTTGGATAATAAACATATCCTGAGGGCAATTAATATATTTTTTCTTACACACTTATCTTTGGCTGCAACGAAATGACCTCTGGAGATGCCCATTCTTCTGTATTTATAATAAGAAAAGCCTGTCATGACTAACCCCAACTAGACATCTGGTTTTTAGGACATCAGGAAAGATAAATCTTGCCCCAATTGGACTGGTAGAAGTTTCCCTCAAACCCTGTTATAGATATACATATGGTCATTGCTCTGCCTGATCCCCTTAAATCTGCTGGCTCCTGGACATTGTTCATGGGCAAATAAGACCATGAGTCTTTATATCTGAGAGCAGTGGGGAGAAAACCATAGGATGACACTTGCAATGGATAACTTGCTTAGGAGTATTGCTGAAGGGCCAGAAAGTATGGAGACTTCTTTCTAGCAAGTCATCAAAGAGAGCACTGGAAAAAGACTATATTTGTCTCTAAACACCTCTCTTTCATTTGCACCTCAGGTTTATTTCCCCAGAGCTTGCAACAGCCGGGTTCTAATTTTGGATACGTGACTATCTTTTACTGAGACGGTCACCAAGAACATGAGATTGACAATAAGTTTTTGGATGTGGGAATCAGCAACAAATTACTTTTTGAAAGTAATTTGAGCGACACTGAGTAGCTGATAGATTCAGGCCACAAACACTTTCACCTGAATCAAGACAACCTCCAAAAGAAATACACCAGCCTGGAAGAAAAGTGCTGCCTTGTGCTGGAGGGATGGTTGGGTCACTGAGCGTAGCTGTACTTCTTATAGATAGAAAAACATGCGAAGAAGGATGGTTCCAGGAGGAGAGGGTGTAGAGGGAAGTGCTGAGGAGGCTTGAGTTACTCTAGCCATTTGAGATCTTAAAATAAAGCTAAATGGGAGTCCAGAAAGACAAGGAAAGAGAGAAGAAAGCACACTGAGTTTGGCATCTCTGATCTCAGCTGAGCCTACAGGGAGTCTGAAAACCATATAAGACTAGAGAACTCCAGCTGTGATTCTGGTGCAAATAGTCCCCTTTGTTGTCAGTAGAGAAAGGACAATAAAAGCAACAGCCAGTATTTCCACCCTGGTATTTACTCAAGAAACCCCCCCAGCCTTGTGCCCCAAGATAAGAATAAAATCTGCTATTTCCCTTCTCCTTTCTGTCCTTGTGAAAACAGACGCCTGAATGAGAGGATCTCATGTTTTGAGGCCGACAGGGCCACTTTTCTTTCCCAAGAGCAACCTGTGCTGTCCTGATAGTGCTCCCAGGGAGAGGGTTGGTAGCAAGTCCCCCTGAGTGGAACAAGAGCAGACTGGCCAGTGCACAAGTTCTTTAGAAAGCACTGCTGATCTCATGTGCAGCTGCCCAGCAGGAGAGGGCTGTCTCTCGGCAGGACCTCAGTGGCTACATCTACATTACTCTGAAAGGGCACCATCTGGAGCAGCAGGAAACATGGCACACTCCACCTCCTGCAGACTGCCTGCCTGTGGAGAGTTTGTTTGGGCCTGCCTGGTAGCACTCTAGCCCTCCAGGTATCCCTGGGCATGTGAGGTCTTGTGCAGTGTGGCTGGAGTACACTTGACACACCTTGGGCCATTCTTGAAGGCTCATTATCTGCACAGAGGGTGATTTCCTGGTCTTGAGCTCTCAGGGCTACCCTGAACAGCCAGTGTAGAGATCTTACATCAAGTGTTATTCAATCCCACCTGTTCACAAGCAGTTATTCCTGTCTTATGGACAAGAAAGTGTTTTACATCTCTGTTCACCTAAGTCATTCCTCCCTCTTTCCCTCCACCCAACAACCTAAAACCGCACACAATATCAGAGAAAAAAAAGCTGATTTACCATAACCGGTCAGAGTGTGGGTACATTTCATAAAATATTCTGTTTGTGACAGAGGGAGCCATCCAGCCAATTTGATAGCTCTGCTCCCAGGGGATTAAAATACCTCCTTCATCTCAGCAGAGAGCCTGTGTATGGAAAGAACCTGAATTAAAATCTACCTTTTGCTTCAATGCCTTCAAAACACTGCTGCCTCTCATGGGCAAAGCCAGACGTAATCCTGGATTCAGTTCCCTCCCAGTATTGTTCAGTGTGTTATCTTGCCTTGTTTGTTTGTTCCACTTACTTGTTATGTACCCCTGACACGAGGATAATCAGAATCTCTGGAGGAGGGGAGCATCCTCCCTCTTGTAATGAGCGGAGCTCTGTCTGCACCCTGATGCTCCCAGGCAGTCACCAGTCTCATGGGTTTGTGATGGTCCCTTAACCGCACCAGCTGAATACACCCCCATCTTTAGCTAGAAAGGTAGCTCATACTGAGATCTTTCTTTTAAATAGACAATGTTAGGTAAGGTAAATAAATCTCGTCTTAATTGGCTGGATCAAGGTAACCCAGGTAGTCTGTGACAGAATAAGACACAGTTTACACCAGCGATCAGTGTCTTCCCCAGTCTCAGGTTCATGCCCCTAGTACGAAACAAAAATACATCAAGGGCTACCAAACAGAAAGACACCATCTTTGGCTCAGAAATCTTTTGAACCACAAATTGTGGGAGATGGGATAAATACTTTAGGGAAGAATCGCTGCCTGCTTGCCATGATTTTACATTTTGTTTTAGGTATATACTCTTGTCCATAGTCAAAGACTGATCATCAGGCAAGGTAGATGTGCTACGCTACACTTGTCATTCTCGCGTTCCTCTCTACCTCAGACCTTGAACTAGTCATTCAGGGACAACTTTTTAGTGGTAACATTGTTCCCAGCTTCCTTTATCAAGGTCACATTGGAAGTCTGTAAAAGGTCTGAGAATTAATTCCAAATTTCTCAAGTGAAATTTCTACGCATTGGACTGTCCACTCCCTGATTCATGGCTGCTACAACTACTTTCAGTTGCAGACTATCAAACCTTTTCAGGAGCTGTCTCAGATCAGTTGATAGTGTTTTTGAAAAAAAAAAAAAAAGAAGAAAGGGGAACATGTCAAATAAATTCAAACAATAAATAAGCCAGCTGAAATCGAGGTCTGCTCATGGATATTCAGTAAGCTGCAAAAGAATCAAAATCTGTTGGATAAATTATTCATTGCAAATTATTTGTTCATCTTGACAGTCACAAAATTATACAATCCATTAAAAAATAAAATAAAATAAAAAAAGTCCAGTCACACTATTTGACTCCAACCCTGTGTTACAGAGAAAACTCCACCAGGTTAGTATTTTGGAAGAATGACATGGCTGTGCCCCCACTGGTGGGATCTGGTGATGTCTAGCAGTTCTTAATTCAGTCTAGGAAAGGCAGTACCATACAGGTAGCCACTGACTGCCTCTGGGAGAGGTGGATTTGTTTCCTCTTAGGGGATCTGAGGATCTTCCTCCGTCTTTCCCTCCCTGCTTCAACAGAAAAGAGAAAGTGTGGGGACCACTACTCTCACATAGTTCAAATTGCAAAGTCACACAAATCCACTTCACTTTATGTGAATAGGTTCTGTTCAAAGCAGGCTGTGTTGCAACATCTCCTGCTTCAACACATCCGTAGCCCTTTATGCTGTTGTTCATTACTGTCACATCAGAGTGGTCCCATTTTTAGGGTGTCCTGGTGTTCCAACAGACAAAATGAAGAGCAGAAGTGTAGTGCTCAACTTCCTTCTGTGTGCACCTCCTCTCTCAAATACACACCTGGGACCTTTCCTCTGCACAGCCCGATAAACCTGTCTCTACACAAGGGAGGGGCACTGAGCGATACTGATAACTTGTATCTGGGCACTCCCTTTGTGCCCACTTTGCACTGCCTGGTGTAGAGGGCTTAGACCAAGGCTAATAAGCACGGACACTATGTCAGCTATCACTTTGCTGCAATTTATTCTACTTCTTATGGCCCAAATCACTTAAAATACCCTTTATTTTCAAAATGAGAAACATACCAGAGCCCTTACCAACATATAGCAAAGTGAACAGAAGAATACAAGGTCCTGTGCAGCAAGTCCCATAGTCCACACATGGACTGGAGCTAGTGAAGATAACTTTAATTACTTCTACACGCACAAACACACACAAACATTCATATGCACATGTACATGCATGTGTACAAAGACCAGTGTGATCTGATTAGTGTTAGAAAATGTTGCAGAGAATAAAAAGCCCTCTTACAAAGGCAGAGAGAAAATAAATGTTTCTATTCTGTTTTATACTGCATCTTACACACTGTCCTCATCACCATAGGGTTTATTTTTCCCTCTGAATTTTTCTTTTTTTTAAGTTTTGATCTGAGGCCAGGTTTTCTAATGAGTTTAGTGAAGGGATCAAAGGATCTAACCATCTGCCTAAAGAAAACAATAGTATTTCCAATTGCATGATGGTATCTGGCAGGGAAGGTAGATTGCTGGGCTCCTTAGCTATATCATACAAGAGAGATGGGAAGTGCAATAGAGAAGGGAACCTTATCTAACCAGATGCCAGAAAAATATCTAGTCTTCCAAAAGTGTGCCAGTTACTTTGATTTGGCAGCAATGGAGAGGAGAGGGTCGGAGAGGGTCGGAGAGGAGAGGAGAGGGTCGGAGAGGAGAGGGTCGGAGAGGGTCGGAGAGGAGAGGAGAGGAGAGGGTCGGAGAGGAGAGGAGAGGAGGCGAGGAGAGGAGAGGAGAGGAGAGGAGAGGAGAGGAGAGGAGAGGAGAGGAGAGGAGAGGAGAGGAGAGGAGAGGAGAGGCGAGGAGAGGAGAGGAGAGGAGAGGAGAGGAGAGGAGAGGAGAGGAGAGGAGAGGAGAGGAGAGGAGAGGAGAGGAGAGGAGAGGAGAGGAGAGGAGAGGAGAGGAGAGGAGAGGAGAGGAGAGGAGAGGAGAGGAGAGGAGAGGAGAGGAGAGGAGCGGAGAGGAGAGGAGAGGAGAGGAGAGGAGAGGAGAGGAGAGGAGAGGAGAGGAGAGGAGAGGAGAGGAGAGGAGAGGAGAGGAGAGGAGAGGAGAGGAGAGGAGAGGAGAGGAGAGGAGAGGAGAGGAGAGGAGAGGAGAGGAGAGGAGAGGAGAGGAGAGGAGAGGAGAGGAGAGGAGAGGAGAGGAGAGGAGAGGAGAGGAGAGGAGAGGAGAGGAGAGGAGAGGAGAGGCGAGGAGAGGAGAGGAGAGGAGAGGAGAGGAGAGGAGAGGAGAGGAGAGGAGAGGAGAGGAGAGGAGAGGAGAGGAGAGGAGAGGAGAGGAGAGGAGAGGAGAGGAGAGGAGAGGAGAGGAGAGGAGAGGAGAGGAGAGGAGAGGAGAGGAGAGGAGAACTGCCATGCGAGAAGGAAGAAGTTGATGTATTTATCCTCCTCCTGCAATGGGCCCCAGTGGTGCAGGTGGACAGACGGGCAGTAGTCAGACAGACAGAGCTTACTGGGATGAACTCGTGTACTTCCAAGGCAGCTTCTCTCCTGCCCCATTTGTTCCATCTCTTGACAAATCCCATTCAGTTGAACAGTGAGCTAACTGGTTTGCTGAGTCCTGTTTCAAGGGAGTGGATGCTTACACAGCTCTGCTTTCCAGTGAGCTTCTGGGGTGAGGGCACTTGTTGAAACAATTTAGTGTTTGCTAGGACTTAGCAGGTGGGGGTTTAAAGGAGGGAGAATAATTTTAAATTTGCATCTTAAAACTCCAGTGATGGTTTGGACTTCCAAAAGTCACAAAACACACTCTCATGATAGTGATGCCACTTTAATATGTCTGAGAATAAAAACAAGGACTAAAAAGCTACCAATAACTTCTGTGAATCTTGGCATGTGAATGCCTGTTCCCTGAACCATCAGTCTTAAGTTGGGAAGAAGGATTCAAAAGAAATTTAGACTGCTAAACAAATTGCCATTGCTCTGTCATGGATTACTTTACAGCCATAGAGCTTGGTTGTTAACCTCAGCATTGATTCACAATTGGTGTGACCATAACAGTGCACATGTCCATACTTCAAAGCACTCAGAAATCTTAGACAAATGTCCAGCAGCCTCAGATTCTATCTCCACATAGACACAAAGCAGATACCTAATGAAAAACGTGGATATGTGGTAATCCTTACTTAAGAGAGATGATGGGGTTCCTACTGTCTCCTTTCTGGCTGGTTTTGAAAAGACGACCAGTCGCAGAGTCACCTGAGCCCTTTCTCCATAAGATGCTGAGAGAGAGGAGGTTGTGTCCCACCCCTAGACATTGGAGATGTCACTTTTGCACTGTCTCTCTTTAGAAGGAGAACACTCTGTGTTAGCAGAGCACTTGTATTTTTTAACGTTGATACCAACCGCTTCCTCCTAGGCAAGTTACACAGGTACAGAAGAGTAAATGAGCTAAGCAAGGGCTGAGGCAAGGGGGAAACTCCAAATCCACAGCCTTAGAGAGCAAGCTAAGCAAAGAGGGGCTTCTCAAGGCTTTAGTGCGGCATCCTCTTCCCGACTAGCTACTTGGCATTCCAGTAGGGTGGGTTAATCCTTTTCCTTTGATGAATCTTTAATCTTGGCACCTTGTGGCTGAAGCCGGCACTAACTAGCAGATCCTGGCGATCAAAGTCATGCACTTAAATATTTCATTTATAAATAAAAAGTAATAAAATAAAAAATAAAGACTTGTCTTCATAATAGCAATAAGGCAACTCCAAGGGGGTTGTTAGTGCCAATTAATCACACTCTTGGGACTGCAGAGTAGCTTCTCTGCTTCTTGTAACTCTAATTGCCCTATGGGTGCAATTATCCATACCCCCCTCTTTCTCTCCCTGTCCAGTCAGACCTTATGGCTTAATTTCAGTGTAGGCTTTCTAGTTTTTAACCTCTGTTGCTCTAATACACCCTCCCCATGACACAGGCTGGAAATGGAGAGTGATGAGACTAATTCTTCTCCACTTGTGCATGTTCACTCTGGCCAGTTGCAATGTAGGTGTACTCACACCTGATCCAGGCTGCCAGTGGGGACCCTCAAGGGAAGCCCCGTGCTGCAGAAGAAAATTCACGAGCAATATCTTTTTGGATAGGGTCTGCAGCTCATGTCCATGAAGGCACATAATTCTCTCCTCCTACTCAGTACCTCAAACTTCCCACTGAAGCTTTAACCTCTACTCAGATCTTGGGGGCTGGACCTGAGCCATGAAATTCTGAGCATGGAAAGGAGCCTCGCCATTGCTACTTGTGCTACTTTGAACATTTGGAAAATACTAGAACTAATCCTGTTAAAGATACTTACCCTTCTTTTTCATTATCTGTTATTGAAGCATTTCCCAATTTGAAGTTAGGACCTGACCCACAAGACATGTAAACCTACAGATAAATGGAGGTACATGTGACACTGATGTAGGATTGACAGGAACAGATATATGGGGTAAGGGATGAAAACATGGCAAGAAGAACACACCTAATGACTTTTTGGGACTCTTTACTTGTTCTGCAGAAAAGGGTTACACCACCTGACTTAGTTCCATTGAAAATGAATTTCCCTGGATCCATTTTAAGTCTGCTGCCTGACGATTTTTTTCTGATCGCCCCCAGTTGTTACACTGGTAGAAGCAGTGAATGACTATTCTCTGTTCAGCTTCCCTGAGACACTCAGTTTTACATACATCTGTCATAATCCAGTTTTATCAGGAGAGACCAAAAGCACCAGTTAGCTCCTCAAAATGAAAACTAAGGGTTTATTTAATCACTCTCTATGAAACAAAAATATGAGAATACAGGGCTCTTTATTTTAGTGGATGGGGAGGTAGAAAGAACCAAATCCTAGAAGACAAAGTCTGACATGCAAAGAGGACATAAGGTGCCACTTTTTAAGAGTAAATAACTATTAGAAATCTTTACCAAGGACTGTAGAAGTTAACCTGTCATTAGCTACTTTAAAATGGGGTTAGGTGTTTTTCAAAAATACATACTTTACTTTGACAATAACTCTTGGACTCGAAATGGGAAATAATTCAGAGAAGTCTGAAGGCCTGTTATATATAGCAGGCTAGCTTAGATTGTCATACCAGTCTCTTTTGGGCTTAAAATGCATGAATTATTGAGGTCTGATACTGAGTCTCCAAGGCAAAGGTTGCTTTCTCTTAAAGGCTCAAACCTTTTAAAGGTTCAGTTGTAGCTACTTGTAATGTTCATCACCCGCCGTACTGGAAGACCAAAGCTTTGAATTCAGGTCTTAAAATAAATAGAAAAGTCAAGAACTGGATTTAGACTGTAAATGTTTTGTGGCTGATCTGAAGTTGGTCACCCTACTATGACTAACCATGTGAATTGGGGGCTGCAAAAAAGCTGTCATATTGGAAGTCCAGAGCTCTCTTATTCCTTAAAGAAACCTGGTCTGTAACAATAAAGTTTTCCTCATATTTTTGTTCTTTAATATCTACTCAGCTGGTATAAAAGAACACAGCTCCCTTAACTTCAGCTGAGCAGTAGCAATTTACCACATCTGAGAATATGTCTCATTTCACCTCTCGATTCACTGATACTGACGGCATCACCTCTTGAGAGAACAAAAAGGCAGATTTAGTTCCCATCGCCGATTCGTTCCTTACTTTCACTGCTAAGGCAACTAACAATTACTGCTGATCACACACACATACTCAGACAGATTTGCAGAGAATCGCTGCAGTTCTGCAATGAAAATACTCTAGCTTTCATAAAAATCAGAGATCAAACTGTTCCTATGCCTTGTCCTTTCCTCCAGCATTTAAGACCTGGAAAGCTTGCTGCTTGTGTTGCAATCTTACCCAGCTACAGGATATGTGACTGCATTGCTTATTCCTCCCCTGTGTAATGTAGACCTCCATGCCTCACATGAGCCAGAGCCTTGTATGAGTTATACGGCTATTATGTTATAAGTAGGACTGATGTATTACAGAATGCTGCCATAGATCCTGTTAATGGTACTCGGGTTCCATTTTTTTTCTCCCTGTAGTAAATTCTACAATTTTTTGGAAATGGGCAACTTCCCCGGGATGCAAAGATCCAGCACCTGGGAGTGGCTTAGGCAGACTTTAGGGCTGGCAGGGTTAGGTGGTGCTCACCTGAGCACCTCACTTCTTCACAGTGGCAGGATTTGTGTTGACACAGTGACCAGCCTCAGCTGAAAAACTGAGCTCCAAGAGGTTCTTCCATTCCCTCACACATCAGTCCATTGCCTGAACTGTTTTTACCATAATAATATTTTCCCTTGTTCTGAATTTACTGTTACCTCGGCCCCTCACTACAATTCATTCTTTTCTGCTTGTTGAGAGATTTGTGGGTATCTGCCCTTTCTCTAACACTCTCCTGCCCAGGAGCAAGACACAGTGTGATATTCACATACAGTGGCTTTTTTATACAGGGTGATTTCAATGAAAGAGCCAGTTTTCAGGCTCAAACATCTCTGATCTTCAGTAGATATGCATATTTCTGGGCTGCAGTCCCATTCTGCTCTCAGTTCTTTATAACAGGAAGAAATATAAAGCCCAGGGTACCCGTAGGTTGGGGCTTCAAATCTCTATATGGATATGGTTTAGGTTCCTTTCTTCTTTTAATAATCAGGATTGAAGCACAACACGAATCCTTTCTTTCCATGACATTTTCATCTTCTTGAAACTGTTCTCATATGAAGTTTGGAGTTTTCTTGAGTTTACAGCTTAATACTGGATATAAGTTGGAGAGAAGTTCACAGATATGAAAGATAGTTGGATGGGCTTTTTCTCCTTTCCCCAAATTTGAAATGGGTACAAGGACTTAATACTGGATTTTGTCTCTATCAGCTAAACGAGAACAAGTCCTAGACACAGGTACTATGTTGTGGCTATACAGACTGTTATGGGCCAGGCATCCTTTCCTGGAGAAAATTCTGTTTCACTCGCTCTGCTCTGGGTGGAAGAGATTTTAGACACGTGAATAAAAGTTGTACTGTGTCTCTTGTTCTGTGGGCCAGAAAATGGGCCTTGGCTGGTTTAATTTGCTGGAGTAGATATATGTTTTAAGATTGCATCGTGTGGTAATGATAACAGGACAGCGAGACATGAAAGTTTAAAGATAACAGTATCTTCCTCAGTCCAGCTCGCTGTGACTCTCCCGTATCTTACAGTTCACTTTCGTATTTCTTTCCCCTATCTTCCCTCCTTCGCAAAACCCAGTTAACATGCACTATGTAGCTTCCAACTGGATGCCTGGAAATGGTTTTGAAAAATGCTGGGTTCTTTGCTTAGAGGAACTGTGGGGCTTGGATATAATCAGTGCTGCCTCTGCTCCAGCCTAACTAAACATTCAGCAGCACAACAAGCGAGTGAACGAGTGGTTTTGAAACCATGATGCAATCCTTGCCTGTCACATCTGATTTAGGAAGCAAAGTCAGATGGTCTTAAAAAAGAAAAGACTAAACTAAACTAAACTAAACTAAAATAGCATATCCAGTGCTTCTGTGTTGGAAATGAAACATTAACAATCAGAGGAGAGTACTGAAGTAGTGCAGCCTGCACATCCATCTCAGGCACAACAGACCAAATGGAAATCCATGTCTGATAGATACAAGAAGCCTAAACACCTCGATGTCAGCAAGACAGAGTCAGCCTGGTTACAGGGAAGCTGGTGAGGTACAAAACTGTGGTCAGAAAACCAGTGTGTAGAGTGTAATGAAGGTAGCTCTGGCCAGCAGCTGGCATCCAGGAGTGACTTAGCTGTGTGAGGCACAAGGGATTAGGGAAGCCAGGTCTTCTTGAACATACACTGAATTTACCACTAAAAAAATCAAGATCTTTTCTTTCTCCAGAATTCCAAAGTACCTCTTGTTAATGAAATAAACTATAACATGTGGGGAGGGTTCACTAAAGGGAGGAGAAGGAGGGGGAAATGAGATTGACAATTATTTGCACTTATTTGTCTCAAATCTTCATATTTGACTTTTTTATTGACTCTGTTGACTTAATTGAAATATTTGACTTTACTGACTAGTGTTTGGGTTAAAGCAGCGCTCCAACTCCACTGTGAGTGTTAAAAATGTGGCCTGAATCAAAGATGGGCAAAGGAACACTGGCTTGTCTATTTGTATCCACTTGCCCCATATCCAGTAAGAGTCTCACAAAACCTGCTAACCTTGACTGGCTATCCTCATGGTATCGGGAAGCTTCTGTCACTTTGGAACCAGAGGTTAGACAAGATTTTGGCAAAACTGCTCAGGAGAATATTCACCAAGTTGAGGCTCAGCTTTTACTCTGAGTTCTCCTGAATCTGGATATGGCTTAGTTTCTATCTGGTACAGATTTGACATATGTTTTACTCTGAACAGAAAACCCTCCTTTTAATAAAGGGAGGAAAAGAGATATGTAACAGGGGAATTGACACTTCTGTGTTTGTCCCATTGGGTCCAGAAGCAAAAAATGAGTGGTATAGTAAAGAGAGGGTAGAAAAGAAAGAGACGAAATCACAGTCAACTTGTCAAACTAGACTATTCCTCCGTCATTTTAAGATTTATCTTTTTCTCTCTTTTTCTTTATTACTAGGAACATGAAGATGAATGCAGAGTCCCTTCTGAGTTGTACTCCTATGGCTCCTGCTTGTGGAGCATCTCTGAACCCCTCACTGATGCAATCACAAAAAGCTTCACAGCACCCTTGTGAGAGGAGTCAATATCATTAAGGACGATTGTACCTTAAGATACATTTTCTAAAGCCTCATCCGTGTTACAATTAATCTCCAGTTCCAGTGCAGTATTTGGCCTTCCAAGGCACACATTTACTTTCCATAGCATGTAGTAACGATTTTCTGTCCCTGGTTCTGACTTTCTAGTGGTGAAATCTATACAGAGCCTTCTCTGGCTCATTTTACACCAGCCCATCATCTCAGACTCTCTCTGATATTTGTTGTCTGGTGGTGTTGCGGGTCATTAAGATAGATGCTTGTGGCTACCTCGGGACGGACGGATGTCAGTGTTGGGAAGATATGTTTCCTTATATATGGTTTGCTGCACTCAGTGGGATATTTCAAGGTGGGAAGGACTATCTGAATACAAAGTGGAATTGAGCTCGCAGACTGTCACAACTGTTGGGCTCGAAGGCACCTAGAAAGAGCTCATTTTTCTTGTGAGAAGACAGGATCAGCTTTATCTATGTGGTTATGGACAAAAGTTTGTCTAACCTGCTCTTTTGGGTCTGTAGTCCTGGAGAGGCTGTGCCCTGTGTGAACAAAGAATTTCAGATTTTCATGGACTTTGCCATTTTACAGTGTGTGTTGTTGGCATGAGTAAATTTCACTGTGTCATAAATGTTACCACTTTTAGCAATTTTTTAAAGTAGCATCTGGAATCCTGGAATAAAGGGAGCATTGCATACTTATTTTTACATTGAGTTTTGAAGCACCATAATCACTGGACCTCTGTCTTCCTCCACCTCTCAGCCCTTGGGGGAATGAATTAAAATGAACAGGTAAGGCAATACATGATGCAAACTCAAAGAATGCCATACATGTCTGTTAAAAAGCATCTCAAGAATGTAAGCAACTTTTGTGCTTCTGTAAGGCTTGACTCCTGATTTTAAATGTTTGGGATGAGGAATACTACTGTGGGAGATAGAAAGAAAAGCGTGGGCCAATTTCCCTGCTTGATGCACTGGGTATTACCCTGCCCAAGCTGGAAGCAGACAAGACAAACAAAGCATCAGATGACAGGAGAAGAATGCAGCTGTCATTTGGTTAAGTGGGCACAGACTGGGGAGAGGACACGAGTGTTCTCCAGCTTTTGGCTAAGTTTGTGATTCACCCACCTGGGGTCACATCTTCACCCTCTGAAAGAACATCCATAGCTTATTCCAAGATGCTGGGGAGCCCCTTGCCTGTATCTGAGGGGATAATTAGGCTCTTAATTGCCTGCCATGACTGCATGAGAAAGGTGTATGGTAATAATAATGCAGTAAATGAGAACGCTGGCTATTTGAATATCACATCCTTTGTCAGCTTTATTTCACTTAATAATGTGACATGGCTTGGGGAGGGAAAGAATTATTAACCTTGCCATTTTTAAGCCTGAATTGCTGGGAGTTTTTCTGCTAAAATTCATGTCCTTAACTTTCTTTGATATTTAACAAATTCTGAGTTTTATCTCCATGGAAGCCTGTTTCAGGAGGGATCATCGCTAAATATTTTTTGGGAGGAAAGTAGGGAGAACACAGAGCAAGCCACGATTTGGGAATTGCGTGTGAAGCAGCCTGGCATTGATTAACGTCGTTAAAAGAAAGTGGGAGGGGAAGTGTACTGAAAATGAGTGAAAGAATGGTATTGTAACCTGCTTTATTGCATTCCCGAGATGCTTGACTTAGCCTCATTGTCATAGCAAGATGATGTGTACCCTACGAGTGTATAAAAATATATGAACTCCTGGGACAATACAGTTCAATCTGCTCTGCTATTACCCATCATGCTCATCTGAGCACACTACAGCTATTAGATCTGTTTGTGAAACAGCTGAGCCCATGGATGGATCTCCTGCAACGGAGCTTGAATGTACAGTTGAGACAGGGTCTGAATGTACAATACATGGAAGGAGAAACAATGGAAATGAATGCACAATGGGGATGACTGCACAATGGGAGGTGCAAGAGGAATGAATCTGCTCCTACTGTGGATATGTAATGGTAAAATAGACAGATTGCCATCTATAATTCATGGTGTTTGCTTCCCCCTTCCCCTTGTCAGATAGCCCTCAATCAGTTTGACTTGCAGAAGCTATCCTTCATGACTGAAAGTTGTTAAAGTGCTGTCGTGTTTAACCCCAGAGGTAGCTGCATTTAGAACGCAGGAACCAAGCTATGTATGTGGAGAAAACAGTGTCCTGTGCTCTTTCCATTTCCAGAGGGACCAAAGAAGAGCTACCCCTGAGTGAAGAACAGCAATACCAAAGCAGCTCACTGCAACCTGTGTACAAAGGCAAAGCAGAACAGCACCCAAGAAACCAAGATCCCTACTAAAATTATTTTAAAACTAAGAATATATATACCAGAATATATATCTATATAAGACTATATATGTTCTAATATGAAACTTCACATTAATATTCTTAAAGGGGTGCCATCACAACCCTAGTAGCAATTAATTTTTAAGGCACTTGAAGACAATTATTGTGCTATACCCACTACTAACACTGGTGCTTGGTTATCAGTGGCACCATGAAGTAACTGAGTCATGTTCTTCTAATCCCACATTAGGATACATGTTTTTATAGATACATGCTTTTTTCTAATAATGTAGTTTTTGAAAAGTACTGAAAAGTACTATGTTGTCACACATCTGCATCTTTGTACTTCTGTCCGTAAATAAATTTCCTGTATTCAGCTTAGAAAAACTATAAAATTCTCAAAATGTTTTTTTCTTGACTGTTCCTGCAATAGCATTCTCTGCCAAGAGAGGAAAAGGAGATGAAAAAAAAAGGGCAAATAAAAAAAAAACTTGTTATTTCCTTCTCTGGGTAATTGCATTTTCCATACCTCCCCTTTCAGAGGCATTTACAGTGAATTCTGCCTTCCATTGCTTCTATTGATTTGTAGCTCTGCAGGGTGAAAGCCAGACCCTGGCAAAGCCAAAGGGATTTTTGACTTCATTCTTTAAGAACAAATCCACCGGTGTGCTGGATCAATGCAAAGAGTCAGAGCACTGGCCTGTTAAACTGGATTTGTAACTGCTGCTCAGAGCTACAGCCATGCAAGCAGCCAAACTCTACCACTGAATTTAGCCTTCACTTTTTGGATGCCTTTTTAGTGACTGGGTAATGTGTGTTAGCAGCAGCTGAAGGCCTGGGACGTCCCTTTCCACTGACACAGTTTGTTTATGCACTGGGAGTTGCCTGCTTGTTTTAGCCCTACGAGCAGGGACCTGGTTCAGACCTGCCCAAAGGGGCTGTGGGATAACCTGCTGTGGGATAACATACTGTGGGTAGAGTTGAGGAGCTGAAGCAATGCTGCCTACTGAGGTACAAGGCCATATAAAGTCTCCCAAGCACAGATGCCCAACCTGGCACGCAGTGCTGTCTTTTTTATAACAAAAGATAGATTTGACCTGAAAAAAAATGCCGTAACTCCGAGCAGAACAGCCAGCAGAATTCCAGCAAGCAAATCCACAGCAGAGGAGGGAATGGAGCATCATCTCTGAGAACACATGAGGTTTAAGAGCTGAATAAGCTGTTGACCTTGGCCTGTTTGTTGGCTATATAATCAGATCAATTAGATACAATTGTTAATAGCATAGCCTAATTACTTCCTAATTTCTTCAAGAATACCCCAAGCATAAGAATTCAATTAACTGCAACTATACAGAAAGTTTGAAGTCTGAGCTATTCTCCTATCGACATCATTTGGATGAAGAGAATGTGAGCACAGACGTTACATTTCTTAAAGAATCCAATTTTTAAATAATTTTAACTTATAAGCTAATGAACAGGTTCCTCTTGTAAATTCTCTGAAAATTTCTTTCTCCTCCAAAAGTAAGAATGCTAAGTTTCAGAAGAATGAGCTGTAGTTTGCTTGCAAAACAATGAGACAGAATTGCAGCCTTCATTGTAGAGCAGAAAATTTTAAATTACCGAATCAAGGCTTTTATTAGACTTCTTTATGCTGTATGCCCTCATCCCAAAAGAAAAATATAAAATATAAAGCGGTCAGATGTTTCTAAAAAACACTTGGCATTGAGAATACAGGGATGTTTTAGTTATTGCTGTGTAAGCACTGCACAGCGTTGAGCCCTTTTCTGCTCCCAGAGAGGTGTCTGGGGGTACACAAGAAGTTGAGAGGGGACACGTCTAGGACAGCTGACCCCAGCTGACCCAAGGGATATTCCATACCATATGACCTCATGCTCAGCTTATAAAGCTGAGGAAAGAAGAAGGAAGGGAGCATAATCAGGGTGATGACATTTTTCTTCCCAAGTCACCATTACATGTGATGGACCCCTGCTTTTGGGGAGATGACCGAACATCTGCCTGTCCATGAGAATGCTGGATGAATTGCTTGTTTTGCTTCGCTTCTGTGTGCAGATTTTCTTTACTTAATAAACTGTCTTTATTTCAACCCATGAGTTTTCTCACTTTTACTCTTCTGATTCTCTCCTCCATTTCACTGGCAGGGAGTGAGTGAGCAGCTGTATGGGAATGAGCTGCTGACTGGGGTTAAGCAACAACAACTCAGCAGGAGGTTGAACTACTTGAACATGCTGGAAAGGGAAGGCAAAACAGCTTTGATACAAAGAGAAGGCTCTTGGATCACAGGAGACATTACCATAGGTCATAAATAAAAACTAAATACACAAAGAAAATCTACGTATCAGAGCTAGCTGTAAGCTTCCCAGGTTGGGCATTAGCTGTTCAATTGCAGCAGCATGTATGGCAGTGGGAAGTTGCAAAAAATCCCATTGAACAGCTGAAGGAGTCACCAGGTCCTAGTGTGTCCTGAGTTTCTGCAGAACTCAGCTTCCAGTGGTACCTGCAAACTCAGGTACACAGGCCACATAGGCTGCACCTCTGCATTGCAGGCAGCAGTTCAGCTTGAGTGACCTGTGCAGTGCTTTAAGCATGGCTGCACTGCATGACCCTGAGGCCTGAGGTCCCCTCGGGCCTGTGAACAGACATGCTCCCCCTCTCCAGTGTGCCAAGAGAGGTAAGGGGTAGGGTCTCATGTACCTGACTGTACTGAATTCCTGTAAAACACCTATGAACTCTGTAAATCCCGTCCATGTACTCTTGAGACTCAGACGGATCAAGACCTCTAACTTGACTATGTGTGGGCATCAGCACTGGCTTGAAGAAGTTGGACCGGAGACCTTTGGATGTCTCTTCTCACCAACAGTCCAGTGAATTTCCTATGATATTTCGGTTGACATCTCCTTATCCAACAAGGAGGCAGCCAGATCCCTCTGATTTGTGTCCACCAGCTGGCCATTCAATGTGATGCACTGACATCCTCTGGGAGGGGAGCTGGGTCCTGCACTGAGTGTTGTGCCACCACACCAAAGCTCCTCTTGGTTTCTCAGCAGAGCTCAGCTCCTGGCTCGATCGAGCTTCATACCTGAAGGTTAACATCCGTATTTATTCATTTTATCCTATTTTGCTAAAATTTGGCCGTAATACTGTCAGCCTTTTTGTTACTCTAGTGAGGAATGACAAAAGGGCACTTTTCCTATATGGAAAACTGTGAAATGTGTTTGCTTTTAAGCTTTGCTACAGAAAGAGAAACCCAGTTGGCCTTTGAACCCTGACATAGATGCAATTCTCACTGAAGATGGGTTGGTTTCTTCACTAGATTGCAGCAAAAGGAGGAGGCAAGGGCAGAGACAAGCATGTCAAAATGTGGTAATGAAAATGCTCACAGGAAATATGTTAGATCAGTAAATACACTCTAATGGCATTTGCACTTATTTAACATCTCTTTTACACATTCAGCATGGCTTAGGGGAGCCTTAATATAAATGTGAATTGGGGTCACAGAAAGAGAAATAGATGCAAGGAAATGGGCACAAACTCACAACGATGCTCTCAAGTGGGATTCATTGGTGTAACTCCTAATTTATGGTAGGTAAAGTTTTGGCCATACAGTATATTCCCACACACCGATGAAGACATACAGATGCATGCAGTTTTCCTTAAAAATAGCAAGCTTTCACTGGGCCCCACTTCCCATTAAAGAGGACTTACATCCTATGAAAATTCATAAACTCTGCAGGCGTTTCCACGGCGATTTGACGGAGTAATCTCCCGTCATCTCAGCTTCTTGGTGACAATGACAAGAGGAAGATGGATTTATCAAATACACAGTGACATGTTTATGACCCTGTTTTGCATAAGCAGGAACCTGAGCCAAAGGCTGTGCAGCTTGAGATAGCAAGAGGGTTTTTATAAATATTGTGACAAGCAGAAGTGATATTTGGAAGAACATGAAAAAAAAATCTTACAGGTTTTTTTTTTTTTTTGAGACAGACTGCATTGTGGTGGGGCAGGGGAAGAAAGCCTTTTCCCACACTTCTCCACAGTTCAATTTCCCAAGAGCATGAAGGCTTAGCTCTCCCTCACCTTGAAAAGTTTTTCTGTTAACCCTTCTCCTCCCTCTGCGCAGAACACCCTTTTAATAAAAGTGCTGTTAGGAAGGGAGCAGGGGGAGTGGTCTTCATCTTTCAGTGATACAAAAATAACATGGAAAAGCCATAAGAACACAGATGGCAACAATAACTGTTTATAACCTGCACACAAACATGCCAGTCCTAGCTCCAGATGCACTGCTGCCTTCACCAACACGGCTCTCAAGTTAGGAGCACCACTAGAGGGCCCACACACTATTTGAAGTGGTTTTGCCCTTCTCTAGCACAAAAAACCTTACTTTACTGCAGCTCCTAACCAGTGGTCTAGATAGCTCAGAGGGTACTACACAGGGTGCTCTCTTAGGTGACTTGAGTCTGCACAAAGTTTTTGTCTCTTTGAGGCAGGACTAGACCTGCAGAGTTATGAGGCTCTAGCGCCCAGATTAATCAAGGTCTTCTGCAGACACAAGGTCTTTGCCAACAAACTCACCCATTTAATGCCCTGGGCTAAACACCGAGAGAGGGGCATGGAATCCTCAAAGTTAGGGGAGGGTGAACTCTTTTGCTGCATGCCCCCCTCAGCAGCCCTGGCTGCATGAGAAATAGAGCTGTCAAGAGCTGGCGAGACAGCTCCAGCCCGAGGTGTCTCCACCAGAGGCCACTGGGAGTGTGCGGTGCGCTGAGGTTTGCACAGCTGTGCCATGCCCGGGAGGACGCACAGCAACGGCAGGGACAGGGGATGAGTGATGTTGCAGAGCCGAGGACTGAGCCCCGCCGTTTTACATTCACAAGTTGCACTGCAGGGGGTATCCTGAGCACTGCCAGATACTCTTCTGGAGGCTGGCAGCGAGATAATAAAATGCTAGCGCTGTCTTTCAACTTCTCATAAAACCAGGAGGGCTGGTTGAAAGTGCAGTAAATGAATCACAGGGAGCTAAAGAAGAAAAATATGAGTAAGAAATGTGCTTAAATGTGTTTCTCCTCTCTGGGTTCCATCATTTTTGTGATAATTTATACACCAAATTAAAGAATGAAGCTAAGAGAGCAACCATGTGGAAGGAAAGGTTGTGGGTACCCAGAGAGCTCGTGTGCTAGACAAACTCAACCAAAACCTGCAATGCTTGGTGTGAAATAGCCTTTGTTTTAAGTTTGTTTTTCTCCCTCCCTTAGTCTCCTTTTTTTTTTTTTCTTTCTGCAGATAAATATATTAATTAAATGACCCTTCTTTAGAATTACACAGAAAAGAGAGTTCAGGAACCTTTATTGAACCGACCTGTAAAACTAGAGCAAAATCAGCTTCTCTGTTGTTTCCCCTAAATGATTTTTCCATTGCATTTCACATCTTATCAGGGACTTGTTTGGGCTTGAAACTCTGAAGCTTTTTCTGTAGGTCAGTTCAATAAGGCACTCAAAGCTGCTTTTCTCTCCATTGATTGGGATGTTTGGTATGGTTTTAGCTTTTCTAGTTTTTTCGAAAATAAAATAATAATCTGTGGGGTTTTTTCCTTGTATTTCTTTTATCTTTAGAGAAAAATAGACATTTTCTCAAGTCCATCACAAAAATATTCCCTTTCTTTAAATGAAATCCTGTTTCATTACCTGATCTTCCAGAAAGGACTCTAGCTTCTCCACTAACACTGCAGTGTTATAAAATCTGACTGATAGTCTTGGATTCAAACAGTTATTTTCACCAGACAAGAGACAGGAATGAAACAGCAGCTTCACGATCCGTTCTACCCTAGGGTAAATTGTCTTTTTCTGTACTGACAACCTACAGCCTGTTGCACAAAATAGTCCATTTGTTTCAACTTCTATTTTTGATGCCATCATATCTAAGGAGAAGGACACAGGCTGAGATCCAGTGGAATGGACAGCATGTGAAGATCTTTAGGTGGCCTGAATTAAACAAGAGTGAGGAGACAGGCAGTACACTGGGAGGTGAGGGTGACTCCACAGATCTGTCTCATGGCCTGGGTAGTGGTGAGTGTTAAGAGAAGTCGTGTACCAACAAGAATGAAATCACCCTTCTTCCGTGCCCCTCCAGCCATCTAACTCCATGAACAATAGTTCATCACAAGGTCAGAGATGGGCTCCACACTCTAACTTGCCCTTGGTGCAATTTTTCTCTTACAGCCCTTTTTAATTTCCACCCCATTCTTAGACAACAAGCACCACAGAGTGATGTGGTTTAAGATAGCCCTTGGCACAGCCTCAAACACCCTTCTGGGCCTACAACAATGAACAGGGATACCTGAAAACCCACAGAATCTCTGTCACTTCCACAGGAATTTGTCTGGGAGGGTAAAATCCAAGAGCCTCTCAGACAACAGCACAACACACACATAACAGCGCCTCCCCACAGCCTCTGTTCCAGCTTGAGGCAGCATTATCCCAGGTGGTCAGATTTGTAATTGCTATAGCTCTGTACAAAAGTCACCTTTCTTTTTGGGCATTAGTAAAAATTTCCTATTTTCAGTTGACTGATTATATATTTTATCTTTTATATTATATTTCTTCTTCCTCCCCCCCTCCAGCCTTACTCCCTTCACAGCAAACAGTTTCATGTAAACCTTCTAAGATTTCTGCGGGGAGTGGTAGGCAATAGAACTCTGTTGTCTAATGGGACTTCCACCAGCATTTGGCATCCTTCCTGGCATTTCACCCTTCATATTATAATTTATAGTGTAATGTAATTTTTTTCATATCACGCTATAACATAAATTATTGCCAGTTTGTCCTTAACACTCAAGGAGACAGTCTAGGGCTTTTTGAACCAGGAAAAAGAATGAGAGAAAGAAAGAGAGAGAGGGAGAAAGAGAGATGGAAGGAGGGAGGGGGTGGAGGGAATGGAGGTAAGGGAGCAAAAAACGGGATGGGAGGAAGGGATGAAGAACAGAAGGAGGGAGGCAGGGAGGGAAGGAAGAAGGAAATTTATTTATAGAATAAAACCCCCCAAAGCTAAATTGTTTTTTCTAAAGGCAAACTTAGTAAATAAAATGAAGAGGAAAACTTTTTGTCCCAGTAACTTATTAAAATGCTCTGCTTCAGCTTAGCATATGTCAATGAGTCCTCAGCGGATCAGACAGGAGAGAGTGTGAGGAAGAGATCATCAGCCTGAAAAATGATATATTTTAAAGTTTCCTTATCTTTCTCACTAGTACGTCCCTTAAATTATTAAAAGTGAAAGACATTTTAATATCATTTGGAGGCTGTTTGTTCGTTTTTGGCATCTCATTTCACCTGGAGGACAACATTATAGAAGACAGCTTTACTGTCTATTTACTTTATTACTGGGTGTTATTTCTATTACAGTCCCAGTTAGAAGCCCCACTGGGTTAGGTGCTGTACAGACACATCCCAGGGCATGAGCAGGCCATTTAGCTAAGGAGACTGCAGGGATGTGCTCATGTCCCCTCCTCTCCAAGCTGGCACCATTCCATAGGCAAAATCCTGCCCTGCATGCAGCAATGCTGGCAGAAGACTGCCTCTGCGTTCTTCATTTGCATCACTTGAAGAAATCATCACACTCTACTGACAAAAATATGTCCTCCCTCCACTCCCATATCCCCTGTCTTCCTTTGGAAGCTCCACCAAAGCAACCAGAGAGAGCAGCAGAGGTGCCCTTGTGAGGTCAGGCAGCTGGGAACACTCTACGAGCAAGTCCCAAAGATTGCCATGCTCTTCCATCATTAATTGATCTCAATAAAGGAAAAAGAAAGGAAAATGGAAATAAAACAATTTTAAACGATTGAGGTTTGAAAGTATTAGGCCAGAAGGAACCATTTGACTCCTGAATGTGGCTTTCTGTGTCTGACAGACTGGTTGATCTGCCTGGGCAGCCTCCCCATCTAGGCTATAACACAGTTCACCAAAGTTGTCAGGGCTGCATGGTAAGGGACAAGCTGGTCCCAGCCTGGCTGTGCTGCAGGCAAGAGTGCTGCTGTGTGCCAGGTGGGCATGCTTGTGAGCTAGGACAGCTGGAGTTAAACACTGCAGCCAGCTCCTGCTGACAGCAGTCTGGGCCATTATATCAGCATTCAGGGCTGTACCACATCACACATCATTTTCCTCCATGCCCAGTTTAGGGGGGTATCATGAGAGGAAAGGAGTTTTGGAGGAATCATAGAGTCACAGAATAGTTTGGGCTGGAAGAGAGTTTAAAGATCGTCTCATTCCAACACCCTGCCATGGGAAGGGTCACCTTCTACTATCCCAGGTTGCTCAGAGCCCTATCCAGCCTGGCCTTGAACACTTTTAGGGATAGGGTATCCACAGCTTCTCTGGGTAACCTCTTCCTGTGCCTCACAGGAATTAGAAAAATTAGAAATTAGAATTTCTTCCTAATGTCCAATCTAAACCTCTCCCCTTTCAGTTTAAAGCCATCACTTGTCCTGTCTCTACATGCACTTATAAAAAGCCCATTTCCAGTTCTCTTTTAGACCCTTTAGGTACTGGAAGGTGCTACAGGTCACCCCAAAGACTTCTCCTGGCTGAACAACCTTAACTCTCTCAGCCTGTCTCCATAGCAGAGGTGCTCCAACCCTCTGGTCAACTTTGTGGTCCTCCTCTGGACTTGCTCTAACAGATCTTTCCTGTGCTGAGGGCCCCAGAGCTGCATGCAGCACTTCGGGTGGAGTCTCACAAGTGCAGAGGGGGAGAATCATCTCTCTTGACCTGCTGATCACACTGCTTTTGATGCAGCCCAGAAATCAGTACCTCCTTCCCCCTTTTGGACAGCATTCATGAGGCTTTAAGTGCTGGGAAAATAGTTTGGCTTTTGGATCAGGATTTTTGCCAGGGGCAAATTTTCCCCCTTTCCCCTCCCTTTCTTCCCTTCCTTCCCCTCCTGGTTTTCAGCAGCTGAAGCAGAGCAGAGAGGTTACAAAACCACCCAGAGCCTCCAGCTGCAATAATCACTTGGGCTTGTGTAGGATTTACACTCTGCAGTTGTAGGATTATACCTATAAACAGCTCTGAGAAAAGAAAATAAAACCAAGAAATACTTCTCCACCTCCTCATCCCTCTCCTTTCTCCATGCCCTGAGTTCCACACCTCCCTGGCCCAAGACCTCTGAATACCCATCTTTGCTGGAGTTTCAGTAATAATAACTCCTCTCTCCACCTTATCCTTCTCCACAGCCTTGCCCAGTTACTTCAGCACAGTATTTTAGGGCAGTACCTCTCATATGACTGCTCTGGGGATATGGTATGTATTTTCCTTTTTCCCGTGTGTGTGCAGCTTGTGCAGGATGCCTGTGGCTTAGTAAAGCCAAACACTTCATCAGGTGACAATCAGCCAGATGCAGACTTTGCCACCTTTCTTTCTAATGGGCTGCTCCAAGATCTGTGCAACTTTTGCACCGTCTGCTCTGTCAATTTCTTTGCAAATAAGAGTAGTAGTGTTAGAAAGGTACATCCAATTTGCTTTTCAGAGGAGGGAATATCGATACCTACAAATGGGTATCAGAGACATTGAAGGTGCAGAAGGGTTCCATCACATCAGCCTGAAGTTGCCTGGTGGAATAAGCCAAAATAGTGACTGTGCTGCTGGAAGACTCTCTGCTTCTGGAATTCCTGGGAATTCCTTACCAATTTATGCATAAAATCTGTCTCCCACTTCTTCCAAACGTAATTTTCGTGGACACATCTGGTCTTTAAGCTTTGCCTGTGGAAGATCCAGGCCTTTCCCCTGTTTCACAAAGAAGGAATGCAGGTCTTGTCCTCGTTCTGCTTAATGTAAGGATTTATCTGGGTTTCACTTTCTGCCTGATTGTAAATGAAGTTTGTCCATCCTAATCTTCTCTGGGGGCAGCTTGTGAGAACCACAGATGTTTTCTGAGCCTGTAGAGACTCTCAGAGGAATGATTGCAAAGTGGAGTTGCTCTCTTGAGAGAGTCTATAGTAATAGACACACCTGTATTAATTACTCTGCTGAAACAACACACATGTCTCAACTACTGCTCACTGCGTGGACCCAAACTGTATTCTTTTACATTCTTTCATTTCCTTATTTCTTAATAATATTTTTTTCACTCTCCAGATCCATGTCCAGACTTGTTTCCTCCCTCTGCTCTGTCTTCGCACCCTGGGCAGAATTTGACTTAATATATTTGCTTAGACTTTCTTTGTCAGCCAGCTGAGCAGAACCACTACACAATAGGCACACGTTAGCCTCTCATGGACTTATCCCACTCCATATGTTTTTGACATGATGAATTCAGTTGATTGGTAAATGGATAAATAGTGAGAGGAATTGCTTTCTCTCATTACTCTGCATGGCTGTGTCGTTACCCTTTAATATTACATCATTATTGACTGATGCAGCCTGCAAGACATGGCCAGCAGGATGTAATGCCGTGGTAGAGATGTGCAAAATATTTCATTCAAAGTTTACCTCTCTGTTGGTGTGCCTGTGTATGGCTGAAAGAGGGAGAGGAAGAGAGATGTGAAACCCCAGCAACATAAATGGACAACCGTGCTCTTCACTTTATCTTGGACTCCAATTTGTGACAAATGCTTTTGTTCAAAGTCGCCTCTGCCCTTTATCAAAAGGACCAGATCCCTTTTAAACCATGATGCCAAGACTGGACATCCCCCAAGCTCATCCTGCCCTGACATGCCAGTTCCTTGGTGTAAGAACTTCATGACTTTTCCCTTTAAATACTACTGTGGCTTGATCTAACAAGTTAGATACAATCCAAGAGATATGAGCCAGAAAACCAAGATAGGTTTCTATCCTTACTGAAGTCCTACCTCCTAAAAATAGAAAGAAAGGGAGGGAGGGAGGGAGAGAAGGAGAGAGGAAAGAAAGGAAGGAGGGAAGGAAGGAAGGAGAATGAGAGAAAGAAAGAGAGAAGGAGAGAGAGAAAGAAAGAAAGAAAACAAAAGAAAGATAAGATGTTTATTTTCCTCCTAGTCTTTTTATTAACTATTTTGATGTTGCTTGCTACCTGGGTTCAACTGGCCAGGTCTGGACTTCCTGCCTCACTCTCACGCTGAACAAAACTTTGAGCACTGTATCAAACCTTTGCATCTGCTTTCTTAATTTAATTTGGTATTTGGAGACTAGTGCTAAATAGTTTTTTCCCATTTGAGTCTCTAGTTTGCTGCTCTCCATATCTGAGCAATGCCCAGAAAATGAGAGAGGACAAACAGAAACAGAGGAATCTGTGGAAGAGAGGAAAAACCCAGCCCAAAACAACTTCACAAAGAAAAGATAAAATAATAATGACGACGTGACAAAAAAAAAAAAATTAATTCAGCTGTCCATGCTCAAAACATATCCATTGCCTACTCACTCTAGTCACCTCTAAATTAACCTCCAAATGTCTGTTGGCATGGGGGCATACTGATGAACAGGCAAAAAAACCACTGCTAACCCAAAGTGTAGTTGGTCCCATTGCTGTAAGGAGTCACAAATGGTAAAAGTTTATATGGGTGCAAAAAATAACTAAAGAAATTCAGGAGTGGAAAAATCCACTCTGGAAAAGTAACTCCAAGGAAATCCTGAGCCTACATCACAGGGAAAGCAGAGCAGTATGTCTTTCTCATTCTTACACTCTTAACTGCTTTTGGCTCCTGTGGAGAGATGGCACTGGGCTAGATAGACTTGCTTGATGCAGCTGTTCTTATTTCCCTGTGTTTATGTAGAACACATAATTTGAAAAAAAACCATAATATTAGTAAAAGGACAGAGGAATGTGTTAGAAAGACATTTTAGCAATCGGTTAAGAGAGAAAGAAACAATTGAAAAAAAAAATATTGTCAGAGGGCTGGCTCTCTGCCCTACTGCTGTGTTTCTCCTTCCCCTTGCTATCTTAGCCCTCATTTGAGAAAGAAGACACGTCAAGTTAAAGATGAATAAAAGCTCATTAAGAAACATTGGGCCTAGATGAAATTGCCACTGGGATTACATTGATGGGAAGGTCTTCCCCCACCCTTACTTTTGTTCAAAGATTGCAAAACCTTTTTCTCCTCCAGGGCTCTTGCCTCCACCGTGGTCCTGGCTAACTCCACTCCTGCACGAAACCCAGGGTTTGAAGGGTCCATGTGGGGAGAGAGGAGGAGAGAGAGGGAATTGTTTGTTATGCTTCCTTTTGTTTTTAATTAACCTCCGGTGTTTTCTTTGCCTAGAGACCAAATTCTCTCACCCTGATTTTTTACACATGCCTGCATTCAGACTGCAGAAAAGATCAAGAGAGAGAAAAATTGAGGAAGTTAGAGGGGAAAAAAGACCTTCTCCTTTAAAAGGAGAAGCTTTATTGCAATCTGTGGAAGTTTTACAGGCCAATCTTTGCTTATTAATCCTGGAATGAAGCAAGCCCAAGAGGAGAAGACACAATGAGCTACCAGGCTTCTGCAGCTTGAAGTTCTTGCAGCAGACTCTCACTTCAGAGGCTTGCACAGGAACCTCTGGGTTGGGCTTTAAGACAGAGGTATGTGACATGATCCTCCCTTTACAAGGCTTTTCTTGCTCTTTAGCCCAAACACTTAAAGATGGCGATGGTTCAACAAATACCAACACTGAAACACCTGTGAACTTATTCAGCAGATCTAAAGTTATACCTCAAGAACATGAGGGCACTTTTGTCCATCTGTGCTCATGTTCTGTGACAGGACAGCATGAGAAGGTTCCTAGTATGTTATGAGAGGTCTTAAGGTAGCAGGAGGGTCTATATATATTGCACTGCTTGGCCATACAGAAAACGCACATTATTGCAAAAAGTTAGGCTAGAAAAAGAGGAGCCACTGTCTCCATTGAACTGCCTAGATGGGAGTTCCTGGGATCACTAGAGACATGAAGCACAGTTGCAGTTTAGATTTCATGTGCCTTTATCTCCAAGAATGAGTTGAGCTCTGCATTTCCAATTGTGCACACGCCAATGGAGTTGCTTTCTGATATAGGGAAAAATCCAAATGTTACTTTGTGGATGGACCAATTAGAGGTCAAGGAAAGCTATAAAATATCCAACATGACACTTTAACAGGAAGCCAACCAACACAACTGCCCTCTAGTCTGATTGTGGTTAGAGAAGGAGAAGGAACATTTTAGATACGCATGGTAACAGAAATATAGGTGGAGGGCATGACAGGGAGATTTTTGCTACGCAGATTAACACAGGCATAATCAAAAGCTGGAGTAATAATTTACATTTAAACCTTTGTTCCACACAAATTCAGATTGAAGGTATCCACAGAAAGTGAAGAATAGATTTCCATAACCCTCCATTATTTCTGTGAACTCATCCAACAACAGCACAGCATCATGCTGCAGAGAGACTGGTCACTCAGCACCCTGAGCCTTTCGATGAGTAGTAGTGTCCTCATCTTTTTTGGTCCCTTTACACTACCAACAGTGCTGTTACATAAGGGAACACACCAAACAACAGCTTTCCTGTGAAAAGCGTTATCTTTCCAAGGGATAGACAGCCCAGTAAAAAGCTTTCTGTCACTTTCAGTTGGGACTTTGGGCTAAATTCTCAGCTGATGTAAATCAGTGTAGCTCCAATGAACTTCAAGTTGATGAAGCAGATTGAAACCACCTGACAATAATCTTGGAGAATCCATAGGAGATGTTTATGCACAGGTTATGTTTAAAAATAATAATGGTAATAACAGCAATGGCATAAATGGAATTTGCTATGGGGCCTCTGAAACACCACCAGCAAGTTGAAAACATGAATAAAGATTTGAGTATGAGTTTCCTGGTCTGTGGACCAAATTTGGGAATTCAATGCTTTGTGTATCTTCACTGAGTAAAAGATCATTCTGCTGCTGTTTTGAAAATAGTGAAATAGTGAAGTAAGATGAATGATATGATACAATAAAAATAAAACTATTTCAGATCTTGTGTAATTGAGTCCCTAACTCATTTGCCACACCTGTTACGACAAATTCAAGTCAGGGTGTCATATATGTAAAGTATCACTCAGGCATACATAACATACCGAATACTCATAGAAAATAATGCTGAAATACTTGGATTTTCACTTCCACAGACTGTGAGTTCTGTTTTATGATGCACTTATAAGCTGTTCCTCCTATTCCACACTTAAGGACAATTCTATGCCATCCCAACTTCTTTGCTCTTCAAGTACCAAACAAACCCTGAGGGCAGTAAGGGTCTTCAAAAACCTTGGGTCTGCTGCCTGTGAAAGGAGGGCCAGAACTATAGCAAAGGTTTGGCAGGAACCTGGAGAGGCTCCCAGCTCACATAGCACACTGCAAGATCACCTTTGACTGTGGTATTACTGAAAGATACATTTCTCTCATTTTTAATCTGCCTCTAGTGACAAAAAGCCTCAGCCTGCCCAGACTACCAGTTTTATCTACACAGCTTCTTTCCTCACCATTAAAAAGGATTTCTCCTAGTCAGAATCTTTCTCCAGTCAATTTTCTGCCTCTTTCCAGTGGCAATAAGGAAGTGAATAGGTCTTCAGACAAGTAACAGAAACTCTGTTCTCTCATTAAAGATGTCTGTTGTAACACCCATTAAATGGCGGGTGCCACAAGATGCAGACATTGATACAGGGCAGCAAGTTATCCTGACAGGGACAAGGGGAAGGACATGTCCTCCCACTTTCCTTTTCCAAACTTTATCAGAGCCAGCCTTTGAAAATTCAATATTCGTTCTGAGCTCCTGCTTAATAAACTTGGCAAACATGACATTTTTAAAACAAAACAAAACCATGCTGTTCACTTTCCCTTTTCATTCTTAATTGGCCCATCTAAAAGCAATCAAGTGAACATTTAGCTGTGTAGAAAGAACTGCAGGAGACCTCTCCTCCAAATGCCATTATTCAGGAGTGTGCAGGAGTGTGGATATGTTTATGGAGAGTGGGAGGCACTCTGCAAATTCTCTCTCGACGGTGACAGAGAAAGAGGAGCGTAGCCAGGGCTGGGACTACGGAGGGATGTAGGCATCACGGTGCCCCAGCGTTGGGGATTAGTTGTCTGGGGGAAATCACAGCCTGCTATGCCTGTGGCTTAAGCTCCCTTGATGGTGTCAGGGGAAATTAGGCATTAAAGTACAAAGTATAGAAAAGGCACACTGAACACGGAGCTGCCAAAACTTGCCAAAACAAAACCCTGAAGAGAAAGGGATCTCTTAAACCCCATCTCTAAACAGGCGTCAGATACCACCCTTTGTTAGGGGATTGGCCTGCCAGGCTTTAGGTGCATGAGCCTCTTCTTGCACAACACGCCCACTCAGAGCAGGGTCCCCGCTCAAGCAGCTGCTCTGTGAAAGGAAAGGTAAATTCCAGGCTCTGAAGCAAGAGAGAAGGAGGTGTGTGTAAAGCATGGCTGTCAGCCTGTCTTTCCCATGGCTGAAGGGCAGACCTACCAAAGTACTTAATCTGCTTCACCTGTTAATGGGTTTGGGGGTATGAAATCCTGTCTCTGCTGCTTGGGGCGTGTGATGAAAGACACCAGGTGTAGATCAAGCTAACTTTGCACAGCAGGTAATACAATTTCTAGAAATACACACACAAGTGTGTCTAGGGCAGGAATCAGGTTTCAACAGTGGAACCATACAGAACGTATAATTATATTTTGCATTTTTAATAGACCTATTAGCATAATAATGCATTAGTCTAATAGAATATTAATGTAATGCAGAAATATTAGCATATTACAGATCCTTATTCATTAATATATTAGACCCTTATTGTATTAGTGGCACAATCTACTAGAGAAAATGTTGCTTTGTGTCTGATATTGCAACCCCAGAAAAAATTGAGGTGGCAAATAGCCTCTCTGTGTCACAGGCATGCCTGAGTCTAGGTGTTAATGCAAGAGGTGCGAAGAAAATGCTTTTTCAGACAGAAGGACCTAGTATTTGAGCAGTTTTCCCACTTTCTCTAAATTCAACCTAAAAACTCTTTAAGCTGTTTCCATTAAAAAAAAAAAAAAGGCAACACTCTAAATCCTAAACCCTTAAAAATCTCAAAGCATGAAGAAAGAGAGTCCATTTTCTGACATTTAGATGTCCTCCTAAAATGTAGGGAACTGGCTTCAGATCGTTGTTCTCCCACTGTGTCACACTCTGGGGAGTGCCTGCTCTGAGGACCTGGTGGGCTCCCTGGTGACCAGCACCCCATTTCAGAATTTCTCTGTGTCAGACACTTCCAAAAAGATTCTCTTAGCAGTTTATACCCTGATACCCCACAGAAGGGATGAGCAACCTGACTACCTATTTGTCTGGCTTTCTCACATTGGTCCCCTTTCTCTACCACCACCAGAACTGACAAGACTGTCCTGATAAATACTTAATTGAAAACAGCAATGTCCCATGAAAAGACCTGACAAGTCTTATTAAATTAAGGCCCCCAAAATTCCTCTGTATCTTTGTTAAGGCGTTGTTAGATTGACATCAGCCTTGGAGTCACATCACTTATCTGCTCTCCCCATCCACCCCTTAACAGGGAGTGAGGCCTCTTTGAGTGTGTGTTGCTGTTCCTCCCTTTGTGCTGGGGAAATGAACTCCAAGGGCATTTTTAAGGCAGGACCCTCGGACAACCAGAGAGTCAAATCAGGATTGCTTTCTCTGATAGGGGCTCAAGTCCCCCATGAATGGGGCTGTACAATGCAGTTACCTGCTCACGCTGCATATCAGGCTGCATGACCCCGATGTCCTTATGGCAACTGAATAAACATTCTCTATAAGCTACGGAAAACAAATATCATCTAGCGACTTAATCCCACGTCTCTCATTCACAGACAGACTGACAAACAGGACTAATTCCTCTTATTAATACTTTGAGTACAGGCAGCATCACTGACCAAGATGACTCATAGGTTGGATTACGTGCTTTTGGCAGAACAGGAAAATGTGTGAAACGGAAAAATGAGGGATGTCAGTAGGGCTGCAGAGTTTTGAAGTCTGTTGTTTCTTTTCTTCTTCTTTTGAGGAAATGCAGTACAGTCCTTTCTAGAAGCAGATATTCTCCAAGCTCCAGGTAACCCTCCCAAGTAAGGACAACAAAGAGAAGGTGAAAATCATAATGCTTACCCTCTAGAAAGCATTTGCTTCAACCTGGCTTCTCTGTGGTACCAGAATTGTTTGGAACTCCTTCTAAGGAGCTCAGCAAAGTAAGAATTTTGCTTTTAAAAATAATATACTAGATCCCCAATAAACAAAGCTGTTGAATTGAATTGACATTAGTGCAATTTTTTCTTAGTCTTACATTAGAGCCAAGGGGCTGTTTTCCTGGGCTTATTTTTTTTCCCCTTGATGCATTTAAACAGCAGCTTTCCTCTTCTCCTTGTGATCATGTTAAATGTTTAATTGCTCTTTGCTTTTGCTGACGGCACAACATAAGCCCCTGCAGTAAAAGAGATTTGCGCTAAAACTCAAGTGCTTAAGAAATAAGGAAAGGGGTTATATTTTGGGTCAGTTCAATTATCTCTATTTTTGTGGAATTATATATTAATTTTAATATAAGCTGCAGCACAGAAGCGCAATTAGCATTCAGACAATGTGAGAAAGTCTTGCCTGAAGTTAACTGATGTGTACAATTCATGCAGGGGATTCAGGGAGGTTAGGCAGTGCAGATCACTGCCATAACATAGCTAAGCCAGGTCCTCAGATGGTGTAAATCAGCACCGTCAGTTGAGCTGTTCTGATTTACACCGCATAATTATGCCCCCCCCCTGCTATGGCCTGAAGATGACAGCATTGGGATCATCACTGGAATATAGACTTTTTATAAATTCCAAATTACATTAAAGCCACCCTGTTAGATTGAAAGCACGCCTTTTATTAGTAGGTATCAGCTATCTGGAACCAATATCAGACCCTCCAAGGAAAGCCTAAGTAACAAGGAGAAAGCCTTGCCTCCCACTTTCACATCAGTCCAAGGCAGATGCTTTTACACCACATTTTGGGTTAAACCACTTCACTCTCTGCATGGCATAAAAGGGATGTTGAGCACAGAAGAGCCAAACTACCCTCTGATGGGACCCATCTCCTTCCAAATTAATGCCTCAGGTAGAAATATGTAGATATTTATCCTCCTGCCATGTCTGGCTCCTTACATCTAAATCTGCAGGGCTGACCTGAGTGAGAGGCCGTGTGGGGCTTTGTTGCCAGCTGGGGTGAAACCACATCACTGAGCCTGGTGAACAACCCAAGCAGAACCCCTGTATTTCTAGTCTCAAAACTCCCAACTAGTTCAAGTTGGAAATTTTGCAAAAGAATCTTTTCTGTCAGAACCTGTTTAAATTCAAAGAATTAATGAGCTCGTACTTTGCAACAGGCTGGGAAAGAAAACGACCTAGAGAGACCCTGGACAGGACCCTTTATGCTGCTTTGTTCTGTCCTTTGTTCAGCCCCCCCAGCAGACTGGGGCTCTGCTGCCTGGTGAAGAATGGGCCCAGCTGATCCTGAAATGCAATCAATGCATAACAGCTTCAACCAATCCATCTAATTTACTGCCTGCATTTTTTCTGGGTTTGCTTTTCCCTTTATTTTTTCTTCTCACCACGAAGAAAAGACACTCATTTAAAAAACAAACAAGCCAAAAAACGAAAGAATACAGAAAATATAGCATGATTTTTTTTTTGTTTTCTTTTGTTCTGCTTTTTTTTTTTGTTGTTGTTGTTGTTTGGGGTTTTTGTTTTGGTTTTGTTTTCCCTGGATTCACCCTACTTTTTCCCTCCCTGAACACTGTTTTGGGAATCTTCTTATTTAACAGAACAAGGTCGGCTCATCAGCACAAAAGCTGAGAGTTTCACAGGGTCCAAGACTGCTTCCATCTACAGAATTACTTTTTAACACATTCCGAATAAAAATTATCCCCTCTGAGCCAAATGCAGATTGACAGCCAAACACCAAACAATCACATTTTGTTAATGCATTTACAGAGGTGCAAATGCCTAATCCAACACTGGTTTGCTCTGACAACACAGTAGTGTTGTTGGGCTGTCTGTTTTTTTTTAAGAGATTTTGGAAGGGAGACTCTTGTTACTGTTTAAGGGAGAAGACAGGAATCCTGGGAATCCCTGGGGCTATGAGGTTGCTTACCAACGTCTCAAGACTGTTTTGCTTGTTTATAGTTCAGAATGCAGTTTTTGTGTCAAAAACTGAAGCCTTTAACATTTTCAAAGCCTGTCTTCCTCTCAGTTGTGGTGCACATGCTGATGGAGCAAAACAAGGGCACCCAGAGTTCAGTAGCTCTTATAATTGGAACAAAACTGATTTCAATCTGAGATCAATTCTAAGAGGAAGCTTCAGGTGCCATTCAGAAATGACAGGAGAGCCCGATATAAGCCCTAATATTGCAGGAATAATGTAGCACTGATCAGTTGGAAATCATTGCAGAAAAGTTGCTGTCTGGATTGTCTTGCTTGAGCATAAGCTATGGATCTAGATTATTTAGACTGACAGATAGTCAGACAGACAGATATGGGTAAGGAGGTGAAATTCCATCCTTGTCACTCAGTGATCTAATTTAACCTGATTTTCTTCTATTTAATTTTCTGTGCATTACTATAAAGGTGTCTGTAACCTCATTACCTAAGCATGGGAAATGTGAAATTAGACTAATAGGTAATAGAGATAAATAGTTACACCACTCAGCAACTATGTACTTCCCCTTACCTATTCTTCTACTTATGCATGCATCCTTCAGTTTTCAATGCTGTTGAAAAGGGAAACATTCAAGGCTTAATATTTGTCTGCATTTTTTTTTAAGTGGTCGATACAAACGCTGACACACGCACAGCTCTGCAGCAATCTCAGTCCTCCTGAAAATGGTTCACTGAGCGCCTCTGAAACATCAGCGTGAAGGCATTAGATCACATGAGACGCTCAAAAGCTGTGCCCATTGTTGAAAATTCACCTTCCCTATTTGTGTCTGCCTTGTCCTCCATGTAGAAAAGTCACCACCTCATCCACCTGACCTTTAGAAAATGACTGGTTCCCAATGCAGTTTTAAAACCTGTGGTCATGGGGTGCTCTGTTGTTTTTCAGGATAAAGAACAGAGCTAGAAATACAGGGGGAAGTTACATGATGTGGCCCTTTTGCAAACTAACAGGTGATTTGTTTGACATCAGTCAGGGTTACAGTGGTGGAGCTGGGAATGGTGCTACCTCTTAAGCAGAAGAACAAATTCCCGCCTTCCACTTCATCTACCCTAAAGGAAGGAAAGGCTCACAGGGATCTGCTGCCCACCCACTGTCCCAAGGACTCATGGGTTGAGTTAATCCCATCACACTAACAGAACATAACAATGTGTTGGGAGTACTTACCACATTCCTTGAAATTGAAGAAAGTTGCCATGGTTATTAGTAGCTCCTAATGATATTTGCATAGATTAACAGACTTTAATGCAATCATGAATGCTACAATCCCGGGGAAAATAATGAAGAAATCCATTATGAGGTAATAAAATAACTAAGTCAATACAGTAATAATTTGATCCCATATTAGTAATAATTTCATCTCCTGCTGCAAGGCAATTTTAATGCACATACCATTTCTGGACAGTTTTATAAATATCACCTTTGTTTGAGATAATTAATTAGCAAAATCAAAAAATATATTGCTGGTATTTTGTACGATAAATTAGTCATTAGGTTTAAACTGGCAGGCTGTAATAAAACTTATTAAGATAAATATGCTGGGATTCTTAACACTTCGGAGAAGCTGTTCTCCTCTGTCTTAAGGCTCTTCTAGTGCAGAGCTATCATCGCTGCTGGATGGTTTCTGTGTATGTTAAAACCCAATTATGAAAATCATGTTTATAACCCTGACTTGCTTAGCAATAGGAGCAGAATGCATTAGCCCATATGTGCCCAGTAGACGAGGCTAAGGTGAGGGTGAGTTGCTGAGGGCCCTATTATCTCACTTCCCATCGTCAGTCAGAGCCCAGAGCCTCCTGCAAGACTAAACCAAACTAACTTCACTTCAGAGGACCCCAGGTCCAGGTCATTCTGCTGATTGAGGGGAGCGTTTTGCAGTCAGAGCCAGGGGAGAGATGGGGTGCTTACCAATTCTAGTTTTCTACTTCTGCTCTAATTTTGTGACTACTGAATTTTTTTGTGCCTTCCAGAAGTGCCTGGAAATCACAACAGACCCCAGCAACATCTGTGACAAAGTGGCCATTGGGGCCAAAAGATGCTACACTTGACAGTGACCACCATTTCCAGCGCTCTGAAATGTTCCCTCCATGTGGCTGGAGCTCCGAGAAAGGCTTTGCTGTGTGTTTGGGGAGCTGTCCCAGCCAGATGGCACAGGCTGGCTGAGGCTGTCAGTACTGGATGGGGACCAGCTCCTTGCAAGGAGCACAGATCTTGCCATCTAATGAGCTGATCTTGGCTCCCTGGAAGACTGTGCTGTGTGGCCAAAGCAAGGTTTGCCATTCTGGGCTTCATGACACCACTATCCAGGAACAGCGATATTAAATCATTAGATCGCCTTTTCAAAGGGCATTGTTTGGGTCTTGCTTAAACATCCCCTGAGCCAGTTTACTGTCATCTTCTCAAGGCATTACAATCTTCCACTCCAGCCAAACTCTGCCCTCTCCCCACAGTTCTGCATCTGGCGAGGTTTCCAAATCCATGTCACTTTGAATTTGGAATGGTAGTAAGTGACACAAATTGATGATACATCAAACTCTAGGTCTCTGTGTGGGCCAATTCTCAATGCAAAATAGGAATGTCCCCAAAACCTCATTCTCATCTATAAAAAAACACACAAGAATTCAATATTTAGCTGGGAGTAGGCCATGAGTGTTGTTGAAATCTGCTACTAAACCAACTTTGTAGTAAGTAGTCAAAAGACAGAGAAAGTTGCAATAACCATTTCTCCTCCCATTCAGAAAACCACATCTGTTATAATACCATTAGGGCAGCACAATACATTATAGAGCTAAGAAACTCACTCTACTGTAGAAACACTCCTAATACACCATGGGCATCACTCTTGAAATAAAATGATAGAATCAATATTTTGTCATACTTGTTTAGCTTCTTTGGGGAGAACAAATGTTTTCCCCCACCATGTAGCACTGCCTTCACTTTGTGGATACTTTTTCATTGATGTACAAAGTGCTTTATGTACAAGTATGATTTAGGAATCCCATAAGCTCTGGAGCGCTGGAGGCTGGAAGAGCAACTGGGGCAAAAATCATTGTACAAGCACTTTATTCTTAAATTTTATTTTATTTTTTTTAACCACGCTTCTTTTAAGCATGGCCAGCATTGGAGAAGGTTGTTGGACTACAAGGACCTTCAATAGACACAGAATGGCCATTATTATATAATCATATCACATTCCAGTGCCAATTGGCAGGGTCCACCACATTCAGTTGGTGGGCTGTATGCCTTGCTTTTTAATGAGACCTTATTAGACCTGAATTTCCAGTACTGATATTGGGCATATTAACGGGAAAGCTGTTTAAAAGTGCTGTGACATGAAGAGGACTGCAAGTCTAGGCAAGACATTAGAGATTATTCAATTTGCTGTTGTTTGTGGACACATGTCAACACAACCGCACTCTCTGTTCTGTCATCTGTGATTTGGTGCTTTCAAATACACAACATTTGCTTTGACTGCTCAAAGGGGAAGGCAGGGTTTTTTAGGTCCAGATTTCTGGGTGTGGGTTTCCTCAAAGTTGTCTGAGACTTCTAATTATCCATTGGAGCTATTCCTTTGGATGATCTCCATTGTGCCTTCTCTGTGACAAACACAAATGATCCAAGTTCTGCTCAATGTCTGTGACCCATGAGTGATCTGGCACCTCCCAAATGATGTTTCAGTGATGGCTACTGGGTGGGTTCTCTGTTGGCTATTTTATTTTTCTCCCCTGTATGCACTGATAAATGCAAAACACAGAGTAAAATAGGATGTTTTTATAACTACCAAAAGAAACCACTGAACTACTTGGGAGAATTTTGACATATTGGTAGCACCATACTATCCCTCTCACTAAGACCTCATGGCTACACAGGATGAAGTGACAAAACATTTAAGGATGAAGGGGTAGACCTGTGAAGTCTACCTCATCTTGTTCAAGTTGGAAAAGCCCCTCAGTAGCTGGTCATTTTGGTCTTAGCTGGATCATGAGAGGTTCGGAGACCTTTGAAGCCCAGTTCTGTTTGGCACCAGGAATCCTCAGCTTCCCTGCACTGCTAAATAAAACGACCTCAGGGGTGAGGGCAGTGAGGAAAAGGCCTTCAGCATCTCTTGTGGAAAAGTGACCACAGCGACAGGCGTCTCACAACTGCCATTCCCACAATCGTTCCCCTTGTCAATAGGATGACCTTTCAGAGGCAGAAGTTCCTTTTTATTACTCTGTGCACTGGGGTAAAGCAGGCCACGCTGTGTTATCTACCCAATTTATCAACACTATTTACAGCAGGTCCATTCCACTGTCTGGCTTAACTCAGTGCCCAGAGACTTGGCATTGAGAGAGGAGGCTGCTGCTGAAGAGAAAGAAATGTCAATTCCAGCCTAGTCCCCTAAAGTGAAATAAAAGAAACAAAGTAAATAAGGAAAGAGAAGTAAATACAGTATCTCCAGGGTGATTGCCTCTATCTAGTCCAATACACGCAAGTATGAAACCAATAGAAACACCATCTTATCCTCGCAGTTATCACCACACACAGAATGTCATCTCTTGGTGGCCTAAAAAGAAAGAAGTGTGCTGTATCCATTTTAATGAATACGACATATCTCTCACCTGCTTGTATTTTAGCAACTCCAAACTGCTGAAAAAGGAAATGGGAGAATTTGTTCTTCTTGTTTGCCCTGAATCATGAGGATGGATTAAAGTAGTTTTTGTTCTGCTTTGTTTTTTTAAGGATTACTTTGGGTAATTTTGTTTTCTTTCTGTTCTTCTATGCTTTAAGGATTCAGGTTTGCCATCAGTTCTCCAGAACCTGTGATCAAGATGTAATCTTTTACTCTTTTTAAATTAGAGAAAAACAGGTTGTTGTATGCACAGACAGTTTTAAGGGCTGCAGGTAATTGGAAAACACCGAGTACCATGAGACTCACTGTGGAGTCACAAGGGTGGCAGTCTACTCTCCATCACACTCAAATCATTTGAGCCTTGAGCCTGCCTTTCTAGCAGGTTCAAATTCACTGCAGTGGCAAAACAGGCCATATCTTTCTCTTATGGTACTGCTGCCTGGTCTGTAGGGATGCTCAAGCCATGAGATGAAGGGGATGCTGCTCTGATACTTCACAAAACGTCTCAGCAGATAGCTCTTATCATCATGTCTTCCTGTCATATCATCTGTACTGCCCCCTCCCCTCAACAAGGATCATGCTGTGCCCATCCATACATTCTTCAAATGAGTTAATATATTTATTATATGTTTATCTGTCTTACTCCCCTACACCCTGGATTGATATCGGTCCTTGACAAAAACACTAACTCAAGACTAAACAGGTAGTCATCAATATCTCGGATTTTATCTTCTATTATTTGGACCAGTATTGAACCATCACAAGGATGGTCCACGGGGACTGTGATGAACAAAAGAATTTATTTGTTTCCCTACAGCTAAAATATGGCCCCCACAAACCCTACAGCTGTGATGTATCACAATGTCTGGACATACTCAGAAATCTAACCCAACCACCTCCTCACAGATTTACAAATCAATCAGAGCAAAATCAGGAGGCCTGGTGGAGGCTGCTTTCTTAAATCATATTTGAAATGTGAAATTAAGAAAATAGGAAAAAAAAATGAAAGAAAAGACCTATGTATAGAGGGCAATTCAGACAGGTTTCACCGAAACGAAGGGCTCTGTTCAGGTTTGCTATTGTAATTACACTTTATTCCTGCCTCTCTTTCATGACTGCCTACAAAGTGGCCCTTGGCAGCCTTCCCTCTAAGCAGTCCCTTTAGTTTATTGCTCCCCTGTAGCTGGGATCCATACCTGTCTATGAGAGGCACCTAAACAGATGCCTGGCTGAGGCCCTAAAGAAAGTGCTTGCACACACCTTCAAGTCAGAGCTTCATTCTAGACACTGTGGACTTTGGCTATGAAGCTGATACAGCAGATGACACGAAAGGAGGAAACCAAAGATATCAAGACCACATTCCTGCTGATCCTCGTAAGTACTTCACCAGGGAATAAGGGATCCAGGTCAGGATAATGCGTTAAGTTCCTTAACACTGCACTGGGCTTGCTCACAGCATGGCTGTTGACCACCTTGGGTTCCTAATAGCAGGAGCAATGAGTCCTGGGTGCATCCAAAAGCAAAACAGAAAAAATTTAACAGGATTAGCTTATACCACTTCCAGAACATTTATTTCTCCTGTAATTCCCTTTGTAACTCCATCCTTGTTTACACTGGTGAGCATGATGCAGCACATCACTGGTGATGAGTTGTTCCAGCGTCACTGTCATTCAGCTTTTGGTAGCTGCCTCCTAAGAGTCTCATGGTCATTTGGGCACTGCCAATGTTGTAAGATGCCTTTAACACTCCCATCTGATTGGCAGTGAAGTGTGACACCACTAGCACTGAACTTTCTGCAGTGTCTGTTAGAGATAAGGGGGGGGGAAAGAAACTTGAATAATTTATATAGTTAGTTTAATTTAAATAATTTATATGCTAAGCATTGCAAACAGAGCTGAAGTTGATAATGAGTCCAAGAAGCACATTTTGAACTCAGTTGCAGATTCTGCTGCATTGTAATTCTTGCAGGATACAGGATTTCCTAGCCATATAGGAGTGTAAACAAGGTAGTTGCTTGAAGAAGAGTCTGTACAGATTCTTTCTTTGCCAATTACCATCAGATCATCTTATGTTCTCTACAGTTTGTTCAGTTTGAACCTCCTAAAACTATCAAAAGCTGCATGTGTTTTCCCAAGCCACAGAGAGAAGACTGGCTCCATTGTTTGACAAATAACAGTGTGTAACTGGTGTAATCTGTAATCAGGAATCAATTAAAGAGATATCAACAGGAAAGGAAAGATAAGGGAAAACCAGGAGAAAATCAATGAACAACATAAGGGAATTGATCATTCAAAGGGTCTTTCTTAAGCCACTGGGTCCTCTCAGAGGAATCTTTGCTGCATGTTGCATAGGCTTTGTCTTATCTTCTTCAGCTTTTTCTGAGCTGTTTTACATGAGGAAACCCTTTCTTTTTAGCAATGAGGTAAAAAAAAATATATCCAAGACCCCCACCTCCCAGCTTCGTTGAGTGGCCATTGCCTTTTATACTTAGAATGCAAGTGAGATACATCTGAGAGGTTGCTTAGAGCTAAAGAAAATTGATGCTAAACTTTGTGAATTCTTGCATGAATTCACAGGGAATATCTCCAGGAACACTTTAAAAGATGTACATATCCTCCTCAGGGATGCAAGCATCAAAGAGATCACTAGCACATACCTCATGAAAAATGATTTCCCACACATCCTTACAGAGTTTAAGAACCATCTTTGTCATAGCAGACCAGCTATTTGCTACTAGCTTCTTTTATCAAGATTTTTTTTCCTGCTTGAATTTCTAACATCCTTAAAAACATACAGACTAGTTTCAAAGAAGCACTAGAACAGCAGTAATGAATCCATATTACCAACTCCATCATTGTTTTGAGTGTCAGGATATTTTATGTTGATCCATGACTCCTCCCAGAGTTCTGCTGTTTTGTGTGCAAATCACAGGTTTCAGTTAAAAAATAAATACCTTTCCAGACATGAATTGTTGTGAACAACAAAAGCCTGAAAATATAAACCAGGTCCTGAGCTCTGGAGACTTGAAAACTTTGAGAGAAGTGAAAAGAAGCTGCAAATGTAACTATTGGGGAAAAAAAAGAAAAGAAAAAAGAAAAAAGAAAAATAAAAAGAAAAAAAGAAAAAGAAAAAAAAAGAAGAAAAAAGGAAAAGGAAAAGGAAAAGGAAAAGGAAAAGGAAAAGGAAAAGGAAAAGGAAAAGGAAAGGGAAAAGGAAAAGGAAAAGGAAAAGAACCCGGATGTTTTTAGGGGGTCTTATTCATCACTTTTGACCATTTGTATGCTGGCACAGTAGTGAAACCACGAAACACTTTGGAGCTTTTTCTCATAGAATGCCAAGATTTCTGTCATTTCCTCTCATCAGTTGTACAGCAGTTAGGGAATTCACATGCCCAATGAAAACAGCACTGACTGTAATACAAAGAACTAGTTCCAAGGACTTTTCAGGATCCAAAGGGTGTCAAAGACAAAAGCTTATCGTGAGGAAACCATCTTCCTCTGACTGCCAAGGAAGACAAATGGAGTCCAGGCTCTCTCTGAGCCCCACAGGTAGGTTTGGGAAAGATCATACGTGTAGAGAAGACATGATTGTGGTAATAGCTCCCTCCAGTGAAGGACCTAACCACATTCCTAAAAGTAGGAAAGGCTTTGGGAAGCTGGGGTCATCATTTCTGGGACCAGAGTTAAGGAACTGCTAAGATGTGCACCATCTTGTATCTCAGCCAAAGCCAAAATCAAGACTGTGTATTCAGACATGAGCTCCTGCACTCCACACCTAAACTTTCTGAACCCTCTACCCTTTGCTTGAAAAATCATGTGCTTCAGAATCCGAAGCAGTCATTCCACTGCTGTCTGCCACTGACTTTTAGGATCCCCCATTTCACAGGAATAGGAAGACAGAAATTCTAGTTTGGAAAAGCCAGAATTTTTGTTTTCTAAATGAAATGTGGGATATGTGACAAGGAAACCTTCTCTTTACTAACCACAAACAAAGGCAGCAAAATGTAGCTGGCTCCCATCTCTTTGTTCTAGTAGTTTATGTTATGAATCAAAAAAAGCTCCAACCCCACCTGGTGCTGAACTAGATGAACTCCAGAGATCACTTCTAACCCCAACTATTCTGTAGTAAAGTGACTCTAGTTGAACTATCTTCAGGAACTAAGCTGGGGAGGGGGGACAAGGAACTAGCCATGCTACATATGTTTCATAGCATTTCAGCTTATAAAACTTGCTAGAAATAAAACTGAGATAATTTCATGTCCAATTTGTCAGCAAGTGTTCTCAAGACAAGGAATTTGGATTTACACCACTGATCTGATTTCCTTCTAGCAAGGATGAGATAAAGCATGGAAAAGAACTGTAGACTTGTCTGCTTCAGCATTAAACATTTTGAATGTTGGTTGATGTCTCTACAGGTGAAATATTGTGGGTATTAAAAAAAACAACAGAATTTACTGTACTGAACTTTATAGTGTTGGTCCTTGTCTTCTGCCAGGTAGTGCTTGTTGCCTTGGAAGACTGTGTTCTCCCCATTTCACCCCCATAATTCACAGGGTCAATTATGCAGAGATAGACAGAGAGAGCAGGAGAATTATTTCCTGACCCCAGGCACTGTCAGTTGAAAGATTCCTTTATCTTTAGCTGGTGATGTCTTGATACCAACAGAAAGTTATTGCCACTGCTGGTAAATAAAAACATTTAAAAACCATTACAGCAAGATATGTAATAGGTTTTCTTTCCATCAAGATTTCTTTGTGCTGTTTGAAACACAAGCAGGGATGAGCCTTTCTCCCAGTGGTGGGTGGTAACAGTCAGAGCTCCTCTGACCTCCTCACATCTGACAGCCCTTTCCCTCTGCTCTTTAGGGAGGGAAAGGTTGAAGGTCACCTCTGCCTTTCTTGTTTCCTTCCCTGATGCTCTCTGAGAAGGAAAGGCCTGAAATTCATATCGGTGACATCAAGTACAGGGTCTCCAGTGCTACTGCACTTTTAAATTAACAAAGCATCAAACATTGTCTCTCCTTCTTTCTCTCTCTTGCCTTCTCTTTCTCATTTAAAGCTAAGCTGACCAAGCATCTCCTCTGCCTGATTTCCATCTAGGGCTGAGCATCCCTACTGCCCTCTCAACAGCAGGCTCAACTTTCCCTGTTCCTCACTGATGATTGGACTTCAGCCATGCAGTAGGATAAATTGGAGAGAAAGCTGATCTAATGTGTCTGTCTCCCTCTTGAGCCACCCAATACACCTCTAAGTTTCTTTCACAAATCTGTGTTTCTATGCGTTTGTGTTCCTAAAAATGTTTTCCAACCCACCCAGCTCTTCGCCGTTTCCTTTCCTATTTCCTTAAAATCCCATCCTTAAAACCACCATCACCACCAGTCTGCCTGTGTGGTGGTATAATCCCGGCTGACCCAATATGGAGAAGGCAGAAGAGGACAATGCACAGGTCAGTTTTTTTACCACTTCCACTTAATGGAAATATCAAATGAAAAAGAAATAGAGAAAGAATTAAAAGAGGCATAGAGCAAGGTTCCTCTATAAAGAAGACAGGTTTTTAACTAGAGAGCTGTTTTAATCCACTTGCAACTACTCCTGTTTTCCCCTCTCCTGAATTAATGCATTCAGGACATATAATTGTGTATGATGTACATCTACAACTCTGAAGCTCCTCACTTCCTTTTTTTTTTTTTTTAATGAAACATCAGGATGTTGGTTTTTTTTGGTTTGGTTTTGTTTTGTTTGTTTGTTTGTTTGGTTTTGTTTGTTTGGTTTAGTTTGGTTTTTTCTTTTTGTTTTGGACAAAGACTTATTAAACAATGCAACCTGAATTGCTCAAGTCACTGAGTTTGCTCAAGCCTGAGGAATGCATTCATTATTATTATTGCATTTAATTAGTAATTACATATAATCATAAATTGTGCAACAGAAAATAAGTTGTGATGTCTCAAAATCTAGTAGACTAGTAAATTCTTTATGGAAGAATGCTGGTCAAACTAACTGAAATCACAAACTTCACATCGAATAAACCAAGGTTTGTGTTTTATTGTGTGGGTGTGTTGGGTGCGGGGTAGGGACAGGGGTGTGTGGGGGGGTGCTGTGGTTTTGCTTTGGTTTTGTGGTTATTTTTTTTTTTTCCCTTCAAAATTATGCACAGAACACTTAACTCCACCTTTCAAGAGTGTGTTTTAGGTCAATGTCCCCTTTTCTCTGCTAAACCCACAGATCATTTTCTCCCTTAAATGCAGACAATTATCTGTTGTTTGAAAAAAGATAATTGAAGGACTTCTGATGAAAGTGAAATTTTCCCACAATTCAAATAATAGTTCTGAAAGCCATTTCTTGTGAGAGCAATAGTTTAGCTGTCTTACATCCCCAACCTTCACAGGGTTGGGCTCCCCTGCCAGGCTACAAATCCCATGGTGCCCCCCATCCACAGCATTTGCCTGAGGCACCGCGACAGCTCAGGTCTGGCCGCTTGGAAATTGAATTTCAATTTGAGAAAAGCCTAAATGTTCTTCTTCAATCAAAGATGTCAGACTAAAAAGTTTCAGTGTTTCTGGAACTCCTTGTGCCAAGATGGGTTTTGATATTCTGCCTTTACATTCCAATCCAGAAAAAACACAAATGTTGACAAAACTGTAATTGCTTAAGTCAGCTTTCCTATTTAGGTTCGTTTTGTTAGAGTAAAGCAGAAGACTGTGAGGGCATTTAGACCTCTCTTTAGTTCATTTAGGAAGTTTAAAAATAAGGTGGAATCTGTTGCCCTCTTAAAGGAATAATAGTGTTTGCTTTAACTATTTTAAGTAAGGCCGTGGTTAAATATTACAGCAATCCAAGTACATGGCACCAGCTAAAGGATCACAAAAGCTTCGAGCACATGAAATAAAGTGCTGATCTTAGATACTGCTGCTTCAAATGTCTTTGATGTATTTTGATGCTTTAACTGTGTCTCAAAAAGTTTCAGACTGAGCCTAGGGTTCAGATAGAATCTGGGATTAATGCCCATTTGTAGAAAATCCATTTTCTATTCTTCTATGTAAAACTAATGTTAAAACTTGAACATTTTAGCAGAGCTAGCTAGTTCACTGATGTAATTTGATAGTGTGTTCACACCTGATGTGGATAAATTAACACCACAGTGCTGAGTGCATAGCTCCTGTACTAAAGATTTTGGTGCTATATATAATCAATTGTCCTCTGTTAGTTGACCTGATATAGCTCATCAAATAAGTGTCCTTTGCTCTACCACCCCTGCAGGCAGAAGAAGCCATGAGAAGCCCAAAAAGTGGATGGCAACCCATTAGGAATGGTAGCACAACAATTTTAGGCCATGCGGCCATACTTCCATCCAGTGTGCTTACTCTGGTACAAACCTGTTACAGATGAAAATTGAGATTCATTCCTGATCTTAGAGTCATGGACAAAAGTAACTGCAATATCAGATACCTGTGAGATGGCACCAGTAATGTTTAGTCACCTACAAGTTAAATATAGATTTTCTTAGCTGCTAACCCTGTCCAATTCAATTGTGATCAGAACACTAAAGAAGCCGGCTCAGTTTTTGGCATAACTGTGAAAAAATAAACATGTCATACTTCATAACCTGCAAATTGCTGCACAGGCAGAGCCTGTGGATCCAGGCAGAATGTCCTGTCTCTGACAAAGGCCAGCAGTGGAAGATGTGGAAAAACTCTGTAAGAGCAGGTGCTGATAAAGCCTGGGGGTGTCCTCCTTACCTTGAAACTTAATTGATAAATTTATTGACAAGGCGCATGACGCAAAGTACCATCACCACACACTTTTTTTACAGGGAGACTGACAAAGTGAAGCTACCACCCTTCTGCCAGGGATGGACTTTGAGACACCCCTTTGGCGACCGACAGTCTGTTGTTGGGCTCTTGCATTGCAGCAAGGGAAGGAAAGGCATTCCAAAACATGTTTGTGAGACAACAGAAATCAGCAAAGGGTACTCAAGGGCAAACATAGCACCTGAAACTACTTGTAATTCACATTTTGTTCCTGAGGAGGTAGAGCATGTTGGCAGTGTCCCTTTAACTGCATTGACACCGCAGAGCTGGTAGCAACAGACTCTCCCTGCCAGTAACCAAGTTGGTGGCGATGCAAAGACACACCGGATTACAGAAAATGCAAGCGTGCTGCTCTCAGAGCCTTTACTGAAATAGCTCACTCTTTAACAATATTGCTTTTCAGTCCCCTGTTTCTCAGAGCATTTTGTAACCAGACTTTCTCTGCCCTCACAACAACTAACTCATTACCAATGAAAACAGAAGATCAAATGCCTGTCCCAAGTGCACCTGAGACCCAGGAGCAGCAGGTGTGCACCTCCAGGATAACATGGACTTAAGTGACAGACATGCCTCTTTTTTAAATGCTTAAGAATAGCTCCATGTATAATTGAAATATTTTTGCCACGCATTGCCGTGTCTCAGTTGATCCTGACATATGACAGCTGCTAACTAAACAAGTAACACGGGCAATAACACAAATAATGTCTTTTAAAGCCAATCTAGGAACTGAATAGTTGAAACAAGGCCTCCTTTTATGGATAATTAGGCTGAGAAAGCTGCCTGCACTGTACAAAGCTCAGCTGACCTGGGGCCTCAAACAAAGCTCTTTAAGGATTCTTTTAAATACCTAAAGTTGATGGGTTGAAGTGCACTTAGAGTTATACTTCTAACTCATGTGGAGAAACTATCTTGTGTTCTCAAACTGTAGCAAAAAACAGGGCAGTGAAAGCAAATCTTCCCATTTACTCTAGTGATTTTGGGAGATGTTCTGCCAGAACAGAAGTGACCCTTGCAGAGCTGCACAAAGTGACTGCCTAACAGTTCTCTTTTCACACCTTACTGAAGGCTATTCTTGATTTTGTGTGGCGTTTATCCTCCGCTCTCTGCAGACCACCACTGAAATCACCTGAACAGAGAAGGTGACATCGAGACAGTTCCACCTCCAGCGTTCTGTTTGGAGTGGAGAGTGACAAAACAAGACAATCTGCTGTCCTCAGCCCAAGAATAGTTATATTCTGAACCCTAGCAAAGAAATCTCCAGAATGAGCATAAAGATGGAGAGTTTGGCTAGTGTTAGCACCAAGGAGATTTTTAGGGCCGTTTACCTATCTGTGCAGACAATTTCTTCTTAGCAATGCCGAGTACTACATCACTTCGCTACTGTTAAATATCTGTTAAGGAAAACAATGGTGACTAATGGAGAAGTGAGAAATGGTTATGGGCCATATTCTGGCCATGTACTGGCCATTAGCATCAATTTTAAAAATGTCATGCTGTATTTGGGTGACCCTTACCCTCTTTCGTACAATAATCAAAACCCAAATGCACCACAGACTAAGCTAAGTCTACTTATAGGCAACAGTGACAGTCAACCTGAACCAGTCACAGGCACTTTGGGTGCTGAGCAATGCTTGCAAGGACAGTTGCTCATTCTACTGAGACCAAAAGAGCTGCCCTGATGAAGACAAGAATGATGTTTGAGAGCACCTTCATCAGGAAACATCAGGATGGACAAACAGCCAGGTGACGTGTTCTGGCTGGAGGAGATAGTGGGGAGACCTTCACAGTCCAATCTACATGACTATGGTGGCAGGCAAAGATGTTAACCCCAAATTAAATTGTTTCAGTCACAATAAGGGCCAAACTTCCTTCTACTCCCTGTCAAAGCACAGGGTGGCTTGTGATCAGCATACTGCTTTCAGTAGGAAAATCAGTTTTCTGACTGCATAAGAGAAAAAAAAATCTGAAACAAATCAACTAGCAAAAAAACACCAGGTAGGCAGTAGGAGAAAAAATGGGTGAAGGGGCCCAAGTGAGGTGGCTAAATGTGTGCCTGTCTCCTTAGACACAAAACCACCCAACCCTATCTTCTGAACCGAAATCCTGATGTTGGAAGGCATGCAGGCTCAGAGGAAAATAACTGTAATCTGTGTGAAGAAGGCATTTGCAGCAATTCATTATAATTCCTTGCTTGCTGTCACCCGTCTCTAAAGTCACTGGCAATGCAGTACTTGTGTGAAGTTATTAAGGCCAAACTCTCTTTAGATTCATGGCAAGTGCCGAATGACAAGGCGAGAGCCCAGGCAGTGATAAAGTGAAGTGACATGCCATACCCCCTTCCTCTCCCCCACCCCATCACCACCATGCCAAGGATGAAAACACTGCAGATTTTGCAAATGAGAGCCACCTCTCCTCTCCCTGCCCTGTGTCGGGTTCTGCCTGACATACACACATCTCCTTGAAGCATGCACCCAGAGGAGGGAGCAGGGAGTGGAGAAAGGCAAAGGAAAATGTGCTTTTCCTCACTTTCCCTCCACAAAGATCACACAGGTTTCTCTCAAAGGTTTCCAGACAGATGGTATATATGTGAGATACAGGGATAAGCAGGTTGTGCAGAGGAGAGATCCAGGTGGGAACTTTTCAGCTATATGAGATAAAGGCACCTCTTAAAAAAATGATATATCTATATATATAAATTGATTGCCAACTTATCTATATCTAGGTTTATCCCTCTATCTGTGTTTCACTGTTTATTTTGCTAACCCCAAGACTAGACAGAGGAGAGGTGAATCCCTTACAGTTATACAGACTCCCAGCAAATAAAATGTGTAAGTTAAAGGTGATCACTCTGGAGATCAGGGTTCCTTTCAAACTGCTTTTCTCTGTCCCCTCCTGTTTTTTCTTGCATCCTTGGCCTCTATGTTTTTTTCCTTCCTCTGCCTGTCCCTTCTTTTCCTAAGCTGGGCAGAAAAATCAGCTTAAAGGATAATACTGCTCAGCTTTCAGTAGGATAACACAGCCGGCCCACTGGGAAGAGAAAACCTCAAACCCAACCAGAACGATGAAAACAAGCAGGTTATTAAAGGTCCTCCTAAAGCGACAGCTAAACCCGTGTTTGCAGATACTCACAGGCTGTTGCTCAGCAGTGAGGATCTCTGGTTCAAATCCAAGTGCTTGCCAACAGCAGGGTTGTAGTGGGAAAATATCCTCTCCTCCCTCCTAGCCCCTTACTCCGGAAAAGCCATATGCTATTTTAGCAGTGTAGGGATGCTCATAGGCTCTGAGCACAGTCTGTCAGAAACCAAAGAGGAATCACCTTGCCCATAAGACTTCTACAAGTTAAATTAACCTGCAGTCAGCTTCTGCCCATGTTAGGTTTCAAAACTGCAGCAAAACCTATATTGCCAAACTTCAAACAGATGAGCAAGGCTATTAAGAAGCATCTGATGGGACCAGGTGTATAACCGCAGTTCACTGCGTTCTCATGCACTGGGTCATGGTCATCCCTGAAGTTATCCTTCACGCTATGGTACTGATGACCCATCTCACCTCCCTTGAGGCTAGGGAGAACATGTAGACCTTTGCAACTATGTCTGAAAATTCAGTCATTCAAAATCTCAGGAAAGCAGGCTTGCAAAAAGTCTTCCATAGTCAATGCCTGCAGCCAGTGAAAGGTCTGTCAGCAGCCACCCCTCACTGCTCTCCCAGGAGGAAACACAAATGCTGTTGACTTTTCTGATCTTAGTAGGGCGAGAGAGGTTTTGCCTTTCAAACACCTGAGGATTTCAAAAGAAGTCACCTTCTTTGCAGAACCAGCTAAGCATGTGGGGCATGGATGCTCCATAAGAAGAAAGGAAATGGGCTCTGACTCCCCAAGGAATAAGGAAACTCTTATTGCACTGAATTCAACAGGAGCTGGGCCTTGAAATGTACTGGGGAACCCAGGAGTGAGTTAAGTCTAAGCAAAGATTTAAGGCTAGGGCACAACATAAATGCACCCACTTGTTTAAATTAAAATTGCCCACAACCCTTTTATTTCCTTGCATCTGATTCTTCCCTGGCAGATGACAAGAAATTGCTGGTCGTTTGCGGTTTTTCTTGCAGTGAAAAGCCACAATCAATCACTCTTTCTTCTGACCCTGCAGTTACAGGGAAACAGAATGAGTCTGAGCTATATTTTCAGACTCCACAGGTTGCTCTGACTCTCTATTTGGTGCCGCATCCTCCCTCTCTGCTTCCATGTTATAAAAGATCAGGGCTCTCTTTTATAAAATAGTTCTGGCATTTCCATTATCACACATGCCTGAGAACAGGGATGCGATTGCACTGAATAGTGTGAAAAAAAGAAAGGAGAAAGGGAAAAAAAAGAAGGAAAATCAAAGCACAGCCGAGTTGATTATTTAAAGAGCCGGGTGAAATTTGCCATCCTTTTAAAGCATCCTGGGCTCTGGAATATCACTGTGTCACTTAATGTTTGCAGTTAAGTATTTACAGATCTGTTTCCATGGCAACCAATTCTTCAAAGTTACTTTTACAATTCTGTTTTCTAAAATGTGTTTCTTTGGTTGATTGCACAGGGATATTTGGAAAGCAGCCAGGTCTAAATCATGATTTTTTTCCCATTAAGGAGAGGTCCTTTCTAATCATGTTTAGTTAGTTCTTTGATGGCTTTATCTTGATTCGAAAATGTATTTTGGTTTTTTTTGTTAGCAGGTGGGAGAGGGAAGGGAGGAAAACACGAACAAGCATTGTGGGACTTCAGCAAAAAGAAAAAAAATGTTGGAAATTAGGAATGTGAAATAACCTTGTCTGAGTTGATTTTACTTATCCTTTCATTGTTTAGGAGAGTAGGCCTTTAACCACAACGAAATAAATAAATAAATGTCCCACCGACAGCTTGAATGCATTTCGAGGCCACGGGAGAAGATGACTCACTTATTAATTAGTCAGGGAGATGGCAGCATGGGGCGGGATGATGAACAGTAGAAACAGTGCAGACACTGAGACAGGCAGATTCAGTACGTGCAAGGGTTGGTTGCCCCCAGCTGTACAGAAATACCTGAATGGAGCAGGTGAAGGTTGAACCCCACCAGTAACAAGACACCTCGTGAAGCAATAGCAGGGAACCAGTCACGAGTTCTGCTATGGTTTCCTTTGCAGCTGTGGACAAGGTAATTTGAAATGTGTCTTTGTGAAGATGTGAAGAATGTGTGTGTGTCCGGAGCCCACTGACCTGTGCTCTTGCCATCCTGGCAAGACCAGCTCCCCATCCCTACATCTGGCTCCTAGTCCTTCCTAAGCACATAGAAGGAAGCATGAGAGCTTAACCTAAAAAACAATATGTTGGGAGCCATACAAGTATATGGGATAGATGGGAAATGGATGTATGCCTTCTCATAAGATGCTGTCCCTACCTGAAGTCAGAGAAAAACTTACATTTGTCAGGTTGACTGCTCAGAGGTGGTGCTTAGCAGTGGTTTAGGATAGGTGTAAACTTTGGGCACATGCTGGAGGAAATATCAGCCCCGATGTGCTTGTAAACCTCACCACAAACAAAGAGTCCTGCAATGCTCAACAAGCCACCTCCCAGGAAACATTCAAGGTCAGGTTGAACCGGGGTCTGAAAAACCTGATCTAGGTGACGATGTCCCTGCTCATTGCAGGGACATTGGACTGGATGACCTCTAATGGTCCCTTTCAGCCCAAACTATTCTGTGATTCCATGATTCTATGATGCTATGATTCTGTGATTCTATGTCCCTGTTGATGGAGACAGAAAAAATATTTTCTTATTTGACTGGATTCAATGGTTGATGTAGCTGAAGGTGAGCCTTTAATATCACTAACAGCCTCCTGTGCTACAGGAGGCAGGGGGGTGTATCTCCAGGGAAAGGTTGGGACCAGAAGACAGAATATTACAGAGTAACCAGAGAATCACAGAGTGTTTCCCAAGGTAGACTGGTGGGGTATTTGGCATTGACAAAGTAGATTAAATATGGACAGTATTACAATAAGATAAAGAGGGATGGGGAGAGATATAGTCTGATCCATATTTTCCTATGCTTTGTGTGAGACAACATCAGATGGTCAAATCAAGGAATGAGGTGTCAGGACTCCCAGGCTCTCTTTCTAGCTCTGCCACTAATTAAGCATCTGACCACTCAGGCACTCTGTGCCTCCACTAACCTAAACTTTCAGAATTTTTGTCAGATTCTGTTAATTACTGTCTGCAAAGAGCTTAGAAACCTACACAGGATAGATGTTAGACAGGTATCCCAGTTTTAATGTTAAAGTTCAAAATATTATAATTGGAGAACTGGAAATGGGTGTGGAACTGAAACTGAAGCAACAGAATTACAGAAAAACTTAAAAAGTGAAGGAAAGCAAAGGAAAAAAAATTGTGAGGAAAAAAAGAAATGAAAATGAAGACTCCTAGGCAGGTGACAGGCCAGGTGAATTTTGGTTTACTGAGATAATAAGCCACTCTTTTAAAACTTTTTCACTTTTTCCTCTTGATGCAGAAATGCTCCATTAACTCTCAGGAAGATGATTGACCATTTGCCCTTTCTAGACAAAGCTGAAATAGTAGAAACATCACAGCAAAACATATGACCCAGCTTTTGGCACACCCTGTGGCTCCAAACCTTTAATGCGCAACACAGAGTCTTGGAATCTGAAGGGAGATGACAAAGAGACACTGCCTTGCTGCAGTGTTTATTAAATGGACAACAACAACGAAGAGGACCAGGAGAAGTTGCAGAGGGCAAATTTCCTCCTTGAGGGGGATGGAGGGAGTTGATTTATCCTGATTTATTTATCCTTCAGTGTATTGAGTGAAAAGAAATCTTCATAATGCATGACCTTGACGACAAAGAAACAACAAGAAGCGGGTATGATCACTCCAAAAAAACCTCAGAAAGGAGGGTAAAAGAATGGAGTTTGGCAGTGACCTGTTATATTTTTAATTTGAGCTGGCTGGTGGTTTTTCATAGCCTCTTAAAATGGGATCCAAGTCACAAAAGCAACAGGTGATAATAACAGCCCTTACCACCTCCTGTTTCTTCTCCCTGGTTATTTGTTGACTGGTCCAGCTGAGTGAATGCTGTTGTATGAAGAGAGAATGACCTGATCCGCTCTGAGTAACCAGCTCTTGAGCCTCCAAGATCAAGATCACAGTTGGAGAAGGAACAGAAAACCTTATCCGTGCTCAAAGATACAGATTTTCTGCTGCTGAAAACTAGTCCTTCATTCCCAAAAGCAGCAGAGGCACTGAACACGTCTTTGTGACTAAATAAAACAGGTTTAGGAACAATTCTCCAGCTCCACAACCAACAGACACAGTCTGAACCACATTCACAGAAAGTAGATCTGTTATTTTGTGTGGGCTCTGCTCAGAGGAGCGGGAGAGAAGCCCCTTATAACAGACCAGTGTTAGCCAAGCCTGGAAATGAGGGGATGTGCTTAATGCCATGAGGTGCGGCATAAGGATGTATCAGCACCCATGAGCATGGAGAGCCTGCTGGAAACACAGTGGGCAGGGTAGGGTGGAAGGAGACAAACCTGGCAGATATTTATTCACACTACTTTTGGGAATGGTCCTTGATGTGCGCTTTCATGTAGGGACCAGTGATCAGTCTGGACACAGACCAAAACTGTCAAGGCATGTGCTAATGGTTCTGCAGTGTGGGAAACTGAAGGGCAGGGCACATGCCAACATCCTGGCATTGTATTTACAGATAGAGATGTAGGTATTGTTGCCCATAAAGGCAGCAACCTGTTGGCCTTCACTCACTCTTTGCTTTACACACTGTGGAGAAACTCAAAGGCAAAAGATACTGTGGTGTAGGTTTTCTGGAGCTCTCTTTAACATTGTATGCTATTATTTCATTAGGATACAAGTACATATTTTTTTTTCTCCTTGTTTATATGGGAAATATGTCAGAGAGGAGTCAAGACAAACTAGGTTTTCTCTCATAAGCTATGCTCTATAACACATTCATTATTTTTATGAAGACATCTTGGAAAGAAACTTTTCTAAGCCAACAACTCTTTAAGACTTTCATATACAGTGTAATAAGTCTTTGTCCAGTCCTTCTGGAATGAAACAAGTTGACTTCACTAATAGTCTATTGAGTTCTCACATCTCTATTATAAATAATTTTAGTTGCAGACATTTAACTAATGTTATAAATATACTATTTATGATGTGCTTTGGGAAATTACTAGTTCTCTCAGTATACATCGTGTTTGGGTTTATTGTTTTACTCTGCCTTTCTGCAGTGGCCAGGTGCCTTGCAGATTCCAGAGCAATCACAGCCCTTGCTATGGGGGCTCTGCCTTCATATTCACTCTGTCGCTGGGGAGATGGGAGCTTACCATCTTCCTGTGGTCTTTAGGCACCTAATTTAAATGTAAATGGAGTGAGCAGTGTGCAATTGAGGTTCATCTAAGGATTAAGTGCCTAAGAGTTAGATGCCTACCCTGAGCTTGTCCTTAGCTTCCCTATGCAGTGAGAGGAGAGCAATAACAACCTGAATATCCACCTAGAAACAGTTAGGTGAGTCACACTTATTGCCTGCCCGTTTTTCTCTGCTGGACCTAAAAGAAAATCAGGGAAGCTCAGACCTCTTCTCCTGACTTCTAAATGTTAAAAATAAAAGATAGGAATCCCACTCCTATATAATGAATAGAGATACACAAGGGCCTCCAGATTTCACAGGATTTGCTTCAGATAGCTACAGCTGGACAGTATGAACACTCCCCTCTGTGTTCAGGCTTTGATCCATCCGTGTGACTTTCCTTCTTAGAAATGTGCTGTCAGGCTTGGATTTCCAAAAAGAAGCCAGAAAAACTTTGTTGGGATGAAAGTCCCCGTCTGTAGCAGGCCTCGGTGAAAAGCCAAGACTGAGTTTTGTAATAATGCCATTCATGGAGTGGTAGTATTGCCTCCAGCAGAATGGGTTTTGCAACAAAAACATTTGTTGCCTACACTGTGGTTTATGGAGTAATTTCCATCAGAGGATCTAAACATTCTTATACAACTCGCTCTAGAAGAGCTGAAAACTCATGTGATGTTTGGCATTGTCATGACTCAGAGGTTTCTTTTTTTGATTGAGTATGCTGAGGTACATTAAGTTATCAGGCAACAAGAAGCACACAATGAGCCAGAAAAGCATCTGTCAAAATACAAAACTACATATATGATCCTGTAGTTAAAGCACAAATCTCAGAATTTAAAAAGACTGAAATATGTCTGGTTTTTATGTAGATACACATTGTAAATCAGAACACTTAATTTTATCTAACGACATCTCTAATTCCTCTCAAAATGTGTGAAAAGTCTCCCTTTGTCTTGACTAAATAAACGTGCATAAATAGCTTTATGGGTTTTATTCTCTGGCCATACAGCACCTTGCACACTGGACTCTCATTTCAAGTGTGGATCAGTTGCTGCTGCTGCTGTTGGCATTAGCTGGAACAGAAAATTGGTAGCCCCTTTCTGGGACTAAAAGTATGAGCCTGTGTTCAGTGTAAGGGTCCTTGATAACAGTGGAAGTTTTGTACATGTACAAAGCCTAGTGATGTTTCCTGTAACTGTGAAACTTGTTCTGATGTGTTGCTGGAGCCTGTAACGTTTAACATGTGCAACATGTGCATGTACACACGTAGTCTCTCACTCACTCACACACACACACACAAGATAGAGTCTTCTGCCACTTTTTATCTGGCAACATATTAATCTTGCGTTTCGCATTCTCTAAAAGCTTCACCATTATAACATAATTACTGCTGAAATTGACCTTTAAAATATATTCCAAATTTCAAATGTCTTTAAACCCCTCAGTGAGCACCATTTTTCAATTTCACATCTTGTTTTCTTTTTTAGGAGAAGTGGGACAAAAGATGGGAAAGAGCATTAGCAAATGAATGTCAGCATGTGACATATGCACGTAGTGATAAAGCAAAATCTTGCAAAAATTTACCCGGGTATTTTTAATATCCAGTCTTCAAGCAGTTACAATTTCCCTTAAGCTAAATGAAAATGTAATAAGACTAACTAAAATGTTGCATTTGTGTCTCACCCTTCCCTAAAGTAATTCAATCAATCAGTTTAGCTTCACTAATATTCAAATGTATATCTGAAACTGGCAATATTAAAGTTCAAGTACTCCTCAGCCTCTAAATACATTTAAACTACCTTTATTAGAACATGCACTTTCCTAAATTAGTATTAGTACCTAAAATTGGTTGTGTTTCTAACTACCCTTAAAGGAAAACATAACCTTGCCTGCAAATGAGATGTTGAACTGTATGCGGAGGCAGATTTCTGTAACACAACATTGAAGACTGAAAATGTGCGTATTGTAATGCACTGGTGAACTTGTGTGTGCTCACATTACTGTGCAAATAAGAAAGTATAAAAACATATAGTACAGCTTCCACCCAGCAGCATTTGCATCCAGCTTTGTTTTTTCCATCTCCCTATCCCAGACAAGGGAGGGCAGAGTACACAGAGGAGAGTGGAGAAAACTCCTACCTCCCAGAGGGTATCCAGGGGAAGGACTGCTGAGGAAGGGCATTGTCCCTTTGGCCAGGGAAAAGCTGACATGGGTTTACTTGTGTGGTTTTCAGTTGTGGGGTATCCTGGAGAAATCCTATCTGGAAAAGACAGCTCATGGATCTCTTACTCTGTCTTCTCCCACTCAGGCAAGTGTATGGTCTTCACACAGGACCACTGCATAAGTGGTATGTCTCTGCTTACCCTTGAAAGTGTACACTCCAAGGATGTTTTGCAATCTCAGGCTAACCAAGCCCACTTAGACTGGGGTGGGAGGGAATAAAATGCAAGAGGTAACTTTACCCACAGAGGCCCCTGATTTGTAAAGAACTCTCTGCACTTCAGAGGTTGCTTTGAGTCCACACTGGAGCCAAATGTCTGAAGACAAGCATAGCTCTGGCTTTACACTCAACTTCTCAGACCCCTTACGTGGTCTCAGCTCTGTCCTGTTGACAAGACTGCCTATATCCCTGAGCAAAGCCTGGGCCAGAACTGCATCTGCAGAGGAGAGGAGGTATTGCCTGCATGCTCTGGAAACTTTTGTAGAAGCATAGAATCTCCAAATAGTTTGGGTTGGAAAGGATCTTAAAGATCACCTAGTTCCAGCCCCTCTTGCCATGGGCAGGGACACTTCCCAGGAGATCAGGGTGCTCCAATCCCTGTCCAACCCGGCCTTGAACACTTCCAGGGATGGAGCATCTGGGCAACCTGTTTCAGTGCCTCACCACCTTCATGTTTTGTGCAGACCCTTCCCTATATGACCAAGAGGGTGCTGATGCCCCAAACACCCCAAACACCTCAAACTTCAGGGGACCATCTCCAGCCTTGGGAGACATACGGGCAATGACAGGCAGGCAGTCACACTGCCAATGCATGGGTTGGGCAGCTTCATGATGGACACAAAAGAGAACAGCCTCACTGAAAAACACTGGTTTTGTGTCCATTTACCCCAGCTGAGGATCCAGTCCATTATTTCCAATTAGGTTTGATGGAGGATTAATCCAATCTCAAGTGTCAGTGTTCTGCCCCCTGACAGCTGCTTACAGCGTGACGCGTGTGCAGTAACCTGCTGGCCCACCTTACCTTTTGCTTTATGAAAAAATGCCATGCAGAGTCAAGCTTGGTAGAAATGAAGACAAATGAAAATAATTGGAAATCTCATTAGTGACCATCCAACAGCTTCGCTGAAAGGTAGAAGGTTTTTCGCTTTCCCTCGCACACACCTGGTTTAGGTTGTGAGGTTTTGTTGTGCATGTCCTACACATACACCCACACCTTCTCCTTCCTCCCTTCTACAGGGTGGTGAGATAATGCAAATAAATTGCTCTGCCTACTTTGCACAAACGTTTACATATTGTTCTGTTGATAACGTTTTTGGTATGCCTAAGAGATATAAGGAGGAAATATCTGTCTGTAGCACTTCTAAAGTTTGTGTATTATCTAACTAGCTCATACTGCTTTAGAGGCTTTAAGCCCTCCATAAGAAGTCCTTTTGCCTGTGAATCTTTTATGTTACACCTAGGTGTCCTCATTATAGGGGCTCTACTATTTGACAAGCAATGCTTGTCTCTACAGTCGGTGATGAACACAGCATGACAGGCAATGTGTGCCTCTGTCCAAAGCACTGAATCACAATAAAATGGTAAATTACTGTCTGTCATAGCTAGAAACTGCAGTGAGTAATATTCAATTCCCTCTTCTACATAAGATGAGGTGGTGGCGGGGGAAGGGTGCACTCGTTTGGTGGTGGTGGGAAAAGCTAGTGTTATACTCCTTTTTATTGAATCTTTGCAATTGAAAACGTACCTGGACACTGAGAAAGAAAGCAAAAGAGGGGTTGTAGCAGGAGGAAAAAAGATGAATTACTGGCAAATGGAGTTATCGCTAGAATATTTTTGGACAGCTCAGAATTTGTTATTGTTTGGGGATCATTAGGAGAGAGATATTTGCAAATAGGATTCACTCTTCTCACTCTCTGGCAGAAATACGGAGTTCAGTTTCGATTAAAATGCAGTAATAATTGTGAGTTGGACTGTGTGTCACTGCTTCTCAGAAGAGCCCCCATTAGAGAAGTCTCTATTTTAAAACAAGCCATTCATCATTGAAGTATAATTTCCAGTAAATATATTGTTTGTTCAACTGTAATGCTAGAGATAATGTTTAAAATTCTCCCCTCATATCTCATTATGAAATAATTGATAGCAACATGGCCATTTCTTTTCATTTGTGAGGCTTTTTTTGTCGTTTTTCTCCCCTTTTCCTTTAAGGCAAACTCTTGAAACAATCAATATCAGCAGTTTCAAAAGTGTGATACAATAAATAAATCTCTCAGACAATGACAGAGAACATCCTTATTATAATAAATTTACCATAAATAAAACTGTGTGTGATATTCCTAAGAGCCATTTTACATGAATGCCTTCAAATTTCGTGCAAGGAGAGAGGAAAAGGAGGAGGGGGGGAGAGAAGAGGACAAAGATGTGCATTCAACAAATTGCTTCATTCTCAAAATATATTACATTTGGCTTGCTGTATGGTGCATGCAAAGAACTTTCCCCTTGCAGAAACACACTGCAGTGTTTGGAGTTGTTCAATAATATTGGCCTTGGTTACCACATATGCATCCTTTTTAATAAGGCACATTGCTACAGCAATTACTACATTACTAATTGCTGCATTGTTACAGAGTTTGTCACTTATCTGTTGTCTCACAAAACACCTTTGGAGTCTTTCTCTTGAAATATTGTAATAGGCCAAAATAAATAAGGACCATCTGTTTTGGCCATGGAGGTCCAGTTTTGAAGGGATCGAGCAAGGACATACAAAACAGGTTTAAAGAGCAACACAAGTCTGAAATACAGGTTATACTCTGCCTGGTACAGTACAAAATTTTCTGTTTTGTAGACTTTTCCTCTCATTTCATATGCCACAATCTGGAATTTCATGTGAGGTTGAATTTTCAGAGAAAATTTCTCCTCTCTCTCTCCTTCCCATCCCCTCCGGCTTTCAGTAAAACTGTGGCTCCACCACGAGTTTGGCATCCAGCTCTCTCAAGCCTAAAATGTATGCTTTAATTTAAGTACATATATAAGTGATTTGCTGAAGAGGAGTCAAGCATATTGTTAACCTTACAGAGATGCCTTCCTTGACTTTGAACAGAGTGCTTCAGGTGTCCGCACAAAAGACCAGAGTAAGGAAGGGTAGATTTTTATGCAAGACTTGTGATCTGTTAGGATTCGATATTGGTACTGAGACATTGCAGTACAGAGGTGGTAATACAGACAGAACCAGAGAAAATGGGCTCCTCTGAAATTCTGAATTGCTTGGATTGAAATACTTATTTGCTTAAAATCTTATGCTTTCCTACTGACTTGTGCTGGTGTTATCTGAATTTCAGAACTATATTTTTTAGGGGAAAATGAAGAAATAATACCTGGTAGGTGGTATATGTTTTGTTATTAATAGTAATACCTGGCACTCAGTTGTCACTTTTCATCTCCAAAGCACTTTACATAATTAACTAATTCATCTTCACCATCCCTGCATGAGATGGAGCTTTTCACTGAGGCAGCACTAGGGGCTCATGTATTCACAACTGACACTGTTCCCAGGTGGGACTGATTTTGGGTGAAAAACAACTGACCTGACCTAAGGACAGGTCTGTCTTATGGCCTTGTGCATGAATATGTGCAGATTTGAGAACATCTAAGGAACCTGATGGTGCAGTTTCAGAAGAAACTGATAGATGAAGTGGCTAAGCCACTGTCCATCTTATTTCAGAAACTGTGGCAGTCTGGTGAAATTCCTACCAACCTGAAAAGGGTAAATACAACCCCACTTAAAAAGGGAAAAAAGGAAGACCTCGAGAACCACAGACCAGGCAGGCTCATTTCTATGCCCAGAAAGTTCACAGAGCAGATTCTCCTGGAAACTATGCTAAGGCATGTGGAAAATAATGAGGTGATTGGTGATAGCTAACATGTCTTCACTAAGGGCAAATTGCGCCTTACGTATTTGGTAGCCTTCTACAGTGGGATTACAGCCTTGGTGGATAAGGGAAGAGTGACTGACATCACCTACCTAGATTTGTGCAAAACATTTGACAGTGTCCCACACAACCTCTTCATCTAAACTGGAGAGACACAGATTTAACAGATGGACCACCCAGTGAATAAGAAGCTGGCTGGATGATTGCACTCAGAGAGTTGTGGTCAATGGCTCGATGTTGAAGTGGAGAACAGTGACGGGTGATGCTCCTCAGGGTTCGGTATTGGGAGCAGTGCTGTTTAACTAAAGGAGTATTTACTATGAAAATGCTGGCACGTGGTATCCCAAGAAACACCCAAAAGTTCTGCCTATGCACGAGGAGAGGGATAGTGTGGAGACCCTGTTCTAGTGACTCCCCTCTACAAGGCTATCCCTGTGTTCTCCTGAATCCCTGGTCCTCTGGGTACTTGGAGGGTGCTGGGGAGGGTCTGCCAGCCTTATCAGTTTCTCCACACCTATAGGACCTACATATCCATTCAAAGCCGTTCTCTGTCGTCAGTGGGAGCTGGTGGAAACAATGGAAACTGGGTGCTGCTCGATTCAGGTCGGTTGTCAGAATCTGCATGTGAGGAATACTCCTGTGAAATCTGCCCTTCCTTGTGTTTAGGCTGACACCAGCCTTTCTAAGCAAATCACAACAGTGGCAAAGGGCAATCTGTGGAATTGACTGTAGGCTCCATGTATTTGCTGACATGATTATATTTTTTTGTTCTATATTTTTCCTTTTCTTATGGAATGATAGAACTTTTGCATTAGGACCCAATCCAAAGCACCTTGAAGTTTGTTTTCTGCCCTTTTTTGCAATAGGCATATCTATGGGTCAAATACCTCCACCCTCTCTGCAAACAACTTGGGAGAACTGCTTTAATCCTGCCAAAAACCCAGACCTGCAATGATGACTTCAGTGGCACAGGTCTTGACCCTGCACTTAAGACCTTAACAGGCATCTCCCACTGCTAAGATCTGGGGAATACACAGAGCAAAGCATCAGAAGCTAGGTTTAGCGGACAGCAGAGGGCAGAAAGCCCATGGAGGCACCCTGCTGGATTCTCCTTCTTCTCCACTGGCATAGAAAACTCAGAGACAAATGACTTTTGCCACAGGCTCCCCAGAGTGGCACCAAAAATTAAGCTGCACAATCTTCCCGTGGGTTTAGGCATATGTTCTGCTGACTGTGGGAAGCAATGAGCTTTTCTCCCTGGTGCATGGCCATCCTCACATGCATGGCAGGACCTCTCCACCAGGAGGTGATTTGTCAGAACTCACTATGAAAGTCAAACCCTGCAATTATAAGGAGTGGCTGCACTTAAAAGAGAGATGTAGAACACCCCAGCACGCGCCTGGATTTATCATATTGAAAGAACATAGTCCTCTTTCTACACAGTTGCAGTATTTGATAAACGGCCTACATTAGGGTACCTCAAAGGTGCTCTGCATCATTAATTACCAGGGTATATGCTGAATGGGAAGTTAATAAAACTCGTCTCTTGCATGGAAGTCAGAAATCTTACTACTTGATGATTCCTGATGGAAGAAGATGTTTCTGAAGCCACATGTGCAACCTTGTACAGGTAATAATAACAAAACACTCAAGGGAGTCTTTTATGGTTTAGGATGTCATTTTTCTTTTTGATTTATAGGATACTAATGGTTTTTCTCCTTTTTTCCCTTTTTTTTTCCTTAATTTTTTTTTGAGCCAAGAGCCATGGTAAAAATCAACTGATGACACTCCGATTCAGAGAAGAAAAAAAAAATAAAAGAAAGGAAAACAGAACAGAATAAAATGGAACAAATAAGAGTCCCTCTGGGAGGAATGCCAGCCGCTAGTTTTGCTATTATTATACTGGAGAATCTTATAAAACTCTAGCCATTAATAACGGGCTCTGCCAGATATTGATAATTTATTCAAATTGTAGGTCTGGATTTGAGGGAGCAGATGTTCCTCATGCAGACACTTTCAGAAAATGAATTCCAAAGAAACAAAATAACATTCGGTGCTATCAGTAGAGAGGAAAGGCAGTATTTTAGTGTGCAGTAAACATCTGGACTGCCTTCTATTTTTATTGCCTCTCTTGCCCCTGGTTCTCTCCTACTCATCCACCCTTACTGTTGGATGATTCTGCTACTCTTCTTCTTTGACATCAAGTAAATAAATAAATACTCTGCTTAGCCTCCTGCCTGTGTTAGAATAGATCATGACAGATTTCACCAGGAGTATAGGGACCTGACCAACTTCAAATCACTTTGAGCAGGAGCAGAAACTCCAAACAAGCCTCCTATTAGGAAGGGTAGAAATTAATTTTGATCAACAACAAATTTTTTTCTGGTCATTTCAGTGTTTTGAGGATGCTCTACCCAATATAAGGCTTAGTTTTACCCTCCAGCAAATTCACAGATGTTCCCACTTTCTCTTTCCCTCTGCCTTGCTAGGCTGGAGGAGGACTGGATATTCATAACCCCAAAGTCTCACTGTCACAGATGGTCCAAATTGAAGCAAGCTGTTCCATCACCTTCTCCAGTTGTTGGCTGCTCCATTTGAAACCACCCTAGACATGGTGCAACAGAATGTGCTGTGTGTCCAAAAACTGTTAAACATATTTCCTTGGGCACAGTGACAACTGTTGATGAACACTAAACTGCAATGCTTGGTACCAGTGGTCCTGTTCTCTCCAAAAGCTAATCTCTAGGACCAAATCCAGAGGTCGTAGTGAGATCATGTTGGCCAGATCTTATCCCTGGGAGATCACTTAGCTTTCTGCGGATCTGTGTGGTTCTGAAGTAGGTCCAAGACTGCCAAGGGAGCTAGGATGGTGGTCTAATTTTCAGTGCTTTGCAAATGGCTGTGCAGAATTACATTCCCAACCAGTCCCACTTTACAATTCCCATCCTTTTCCAGCTAATCTCATGCAATAATTTGTCTTCCAACCAGTCGCACGTTGCCATCTGTCTCTGCTCCTGACTGATCCCAAGTTGCCATCTGCCTCTGGCCGGCCTTTTTTTAGCTGTACCCCATTTGGACAGGAACACGATGATGCTAAGGGATGTCAGTCCTTCAGACTGCCTAGTCCAGCCCTTTGACCGACACTTGGCTTTCACAGCCTGCAGAGATCGAGGCACATGACTCCCCATCACACAAGCAGCCTCCCTCTTTGCAGTAACTGCTACAACGAATTGTTTGTAAACAAAAGGAATCAAAGGAGGATTAGCCCAGGGATCTACATAACAGGGTGTGGGAAGTACCAGGGAAAGGGAAAGAATAGTCACAAGCAATTTATTTGAAGAGGGTGTGCAGATGCAGCTGTGGGTCATTGCCCATGCCGAATAACCTTAAAAACTACTTAAGAGTCTCTTTGCTCCCACTTCCTGTGCCCATTGTCTGCAATGACAGGCATCCAGGGAAGGTTCTTGCAGGGTAGGAGCCTAGAAGTGATCATGTCTAATTTCTCTCCAAAGCTTGACTTATGGCTTTTGAGACCTTTTCATGAAGAACTTGCACTGTTTCTGAAGCTGTCACTCTTGGAAGTATTTTCCCTTTGTGAGAGAAACAGAACATAGCTGTTTCAACATTCCTCTGGTAAATTGTCTCCTTTTTGTCTTCTCTCTGTTTAGGTGACAGCAAAAACCTCCTAGTTTCACTCTGATGGTGACAGCACTTCACAGTTGGATAGTAGAAGGGAAGTGGAGTTGTTAGTTCACTTTCCATCCTTTGCAATGCTGCCTTGGCCTCTAATGCTGCACTTCTCATGCATAATGTGTGGAAAAGAATTGAGGGATCAGGGTCTGAAAAGCGTCTCTTAATTTTTCCAGCGCCCAGTTGCCAGCTGCCACTAACTTTGCAAACTTTATTGACTACTGCTATGTCTGGTGCTAAGTATCTTCAGACTTCATTCCAAGTAATGGGAAAAAAAATTGAGGGGCAATCAGCTAGTTCCATGATGAATGAAGCCCATGTCACTCAGAGAAAATGAATATTTCTTTGCAATAATGACCAGATGGTAGCAAGACTCAGATCCAAATTAAAACATGCATGATAAATGCCAAGAAAACACAGAAAGACAAAAACCCAACCTGGAGTGAAATCTCTCTATAAATCTTTCCCCCCTACAACACAGGCACTTCTAATGGGAATTAAATTATTAAGAGATGTTGCAAGGAGAATACAAATGTGAGACTCTTCCTCCTTCTTGGAACTTTTTGAAAGAGTATTTCAGCCCAGCCAGCTGGCTTTTCTTCTCCATATGAGACAGCGCTGGGCTGAATAGGATCTTTTCATGTAGAAGCACAGGCAAAATACTAATCCAGAAAATAAATTATACATTGGAGTTGGCATAGAAATAGCATATATTTTGCCTTCTGTAGAGTTGACCTATGGAACTCCTTGCTGCAAGAAATTATTGCAGCTGAAGGTCTTCAAGGACTAAGAAAGGGGGTAGTATTTGGAACTAGATGTCTTTAAGGTCCCTTCCAACCTAAGCCATTTTATGAGTCTATGATTCTATGATTTGCAGATGGTAATAGCATTCAAAATTATACTAAACAGAGAAAATGTGGGGAGTGGTTTTGCAACATCTTAGTTCCAAGTGGATACTAAAAATAAATTACTGGTGTTAGAAAGAAATGCTGTTATGAAAAATGTAGAGTCTGTAATTTTTTTCTGATATTTTTTCATGAGGTATATTATATTTGAAAGTGCTATGATCATAACAAAGGACAACAAGTACTGCTGCAGCTGATCTAATATGGCATTTACAGGGATATTTGAAGGAAGTCTGTGTTTTGGCATCTTCCTGGATATCTTCTAGATGAGCCAAACCTAGACTTTCACTCTCCAAAGAAGTAATACCCTCAGAAACCTTATTTTTAACTCCCTCTTTCTGATCCTGCATGATCCCTGCTATGTCCCCTTCCTTCTCTTTGCAAATCTCACGGTGATGCAAAATAGATGGTCTCTCAGGGGACTGGCTGGCCTCTCCCTGTCGGCATTGACACCTTTTCCCAGCATTAAGTTAATGAGAAATATTAAATTACAGAGGCACATGCACGCTTTGGAAAGAAACATGGTGTTTGATCCCGCCAAACTGCCAAGCTCTACTTAAAACCGATAACAAATGTTCTTCCCCAGCAAGATGTGATTAGCTTTTATACCTGTGCAGATTGTACAAACACACAGGAGGGAGCTTTTAAATATCATTGATTTGCCTATTTGAAATTATTAATTTCAAATTCGGCTGGAACAACCTTTGCTAAATTACACTGTGCCAGTGGGAGTTAGAGGACCCACAAGTCTAAACTTAACTTAAGAATGGGAGGAGGGAGGGCTAAAGAAGAAGAAGAAAAAAAAACCTGAAACAACTAAAAGTCCATTTAAACTCAGTAGGTTTCCAGTTAATTACATTTTCACACCTATCCCAGTAGTTACAGATGTATTTATAATGTATGCCTGCCTCTGTGGTTACTGAATACTGCATTCTCCATGGACTCTAAGAGCCAGGATTTCTTTCCTACATATAAAAGACCTTCCATTTTAATTGGAGTCACATCCAAATACTGTCTGGGTTCAATTGTAATGGCTCCAACTAATTTTCTTCCCTTCCCATTTCTCCTCTTCTTTCCTCCTCTCTTCTCTCCTGTACAAAAGGAACAACTGGATGTCCAGTGTGGAGACATCCCTGATATCTGGAGAAGCTCGTTTGAGGTCACATCTACCATTTCTCTGAGCAGTGGGATAGAACCACTCAACTACTCATTACAGCATTCCCTCCTGATCCTCAAAACATACCCAAGCTCTTTTGGATATGGATACACTAATTCATCCTCTCCACAGCTCCCTCCTGGAAAGGGAATGTACTCCTTTTCTCTCCAAAAATTTCTTCTCCTTAAACCCTGACTGAGATAGAACCCCGTGATCTGCTCTCCATGTAGTAAGTCTCACAAAAGGGTCCATGTCTGAGATTCAGCCCTTCATCTCCAAGTTATAGCTTGTGATTTACACCACTGTGGAGTGAAACAGGCTCCTCCAGAAGTCAATTGCTCTGTCTTTTTTCAAGCAGATGAATTGCTATCTGGAATTACCTTTCCTCTCTGCTGGCTTTTAAAGGAGCCATAGGTGACTAGCTCAGTCACAAATACCCAAATTTAACTGGATAAACTCTGCCTTAAGAGACTTGTCAGGGCCATTTGAAGAGGCTGTTGCAGAGGGAAGGACTGAATGTGAGCACACTTCAAGGAATGAAACCAGTTTTTCTGATCCCACTCTGTTCCTGTGAAGGGCTCCTACACCTTTGGGGTAGAGGAACAAGTAGTGGAAAGAGAGTTAGTTATGCAAATATCCTCCACTCCACTATCTCTTCCTTTGGAATGACCAACTTTTCTGAGCTTGACCCCAGGGCCTGAGGTTCACAACTCTTCTGAGGAGCCCCAGAAGAGCCCCATTATTTGCACTCCTTAGCCTACATGCATTTGGGGTCTCCAAATACCCTGCATATTCAGCTGGAGCCACATGAGCAACAACTTCCCACTGGAGTTAGAGACACTGAATGACAGTTTCAGGTCTGAAACACCAAAGGCTTGCAGCGCAGCCAAAAGTTTCTCAAGGGCTTTGTAGAAGCAGCTCCCACAAAAAAATATGGCCATCAGGGACTGCAGACATATTTCAGTCACAGAACTAGTGACACCTCCTCATCGTACCTTCTCTACTGTATACCCCAAGTGTAGATATTGAGGCAGACTGCAAAAACAAATCCAACAAAATCAAAGTGATCATGTATCTAAATTTGCCCCCCAAGAAGAAAATGTCAGAAGAGACTGCACTGGAGAGAAACTGGTCATATTGCTTAATGCCTGACTGGAAGGTACTCTAGTATGCTGGTGCTGAGGATGGGATGAAAATCTATCTGGAACAGAACAGCACTCAGGAGATTATTCACAGCAACAGCATAAACAGGGAAAATTCACTAGAGTATATAGACCACCCAAGTATGCAGTAAATGAGCTTCGCAGTCATGGAATTGCCATATCCCCCTGAATCGTACCTCTGTAAGGCTACCCTGCCGTTTCAAAAGCAAATTCAGAGTAGATGGTAGGTGCCCAGGTGACTAGAATACAAGCCATAGGGAAAAGATAAACCATCTAAGTTGATAAGAATAGCATAGACTGCTCTGACAGAGCAAAACCAGTGTGAGCATTCAAGGAGACAAATGGGTTGTAGAAATATGGCAACAGCTATGGTTTGCAGAAACACTCACCTGAAGTGATATCATACTATCTGAAAAACCAACCTGTGATTGCTGTAAAAGGCAGCTATTCATCTGGTGTCAATCAGCATAGCTCCATTGATGTCAGCTTCTTTTCACAGTCGTGTAATGTGCTATTTCTTTGCTAATATAATGCAACGTAATTTCAGACTTTTTAAAACTTCAATGGAGTTACACAGGCCTCCACCAAGCAAGGGTTTCATTGACAGCCTAGTGCTGAACATACAGAAGAAGGCAGAGTTAAGATTACAGAAGCAAACTTTACCTCCTTGCCTGACGTCAGTGTTTCACTCTGAAGCCACAGCATTACTGTACTGCAATACACAGCAGTACTCCTAAAAACATAACGGCCCCTTATGACCATTTCCATTTACAGTCCTCTCCCTGCATGTCTTGAAGAGCCTTAAGAACGCAACCGAATGCAGCCTCCCTACCCAACTATCACAGCTGATCAGCAGGTGGCAAAACTGATGCAGTAAGATGTTGGCTGGTTCACAGACATCACACAGGTTTACCTCTTTTTCTTCCTGATTTTTCACTTTCTCCCTGATTACACTTTTATCAGCAGCAGTCAGCATGATGCCACAGCCAGCAGCTTCCTAAGGGTAGTTCTAGGAGCTGGGGAAGGTCAAAACACCATGGTCATATCGTTGTCCAAGAAGGGAGTTTGGGCTCAGTGTTTTGCTCCTGTTGTCCCTACTGTTTTGTTACAGATGTACAGACTAGCAGACTCTCACAGTCAATACCTGGACATGATTTGGAATGTACCACAAGCCAGATACCTTTCCCAGTAGGACAAATGGATGATGCCATTTAGTTTTAGGGAGAAGAATATGTCTAGAAATTGGGCATGATTTACACTGGTTCACTTGCCCGCAGAGCAAGAGGAGGTCTGTGATGACAGCAGAGGTAGCTGCTCAGACATCCCTGGCACTAACATCATGGTAGTGACTTCACCTCTTTCTAGCCAGAGCTGTTTAAGTGAGGTACCTCTGCTAAGACACAAAGTCCTACACTGAGAGCTTTGCAAGGGGAAGATGCCTCCCAATGCCAAGAACATCCTGCTTTTGAGATGCTGGTCAACTGAGGGGGTTGATTTTGGTGTCTCCACTGTTGACTCACAGGTCCTGGATGATGAAGCCAGGAGCAGCCGAGCAGGAGGTGTCCTCCCTCAGGGGACAGGGCTGAGCCACTGTCCCTGGCTTTGAGTGCTTACTCAGCAAAGCAGGAGAATGGGAGGTGGGGAAAGACAGCAAGGAGGGAAAGCAAAAATAAACCCTACCAAACCATACAAAAATGTTTTCAGTTCCTGTCAGGAAAAGAAATATTGAAAATGACATCAAGTCAGAACTCATTGATTCTCTTTTGTTATAACCATTATACAGAGCCTTCCAATCCCTTAGATTTTCCAGAACGGCAAAGTCACTGTCTGAGCACCTTAACCCAGAGTCTCGGGGCCACCCTTTCCCATCTTCTCTTTTAAAATTATTATTACTATTATTACTATTATTATTTTTTTCTTATTGTTTTTAAATCACTCTCTATATAACAGTTGTTTTTCACATTAAATAACATCAGATGAGAGCTCACCATAGTCAGAAGAATGAAACTGTCATCTCTAATTTGCCTGGCAGAAACTGCGTTGACAGGAAGTTGTCCGTGGTTGTTTAGAAATAAAATAATGCTCTGAGGAGAAGTGCAGAAACTTAATAGGACTTTAAAAACAACAGGAGCCATGGGGACTGCAGATGGTTCCTAGGCCTAAGGACTAAATAAACAATGATTTTATAGGCAAGAATGTAGCCTAGGGGAGATGGCCTCTAAAGAGATGTTCACACATATTGTGTCCAACATCATTAGACTGCCCGGTGGGAGCAAACGTTCGGCAGTTAAAGACATTTTGAAAAGGAAAAATCAGCCTCAAAAGATGCTTTAAATGAACAGGAGGTGGAAGAGCAAACCGTCTGAAGAACTTCGCGCAGCTAAATGACTCACCAAACATCTGTCTCAGGGACCAATAATTTGAAACTGATTGACTTACTGGGTGTAAAATATATAGATAAATGTAGTGTAGGGGGGGAAAAGCAAAAAACATCCAAAAGGTAAGGTGGGATTTGCTCCAGGAAAACAAGGGATGGAGGCTGGTGAGGAAGGGGGGGTCAGGTGGGGGAGATGGGAGATTCATAACTAAGTAGCAATAAAGGCAGCAGGGATGAGCTCTTTTAAAGGTCCAGAACACAGCTCATATTCTCTCTCTCTCTCTTTGAGGTTTCATTTAAACCTGGCACATCTGAGTGCAGAGAATTAAAAAAAAAAAAAAAAAAAAGAGAGACAATCTGATATTCACTGATTGAAAAAGCAAACACAGGGACCAGCCTCGAAAGGGATCCAGCGATGCGATTTTGAAAATAAGGGCCTTGGAACAGCAAGTGCAATCTTCTACCCAGGGCTGCTAAACCCTTTCTGTCAAACCATTTACATTTATAAGGCCTTCAGTCATACAGTGGTTTTATTTTTTTCCCTTTCCCCACTTCCCACCTCCCACCCACCTCCTCTCTCCCTCTCTTTTCTGCAGAGTATTCATTTCAGACTCACTCCTTTGTTACACCTGTTTGCAAGTGGGTATTTTGCAGTTAACTTCAGCTGGCCTCTTCATATTTATGGCTTTCAAGAAAGGCAGAAGGTGGGGTGAGGGAGAGAGCCAAGACAGGCTTTTTTTAAAGAGATGTGGTAAATTTTGCATCTAGCATTTTTTGGCTGGAGGGTTTGCCGCAAAGAAAGGAATGTTGACATTGCAGCTGCTGCTGGAGAGACCTTTTTCTGCTATGGATTGAGAAGAACATCAAAATCCCTATTGTGTGAAAGCCAAAGCCTTATTTTTGTATCTTGACAGCTGTATATATAGATCTGTTAGATTCTACGCATTTTCTTACATTAATTACCTGGGAATAAGATTACATTTCTAAAATAACAAATTCTTTTGTAATGGGAAAGATCACAATTTTTTTCTTTGGCAGCAATGTCAAAATACAAGATTTTGACACTTCTCTGAGATTTTTCTCTGGATTACTTTTTTTTCCAGATGAAAGACACTGTTTTCAATTATCAGGCATTTCCTAACAAACTTAGTGACAAAAGAAGCCAACCCAAGCCAAACAAAGTACAATTTAACGGAAAATTTCTGACCCTCTCACTGGACAAGGTCTGCTTTTGTTATCCAATCTTACTTTTCAGCCTTCCCTTGGAGTTGGCAGTTTAATTGATGTGAACCAGGTTGACCTGGTTTTTTTGCTCATCTGAGGGTACTTGGATCATATTCTGTGTCCCTTGAAGCTGTAGAAAAATAGCACCAGTGCTCTTGAAACTAACAGGATGCTCATCACCTTGGGTTTGTAAGACGAACACCAGATAAAGAGAATCAATAATCTATCTCAGAGCAGCAAAAACATCAGAGCAAGCCTTTCCACACAACCCTCAAAGGCTCACAGTGAGTCACCATCAGCAAATGCGGATCTTGTTTATGCCTCTCACGCTATATCAGGATAACACACTAGAAATAACACTGCTATTTAGATCTTGCATAGCATTTGTAGGATGGAAACGAGCCTCTCAGAGCTCTTGGCAAAGGTGGTTGAAGCCTCACTATTCCCATTTTGCAGACTGGGCAAAAGTGTGACCCTTGAGAAGGGTCTGGGAGTCAAGCTGAAGACTCCTAATGAGCAACTCAGTGCCCCACCACCCCTCGTCCCCATGTCACCAAGGGCATTGGTGAGGATACCAGCTTTGGATGCAGGCACCTAGGGCGGACAGACATTCCAAACACTCACCTGGCCCATTTACACAAATACTCCATTCCCAGGAGCCAGCTTTGGCCGTGCTAGGACGGAAAGGGTGATTCCGAACACCAAAGGTCCAAAATATCTCTGGAGGGGGAGTAAATGGTTGCTTCTGACTGAAACGGGCGTTGAGGAGCAAGCTTGGCTCTGCCGCCATCTGCTTCGCGCTCAGCTGCCATCTCTACTGGTGACCTTCATCTATTTTACTAAACCAGTGATTTCAAATGTGGGTCCCTGAAATTAAATGTCTGAATCCTTATTCAGACAACAAAATAGTTGGCCTTCATCTTGAAGTTGCTAAGCAACCATTGCTCGTATCAGAGCCAATGGGATCTGCGAACATGCAGAGGTACCATCTCCAAACGTGGTGGTACAACCTCTGGCAATCAGGTCACCTGTCTGGTCCCTAAATACTGAGGAAGTTTGCTGAATTTAGGCACCTGAGGACGAACTTTCTGACTTTAATTTCTTTGATGTTCCCTTTTACGAAATAATATTGCATTTTACTGAGCGTGGGGATCTCACCTGCAGCGGGTCTGCAAAACAACCAGACTGCTTGGGTGAAAGAAACTGCAGCAGAAAAGAGGCAAAACAGGGTGGCAAAGCAGGCAAAAGCAAGTGAAAGCACTGGCACTCAATAACGTGGCACTGGGGCACTGCAGGGCATAAGCAGCTTTCATTTTTTTTGTGACTGTGCCATATCATTAAACCCTCGTATTAATAAATGACATCTCACAGACAAAACCGTGCTAACTTCATATGCCAGTGCAGAGTCCTATAAAAGGCATTTGGAAAATCATGTGTGGGGGCTGGGGTGGGGAGGCAGGGGCTCACAGGCAGTTATGAAATTCAAAGGGATTCCAAAAAAACATCTGGTGTAAGGATGAAGAGTTCTGGGCTCTGGTTAACAGGTTTATTTGCAGCTTGGAAGGCAGACTGACCAAAATGCAATGTGTTAGGACAATTTGCGTCTGAGGAAGGGAGTATGGCCCCCAGCCTGCTCTTGTGGGATTATCAGGTCTAGGGCTGTGCAAACATGAATGCATTGGTCTGTCATCCTGAATACCTGACTCCAAAGTGCTTGGGACATATTGAAGTATAACAAATAGTGATCAGATATCGTCCCTTCCACCGAAACTTGATAATTCATATTCTTACCCTGTTACAATGGACCACGGGGCCATGTATTTTTGTCTACACTATCCAGCATTCTCCTAAACAATCTGGATGGTTAGGTAATTAAGACAGGACAAAGCTCATCACTCAATGTGTGGCGTGATACGAACACCCTGTTCTGTAACAGACTTCAGTAACACAAGGTGCTCTGTGTCAGTTGGTCTCAGTGATCGAGAGAAGTCCCAGAAGCATTTACTTTACCAGCCACCAGAAAGTCAAGAATCTGCATCTTTCATCTAGTACAATCTTCTGAATACCACAAAATGAAATATTTCACCTGTCACCTTTTACGTACAAGTTGTTTGAAGCAGAACCTCTCTTTAGGAGAACATTCAACAGCAAATTTTTTCCCTGGTTTCTCCTGTCCCCCACACTGCTTCCACAGATATCAATCAGTTGGGTCTCATATAATCAGCTATGAGGTTAGGAGAGGGAAAATTCTCTGCAGTTCAGATCAAGAAGAACATCATCTGAACCAGGAGCAATGGTGAGCTAAAGGGACTCATAGTCTGCTCCACATCTGCTGGCTGAAGGTCAGCCCCACGTGGATGAAGAGGGTGATGTCTGGTATGAAGCAGTAACATGAGAAACAGTAGACATTGTGGCCAGTACCATGTAAGAAGACAAAGAAGTATGTCAAGAAATGGGACAAAGGACATTATTACGGATACTATTACTGCTGTGCCTAAAGAAAATCACAGCACTTGAATTTGATCCATTCCAGATAGTCTGGACATTTCAGTAGAATTCTTGTTTCCTTGCTCATCCAGGACCTTTTCCTAAACTCAAAAATTCCTTCCTTGTTATTACCATTTTCTGTCTTTGCCATGTCGACCTTAGCCTGAGTTTAAGAAGTGCTGAAATCTCAGCAAATATACCACTATTTCAAAAGCAGCAGATATAAAGGAAAAACCTAGTTTAGTCACAGAATTTTGGGCAAATTCTTACTGTTTGCAGACTCCAAGTCAGGAGTGTTCAGTTGCTTTTCTGTGTGTAGCTCCAGGTCTCTGGCCTGACCCCACTCTTCCCCTCCCCTCTCTTCTAGAAAATAAATTTAGAAAGATTCTGACGAGCAGGGACAGGAGGAAGCTGTGACATGTAAAATGGCAGTCTCTGGCAGGCTGTGCTTGCACAAACAACCCCTCAGTGCTTATGAAGGGAAAAAAAGTGGGAAGGGAGGAAGCAGGAACTATAAGCAGACTGGCTATTTTCAGGTTCTGTTCCAGGCAAAACTGGTACTAAATTATTTACCAGCCAATTGTGTGAAGGACTCAAATCCAGTGGCATCCACATGCAGCACTCATAACCTACTAACTGCATTAAGGCAGCTGAGGATTAAGGGAGATTTGAATCAAAGTAATGGGAAAGAAATCATGTGCTGAAGTATTTAGATGTAGTCACTTTTCATGCCGCCTCAATGCCTAGGGACTCATCTTCCTCTTTCCCTGGCAAGAGGCAGCAGCCAGCTACTAACCATCGGTGCTGACAGCTTCCAGCTCAGCCAAGCTTCCATTTTGGAGATCGAATTAGCAGAGATGCAGCTGGGTCCAGGAGAAAAAAAATCAAAAAAACCCCTCTGAACCAAAAACAAAACCAAGAAAACAGACAAAGAGAAAGGAAACAAGAAAAAAAATACAAACCACAACAAAGTGCTTTGGGGACTATTTGAATTAGTAGCAGGGGGCTGGCAATGGGAAGGAGAAGTCTGTTAAGGGTCTCCCAACTTTTCCCAGATGATTCTGCTAACCAGCTGACATCTTTTACTGGATTACTGCCTGATGGGATGGGGAAACGAATCTGAATAGCAATAAGGCAGAGAGCTGGAGCAGTTAATCTGTGACACCACAGCCAACTGCTGTGGTTGTTGAGGCAGACACTCTTCTCCTTGTCTGAGAGAGGAGGGAGAGGAGGAGAAGGAGGGAGAGGATCTTATGATTTGGGGAACAAAAAGGGGAATTGGTGACTATAAGATGCCCTCCTACTAAAGTGCTGCTGCAATAAAGCAGGGTTATAAAGGTGCACATTTAGTAACCTATCTCCAGTACGGATAGGCTATACCAGTGCTGCATGGTGAAGGGGAGAACAGAGCATGGGATCTCCCTTATCTTTGCTTTCTGCTCCAGAGCTCACTCATGCTGAGGAAGAGCTAGATGAGTGAGGAAATGAGAAGAAGAGGATGGAGCAAGTGCAGCACACGGAATTCACAGGGGTAAGGGATAAGGATTTAGATCGATGCTGAGTTATAAGGATTTAAATTGATGCTGAGTTACCTGGTACCTCAGCATATCTTTTTTTTTTTTTTTTTTTTTTTGGACAAGGAGATGCCCAGACTTTGCAACCAGGTGACATCTTAATGCAGACTCAATGCAGAGGATCCTCAAATTGGTGCCAGAGAAGCCTGGCTTCGAGACTGAGCTTCATCCCATGGATCGCCACTCAGACACTGCATGAGGTGATGTTTGGTGACAGTGGTGACAGGGAGGAGGTTTATCTCTGTGCAGTCTGTAAACCAAGGACACAATTTGCCCCTGCATAGTTAAATCCTGGAAGTTGTCATGCACTCAGCTTACATGTGAGCCTTTTGTTACAGGGAGAGGGAAACTTTGGCAAAGACATTGAGGTGACACTGCTTGTGGGAAAGTTACACCTGAATCTTTTTAAGCTCTTTTTGGACAGCACAAAAGAGACAGGGTAGGACAAGGGAGTGCTGGTGAATGGCTTATCTGAAGGACACCAGTCCTGAGGATGCAGACCTGCACTCTGGGGCAGCCAGGTGCTGAGGGATGGGAGCAGACAGCTCTCACTCAGCCATCTCTACTTGATCCTTTGTAAATCTGAGCCTGAAATCTTTATTCACTCTCAACACCCTGTGTAATGTGAAGTTTTTACATGTCAATCAATGTCACACTTTCAAAGGGTAGTGTTTACTCTTGCTAGCAAAATTGGCAGGATCAGACCTTAATGATGGGAGAGGAAGGAGTCGAGAAATGCACACTGGAGTTGAAAGCTAAAAACATAACAACTGGCCTGGACATCCCACAAATCCAATAGTAAATGAAATCCAGTGGGACTTTTTATTAATTTAATCTTGCAAATGTTTTTTTTTCCCCCTTCTCTTGCGACAGCTCTCCAAGACAGATCTATACATATCTCCTGTACTTTGCATAGTTCAGGAAACTGAGGCATGACTTGCTGTAGAGAGTTTGCATTCAGACTGACATCTTAACCTCAGCCTTTCTTTGCACAGGAAGGTACCAGCTGAACTGATGAAAGTCTCAAGAGCTGGCCAATGTCAGCTGCAAACAGAGCTGCCTACCGGATGAGATACATGTGCTGTAGTAATAGGGTGTAGGGAGACCTGTGACAGCTGTATACATACACCTGTACTTCACTGTGTGCAGCACCAGCTATAAAAACAGATCTTCAAAACCACCCAACTCCCCTCAGCAAATCCTGTCTGAAAACTACAGTCCATTCCTGTCTGTGTGAATGATTAATGCTATGGACTTGCGCATACAGACAAGGGCTCATCAATTTCTTTAAATGGTGATGGTTCTCGAATGTTTCACCTAATTTCAATGAATTTGCAAACCTCATTTCATTTTACTTGAGCCTGTCCCCCAAGGGCTTACATTGTGCAGTTTCTCTGAAAATGTGTATTGCTTTAGATCTGTGCTTTGTAACTGGCTAACCACCTACTTAGCAATGTTTGTCATTTGTTTTTTTTTTAATATTCTTAAATCTTATCAAAACATGAGTCCTAAATAAAATTCCTTCTGCTAACTACCAGTCATGAAGTCATTACTGGAAAGGGCAGCTGGTGGAGGACAGCAAAGCTGAGCTCAGTGCTCCTGTTTGGAGTGGACAGCTTCATACTTGGTAATAAAAAAAGTCACTGAGTGTTTAAACTATGTTTTCCTACATCTGTCAGCCTGCAGCTTGATCAGACTCTCTTCTAGAGTGAAACGGCTAATTCAAAACCAAACTGACTTTGGTTAATAATAATAATAACAATGAAAAAAATAAATAGCATTCATGGGCACCTCCTCAACAAAAGGAAGGATTTAAATTAATGCAGGAGTTATTATATTCCTTTAAACCAACACCTTCTGAAAGCAGAGTTTAAACAAGAAACCCAGAACATTAAAGCAGAACACACTTGTTGTACATTTTAACTTTTAATCATCCTATCAAGCTGATTAAATAAAAAAATAGAGTGGTGATTTATTTGCCTGAGGGAAGAAGGCAGCAGGAAAATTTCAAATACATTCAAGAATTTTGGTGCCAAACCAAAAATCAGGTAGAAATGGATGTACAGCTCTAAGATAGTCCTTTCTTTGGAATACCTTTTTCACGTCACACCTGTAGCCTGTTATTGGGAACAGACCCCAAATTTGGAAATGAAACAGGGTTTAACTCACAGTGGAAACAACCTACCTGCCTCCTCTCACTATTTGAGGTGCTGGAGTGTGTCCAGAGAAGGGGTAGCAGCGCTGGGGCAGGGTCTGGAGCACAAGTTTTATAAGCAGTAGCTGAGGGAGCTGGGGTGTTTCACCCGGAGAAAAGGAGGCTGAGGGAGGACCTTATCCTTCTGTACAACTGCCTGAAAGGAGGGTGTACTCAGGTGGGGGTCAGGCTCCGCTCCCAAGCAACCAGTGACAGGATGAGACGATGTGGCCTCAAGCTGCACCAGGAGAGGTTCTGGTTTGACATCAGGAAGAATTTTTTCACCGACAGGGTGGTCAAGCATCCTTTCCCAGGGAAGTCCAGGGAAACTGTGGAGTTACCATCCCCTGGACATATTTAAAAGATGTGTAGATGTGGAGCTTAGGACATGGTTTACTGGTTGAATTGACACTGTTGGTTAAGAGTTGGACTCAATGATTTTAAAGTTTTTTTCCAACCTTTAAACAATTCTATGATTCTATGAATCTATCCTAGCACAATACCATCCTAACGGAGACTGACCCTCTCAAGAAATACTGGATATAAACCCAGTAAAAAAATGTTCAGATCTGAGTTCTCATTTCAATGTTTTTGTTATTTTTGGCCCAAGTCTAACCATCTTAAACACTGGTACAACTTGGAACAAGATCCAGGAAAAGTCTTTACTCTCCATATTGTTAAATCTTCATCTGCTGTCAGATATCACTCTTTAATTTTGTTTTTACCCCTTGCACTTGAGAGTTACAGTTTGAGTAACAAAAGCTGTACAAAACACAGATGAATCATACAGGCAGGTTAGGGTGAACAGCTCTCGTAATAGTCACAAAAGCCTGAAAAACGAGATGAATTATGTGCATGCCAGTTGCTGGGAGAAGATTCATTAGACTGCTGGGCCTTGAGGTTGGTTAAAATCACACCCCTCTAAATCACCCTGGAGAGGTTTTCTGGTGCTGGAGATAACTCACTAGGGAGTGACTGAGAGCACTGGGGTCTTGGCAGGCTCTGAGATGGTCGGCAATAGGACCTTGGAAAAGTCTTTTTCACCTCTGTGCCTCTGTTTCCCCTCTCATCTTCTCTTTGTTGCCTGGCAAAATGTGAAGATCAAGAACTACTGCATCTTATGAGGTGTAAGTGTACTGCTTGGGCTCCTCAAACCACTTGCAGAGGGCACCTGGAATAGTTTCAAGAAAGAAAATAGCAATGCTGAGCCCACAGATGCACAAAGTCTCTAGGAGAGAAACTAGAGTACCAAGGCATGATCCCTATTGCAAAAATCTTTCAAAATGACAACGTAGTGGGGGAATTGCACTGGTCTTGCAAACTCCAGGGTTTACTTAATCAAGCCAAAACAAACCGGAGAGAGGTATGAAAAGCTGAGCTGAGCCCTTTCCTGTGATACAAAAATCGAGGCTGGCCCAGTAGATGCAGAAATTTTACACAATTTTCTAGAAGCAGCAAGTACACAAGCCAGAGGTTGCATGTAACCAGAAAGCAAGATGCAAGGAGCTTATTAAACATTAAGTATAAACAAATACAAAAAATGAAATTAAAAAGAGAAAACATCTGAGATCAATACTCTCTCAAATACCTGTCTTATCAAGCCTGGCAAGTTGATTGCAGTCCAACCAAAATGACCTGCTGTGAATGATTCCCAATCCTTTTCTCCTTCATTTTTATTTTTTCATTCCTGAACTCGGATAATCTTTTATTGATATCATACACGTTCGTAAGAACAATGCTGCAGAGATAGTGGGCTTGCATCATTTCACAGGCAATGTCATGTTCAGGACTTTTGCATCCTGCCTACCAAAAGTACAGAGTGACACAGGTAGGATTTTCAAAGGACTCTAACCCCAAATCAAGTAGGTTTAAGCAGGAGTTGGAAAGCCCAAGAAGGCAATTAAATTCATTGTGCAAAGGCTGTTTGGAAAAGAGTAGGAAAGGTGTTTTTGTGCTCAGTAGTGTTAATTTACATTGGGGGATGATCCAGCTCTTCATTTATCACTTTCATTTTAACAAAGGTGAAGCTGAGGCTCAGAGAAACTAAATTCAGTAGGAAAAACCCCCACCAAAACCCTTATGGCCACCTCGTTGTCACTGAAAGGAATTAGTGAGAATAATTAACCAGTGAGGGTAATTAAGCATTGAGACCAGGGATGTGGCAACCTCTATCTTGCTTTGAGCAAGTCACCAGCTGAAGTTCAGCACTGTGCATGAGGCCAGGTACAAGTGTCAAAGGCTACTCCTGCTTTCAAACCTCCATGGAAGAAGTGCAAAAATTGCAAGTGTTGTCATTACTTGCATCAGACCTTTGCTTTATACTCCCAGTACAAGAGACTAGAGCTTATCCATACAATTGCAGCTCCATATCTTTTCTGACCAAGGAGTTGAAGCTTCTACATAGATCTGGATTTTCTGAGTTTTCCATCCAAAGTTTCTCCCTTAAAACTGAAAGCAGAGCAAACAGCTCCTCTCTGCCTCACATTTGACTTTCCATCTCAAAGGAATTTGGAAAGGAACGTCAAAGAAGTCTATTTAAATGGCATTATTTGGACACAGCAACCAATTAGATTAAAACTAAATGATTGTATGAATACATTGCGTGTATCCAACAACTCATGGGCCATTACACCCCCTAATTGTATGAGTTTGACATGCTGGATGTTATGAGGCAACATCATTGAAAACTCATGGAGCTGAACAAGGCAGAACCTGAGGTCTGAAATACTTCAGACCCACAGTATGTTCTGATTTGATTCAAAATCACTCGTACCAGTCATGTTCAGTGAAAGCCTTGTTCATCCCTTGGTCACATGGATGACGGGATACTTAGACAGAGATGGCTTTTATGCCCTTGGAGCAGCAGTCTACAGTCATTAGTGCTGTTAATGTCTTCCACATCTGCTGTTTGTAAGAGGTCGGAACAAATCTCTGCACTGGCTCTTGCCCTGTCCCATCTTTGGACCCTATGTCCAAAATCACAGAATCGCAGAATGGGTCAGGTTGGAAGAGACCACAGAGGGCCGTCTGGTACAACCTCCCTATTCTAGTAGGGTCATCCCAGAGCACGTGGCACAGGATTGTATCCAGACAATTCTTGGATATTTCCCATGAGGGAGACTCCATAACCTTTCTGGGCAATCTGTTCCAGTGATCAGCCACCTGAACAGTAAAGAAGTTCTTCCTCATATTCTCATCCTCATCAAATTCACCATCATTCAAAATCGGTCCTTTATGCACTCTCTTTTCCCCCTCCAATTATGACCCCTTCTTTGCCTTTAACTTCACTCATTGAGCACTACAGTACTTGCCAAATGGAATGTGTGGTTCCCACACATTGTTTCCTGTCCTTAAGAGGAGCATCTTGGGCCTGCAGGTCTAGCATCTCATTCATAGTTTGCTCAAAGCATACTGAGATGGGACAAAGGACAAAACAGTTGTCCTTCCTGAGAGGGCTGCTGGACTCAGGGTATCAAATTTCTCTTTCCAGTCCTTTCTTATCTTTTTAAATCCTTCTATCCTCTTTCACTTAAGATGAAAAAAGGAAGTGAGAAAGTCCACAAAAGTATCACAGAAGCTGGGACAGCTCCCAGTGAAAGGAGCTCTTAGAAGAACCTGATAAAGATGATGGGGTTATTCTAGGAATAACCCCTACCCAAAATAAGGGCTGAATTTGACCACAGTGAGATGAGCTCCAAAAAGAGATACTGTGTAATTTCTGTAGCATCTGTGCATCTTTTTTGTAAGAAAGGCAGATGCAGAGAGCATAGGATCACACCTGACTCTATTGTAGGGAGTTATAAATATCTCTGTCACTGAACAGAGTTAAGATGGTATTACCAGTTCACACTATCGTCGTTGCCCAGTGGATTGGATAAGCTTCCCAGGAGCAAGTCAACTTCAAATGAGTGTGACAGGGCCCAGGAACACCACTCAGCTCTCAAATGCATGCAGAAAGGGTAGGACACGGGTACCAGTCTTTGAATCACTACAGACCCAGATCGTATCATCCTGCAGTCGTCATCCTTCCAAATATAGAAGGGGATCCACTGACAAGCTCAACTTATCTTTGCTGCTGACCTTTTCTGAGTTACACAATTGGTTTCCTGAACTGAAGAGGACTCACATTCACAGTTTGCTATGCACTGGCTGTCTATACTTTTATGGTTTGCACTTTTACTTTATTATCTTTAATTTTCTTCTTCCAACTCTTGAGTGGGTATTAGAAAGTCAATACAAAACCTATTCCGGCCTTTTATTCGAAAATAACAGCACTAAGCTTGTTTATTTACACGGAGACAAGATGATATTTGTGACAGCCTTGTCAATAGTTCATTGGCATGACGCTAACTTTTTTTCTTTAAACTCAAATGCACTTTATTTATGTGTGTTGGTCTGTCTCTCCAGATTAACTCTTGTTTTCCACAATCAATATCAATATTCTCCAAAGAGTTGAAAAACTTCTCAGACAACAGCTGATCAGCAAGGCATTTGGCCTTTGAACGCCTCGCCCTAGGGTAGAGATGTGCTGATTCCTGTGAATGAAGGGTCAGCTACCTTGAATTTACAGTTTTCAGGTTGCTTAGTTGAACAGGACCCTTTTGTACCTCTTACCACCTAACAGAGACCCTTGTCAATTCTGACAGCTTTATTTTTCAGTCCTACATCTTAGGCCAAGACGTATGCCTTTCTGTGCCTCAGTTTCTCACTTGTAAAACAAAGAATGGATACAAAGCAATGCATTGGTTGTTTATAGATATTAGTTGATACACAAATCTGTATTTTCAAATTTTAAGTCTCAGAATGAATGGTGTGATTTTCAGAGGACCTGAACACAGACATTTAACAGAATCACAGAATAAGCCAAGTTGGAAGGGACCTACAAGGTTCATTGAGTTCAACTCTTAGCCCTGCACGACCATCCCCATGAATCACACCATATGCCTGAGAATACCATCCAAATGCTTCTTGAACTCTGTCAGGCTTGGTGCTGTGACCACTTCCCTGGGGAGCCTGTTCCAGCGCCCAAACAGCTTCTGGGTGAAGAACCTCTTTCTAATATCCAACCTAAACCTCTCCTGACATTGGAAGCTGGGACCTGCAAACCCACTCAGTCTAGGGATGTTTCTAATAACACTCTAGGAAGGAAAAGTGGGCAAGGCCAGTTTGGACAGAGGGGAATTCGTTCAGATCAAAAGGATAGACTCAGATCAAAAGCCAGAAGTGAGGTTGCTCATATGAACTAAACCGTCAAGCCTGAGGAATGGTTATTTGAATTGAGAATGCCCTGTCAATACTCCTCAGCTGATATAAAGAAAGTCCCCAGCACATTTTGTCTCAGAGTTCCAGGCAGCTGTGATGAATACTGGGGATGCTTTCTTGTGCTCTCTTTATCCTTTCATAGATGCAGGTTATCTATGCCTTGCAAATCCAAAACAGATAGGCTCTTGGTTTTTGATTCAGACCTGACTACTCTTTGAGTCACCAGCTATGGCTCTGCATTTTACCTGATCACCTTTAAAAGGAAATTAGGGTATTGCCTAAATCCAGTCCATTTTCATTCCATGTGGAGCTTGGGGAACAAATGAGCCCTATAACTCTAGATCTAAACACTCATTCTAAATCATCTAACATTGAAGAAATCCAACCCTGATGCCCAACTGAAACATAAACTATACCTCCTTAATCTTACTCGTTCCTGCAAACTTCTTCATGTTCTACCTCGCACTCACAAGGTTTTTTGTCCAGTCTGTTACTCCAAGGCATCATTTTGCCTTAAGTTTGTCAGAGACCAGGGATCTGCTCTCAGAAATTACTGAGCTTCCAGTCTTGCAGGAAATGTTTCTCATTGTTGCTATGACCCACTCCAGAAGCAGCTGCCTTTTGGTACCAGCTTCAAACAGCATTCTGCCAGCTGCTATGAGGACACTATGGACAGAAGTCACGCAACAAGGGCAGAGGTGGGTTGCGCATTATTTTTGAACTCTAATTAGCCGTAAAGTGGTGTCTGGGAATAAACACTAAACTGTGGAACTCAGATGTGGCTGGCTGATTATTTCCCATCTTCTGTTGACCCTAAAAGTCAATAAAGCTCCCATACTGTCCTTCTTTGAGATTCCCCTTCTTCTCTATAACAGTGTGATTAAAATACCCTAGTTCAGGTCCAACCTATTTGGATGGTGCCATGTGCCTCTTCCCCATGGATTTCTTCACCCTGGCTGCCGGCCAATCAAGGCTTTAGCAATCTGATCAGCTGCATGATTTAATGAACCCTGCTTTCATGGGGAAGGGCACATTCCTTTATGAAAACCGGTGAGATATCACATTTCACAGGATGACCTCTACTTTCATAAGATGATGGGAGAAAATTGGTTTTGGAAATCGAGGAAGATTGCATCTTGTGAAACAGAAACCAGAGAGTGACACAGAGACCACCTTTCCATTCCAGTCCATTTAATTTTCAGGTTTTGGTTTTGATGGGGAGCTAAATATAGTTTGGGTCACTAGCCCAGAAGCACAAATAATTAACAATGAAAGAAACTCCTCTCCAACTCTACTACTTTACTCTGTGAAACTCTCACAGCAAATGTACTTTGCTCAAAGCTGAATAAAGAAAAACAGCTTGTTCTCCATGCTGCTGCAGCAATCTTTGGGGGGAGAAATGCACTTCTATTAACAATATCCTGCAACGTTCTGTTTTTCTGTTGCTATTGCTCTTCCCAAAAGGCAGATTTGAAGAAGTGGCAGAATGCAATGGTCCAGACATTAAGACTTGAACACAGAGGTGTTGTCTGGGGTCCAAAGTTTGGCACCTATGTAATTTCCAGGGTCCTATCCTGAATTCTTGAGGAAAATAGCAAAAAATAGATAATGATTATAAGGAGTAGAGATTAACTTTGAGAGTTGTTTAGAGAACTTAAGAAAGATTCTCTTTCATGAGGTCATAAGCTTGATGCTCTAGGCTAAATAGAGTCTGACAGGCATGTTTGTTCAGGATACATTTATTACTGAGCTATCCAGGGACATCCACAATTACTGTCAGGAGTCGTCTGATGATTAAAGAGCAGAATGAGCAAAACGGAAGATTAAAGGCACAGAACAAGAAGTAGTGATGTCTGTCTTCACTGAGAGTACCCAGCTGACAGGAAATTTTGAACCATTCAGGAATCTCTGTGTGTGTACGCTGAAACTTGCTGTACGTTTCTTAGACAGTGACTGTCCTGCTTCTGTAACCTTTTAGACATATAAAAAACCATCAAAGGGCACAGAATCTGTGATCTGCACCCTTAACTCTTCAGAGAGCCTGTTATGCAGAATTTGGACACTAAAGGGTGTGTATGTGCTTTTCTGTAGCCCTTCTGTGATGCCTTCTGTAATCCTTATTACCTACAAAATGCCTTTCACACTCTTTCCACCTTCAGTATTCCTGGGAGAAAACTGGAAGTGACAGAAGTACCATTACTTTCTTCTACCTGGTGTCTTTCTCCAGTGTTGTCTGGCTTCCAGTTTATTGTGTACAAACTCTTTTACTGTGATAACTGGGTGGACACTTTTGCAGGTGTACTGTGGTCATACTCTCCTTACAGTGGAAGAGCAGTGACTGACCACAGGGGTAGATGGGAAGGGAAGAACCTGCCAGATCTTCCTTGTATGTGTTCATTCGCTCTTCCTGTGAAGTTAGACCTGCTGGGACTTGCCTCTCCTGGGGAGCTCCCTGGAGGAAACCTGCAATGATAAAAACTCATTGTCCTTTAAGATGTGATTTGCTTGAAAGATGTACAAGGGCCTGAAAGCATGCCAATCCCTTTATAACCACTAGGATTCCTTTTGAATAGCCAAAAAAGGAGGAAAAAATAGAAGAAATTATGTTCAGTCTGTAAACTCTCCGGGGAAAAGGGGCGTCCCGAAAGTTTTACCCCTGGAAATGATGAAATGACAATGGAAAAGGGACATTTTCTAGTATAGCCTGCAGCTGGGACAGTTCAGCACATCTTCATCTACTCCTTCAGAAATTCTTCTCTACGTCAATCGAGAGATCCACGTAAATACATCCTAGAAAAAGTGTGGGGGTATCCATTATGGACATAGTGTTTGAAGGACCAGATTATATAGTCGTCTGCTAATATCTACTTATCAATTCTTCCTTCCTCAAGGAATTCCCTTTGTCCTTACCTAGAATAAGCCAGGAGAGCACCCAGCCTGCAAATGGGTTTGAAACAAACAGAAGAATAAAGAAAAAAATCCTTCTCCCCAGAGTCTCTTCACCTGCAAACACTTTTCTTTCTGTGTGTGCATGGCTACATGTACTACAACTTTATAACTGCACTGGGTTCCCCTGGGGAGCTTCAAACTCTCTTAATGCTTATGACCGCCAGTCAATTTCCATCCAGAAATATCTTCCATAGAAAAGACATGAAATAGGCAAGGAGAAAACAAATATTCATTACTTCAGGAGTTAAAGTAACATCCATTTGGATTGCACATCTGTAAAAGGCCAATAAATTGAAGGCAATGCACATAATTACATTACAGGCCAATCTGAAAAAATGATGCATTCCTCCAGAGCAATTTTCTATTGTTGGGGTTTAGAAAAATTCTCCTTTCCTGCTGCTGCCAAAACAAAAAAAAAAAAGAGGGAGGCAGAAAAAAAAGATGCTTCTTTTTTTGGATGTTGATGATTAAATAAAAGAACACTGAATGGCAATAGTCATTAGACCAGCAGGAGGAATAAATAAGGAACATCATTGGTAGTTGTAAATAATGGATGCCGTTTTGAGCACAAAGCAACACATCTGGTAATTATTCTCAATTCCACTCCAATTGCTTTGATTTGGCGGTGCAAGGTGCCACAATGAATTCTGCCTTTATTTATTTATTTATTTATTTGCAAATCAGTATTTAATTGTAAATTGTCTCGGAAGAATCAATGGGATTTATTGCTTCTGCCTTACGAGGTGTGAAATGTTTGCCATTGCTGAACAATGGATTATTTTTTAATAATCTCCGCCTAATGTCCTTTTTGTTTGTAATAGGGTTGTTTTGGCATGGGTGGAAGTTGATTTTAATCCTCCCCTTCCTCACATACTTACAATTTTTGCCTCGATGCTAACACATTTTTAGGATTGCTTATTTGATATTTTACTAACATTATTTTCTTTATTAAAACAGAATTCAAACAAGACTTCTCTGACAAAGCCTCTCTATGTGACATTCTACAAATTACTCATAGGCAGATGTTTTGGAGGGACACAGTTGGACCTAAGCGACATATATCTTATTAATCAAAAAGTGTGATTTTAGGTGTCTTTTCTTAGCCCTGATTTTTTTCCCACTATGATTTGTGTTTGTTTTTAGAAAGAATCTTTTCTATCCATTCTCTCTACTGAAATTTGAGATAAAATCCCTTCTCTCTAAAACAAAAGATAAATGAAGAAGGTAGAGCTTTTCTTTTCATTTTCAGTGATTATTAGGAAACTTAGGAAAAAATTAATTTGGAAGACATTTTCATTTTTAAAATTTCTCTGGCTTTGACTCACAGCATTTGTGGATGAACCTTTCCTCTGTCAAGAATTTTAATTTAGTCTTGCACATAGTCTTGCCAAACAATGCCAGGGGTGATGGTGACTTGGTAATAATTACACCTTTAAAATGTCTCTGGGCCTTGGGTTCTTATCTATGACACAGTAATAAAGGATTTTTATTTTTTTTTCTGAATTGTCTGCTGAGATTATAACCATGCCAGGACTTCTTTTCTATTACAGTGCTTACAGTACTTAGCAGAACAGGGACACAGTCACAGTTGCTTTCTCCAGATGATACTGTAATTACTACATTAATTTGTATAACAACCTTCAATCCTCTGGCTGGGACACTCCTTCCCCTGAGCCACACTTATTCCTGTACTAAGCTGACACATCCTCTCTCCTTAGGACAGGACTCAGTTCAGTTGAGTCTGAGATGACTTTTTTTTTTTTTTTAGGAAACGATGGGGGGTGGAAAAGATATTATATTTTTAGCTTAATGAGGAAACAGTGATCTTCATGACATTAGTTTTATTTTAAAACTAAACAAAGAAACAATCACCACCCTCCAGGCCTATAGCACATCAGTTTGAAGCCAATGACAAAATCTCTGGGGAACCAGAGACCTGGTTGTTGCAGGGACAAATTCCCAGACTGGACTGCAGCTCCCCAGGCCCCAGTGGAGACCAGCAAGCCCCAGGAATAGTCTCAGAGAAGCAGAGGGAAGGGAAGGACCCTACTGTTTGTCAGCTGTACAGATTCTGTTCCCCTGGGGATGACTGGAAAACTGCCTCTTTGAAAGCCATGGTTTTGTAGAACAGCAAAGTCGCTGGAGCTGGGCACAGAGTCCCCTCTCTCCTCCTCTGGTGACAGTCACTGCACACTTAGCTCTGCTGTGGAACAGAGTAGGCAAGCTAATTAACACAATAAGTCATAAAGAGGTGGTGCCAGTGGGGAAAATGGATTCACGTGAGCTGTCTGTGTTTGTACCCCTCGCAGTCCTCTGTCACCAGACTGTAACTGTGTGATTAAGAATGACAAGTGTTAACCCCTCCTGTCCAGGGGTCTCCTGGCTCTCCTGCTGCAGTGGTCTCATCCCATTTTCTTTCTCAGAATTACAGTAATTAGCAACAGAAAAGGCTTATTAATTCTTCTATCCCACATGCTCACTCTGCTCCTTGGATGGAGTGAAATGAATCCCTACATTCAAGTAGATCATTGTCCAGCCAATTTTTAAATGGCTTGAACAATGAGTATTTCTTCAGAAAGCTGCTTCATTGACTAATGCCTCTCTCTCAGACTGATTAGCTCCCATACATGAAAGAATAAAATTCATTTGGGGAAGAGGTGGAACTGAAACATTCCCCTTGTAGAGTATTCACCAGACTGCTCCCTCAGGCATGGGTTAACCCTGTAGCCAGCTATCATATGTGGATCAGCAGTCTCTATTTTGCCCGTGGGTTATGTTTTTTGTGTCCAATCAACATTTCCAGATCTGGCATGCAACTTCTGATGAACCACAGAGACAAAACTGGAATTCACACTGTTGGGAAACAGTTATCCAGTAGCTGTTTTGTTTAAAACAAAAAGAAATTGGTCTTGGGGGTGTAGAGGGTGGAAAACTTCCAGAGAATGGAAATACACAGTCCCGATGACATCCCCTCAGCATGATTAAACCAGGTTCAGGGACGAGTGTGGCTCGAAGCCCAGAGTCACACTTTCAGTGGGTTTTTGTTATGGATTGAAGTATCTGAGTGTGTGGGAAGAACAGAAGGAGAAAGCATTCAATCTGTTGATCTAGGTCACCCAAACTTGGTAGCTCTCAGACCTTTATTTCCTTCTTGCAGGAAATGAGAATAAAGATACTTCTTATGAACAGCTGAGTCAGGGCATCATCTTTGTTATTGTTTTTTTCTTGGAGCAAATGTTCCTGTTTAAATTCTACAAAATAATAATAATTGAAGACATAGAAAAGTTAGGTAAATTCCATTCGCCACAACCCACTGGGAATGAATGCTGTTTTCAAATAGTATTTGGGTTTGCATTCATTTTACTTCTTTTTAGCTAACAGTGCCTCATACTTAAATATCCCCTGAAGGTAAAAAAATATTAAAACCTACAGAAGAGCTGACATAAAGAAAGGAATTGAAAAGAGCACCCGACTAAAGTGGTTATTATTATTCACCTTGATACACTCTCACACACACACATAGATATTAATCCTTAAGTTCTTTACTAACAACTTCTCTGACAGTTAAGAGGGTTCCACTTCAGTAATAACAGTTTATTGCATTTTATCAATAACAAGATCAAAATTTCCCAGGAGTATCCCTAGAACTCCAACAGGCATGTGTACACCAAGATATTTTGCAAAACTTTTTGGGCTCACTGATATCCACAGTGACATTAACGTGATGTGCACTGGGTGTCGAGTGAGATCTTTGTTTTCCACCCTTGCCCATGAGAAAAATTAGAAAGAATATTAAATGAAAGCCAGATCGTGTCAAGAGAGAGAAATCCTCATCCCACGCAGATGGAACTTTTTTTAGTGAATTATAGAAGCTGAATAATTTGGGAGAGAACTATGCATTTTACATTCAAAAATAAAGAAATAAAGATCATCACTAGGATAGATCACTCCAGACACAGATTTCTGTGTCTAATTCATTGCTTACATCACCAGAAGACAAAAGGCTTATTAGCCGTCCAAATCAAGAAATGTTGCCCATCCCAGACTCAAAGTGCTCACTGGTTCCAGACCTTACTTGTGAGTTTCAGCAAACCAAACAAAAGCCAAGTGAGTGAAAGACTTGTTTCCAAGTCCCAGCTGATTTCATCCTTAATGAAGCAAGAGACCTGGAAATGGATATAACCTTCCACTGCAAAGATACTTGTTGTAGGTCACCATGGAGGAGTAAGGAGGCTCTGGGGCTGCAAGCCAGGACTTCACCGCTTGAGTTAATGAACAAACTCCTTCTGCAGGTATACTGCCAGGAGTGAAAAAAATAGCTATTAGAAGGCACGATTAATTAATAACTATTGTTCAGGCAATCTGAATAATATTTGTCGGAGACTAAGACCAGACTAAAGCCTGACCTGTAAAATTCTAGTCTCAATTACCCTAGGGATCGGTTACTCTTAGGAAATAAGCATTCCCACTAAAAAATGATGTGCTTGATCTGACATCAGAACGGGTACAGACAAGCATGGCCTGAGGAAATGCTTGTGGTGGCTGTGGCATTGCCCCTGGTTTCCTACCTCAGCAGTGTGTTCGAAGACTCACTGTAAGATTGGGAACTGGGAAGAGGGACTTGCATGAACTGTGTAAAGGAGCTCTACAAAATTTTCCCAAGGCCCCAGCCTTTTTCCCCCACCCCCCGTCTTATTTCAGGAGCTCTTCCAGGTACTGGATGGCAAAGGGATTTTGTCTGCTGTATGGAGACAGGTGCGTTTGTGGTCCTGTCCCTTTGTCACAGAACATCTCACAGGGGCTGGTGAACACTACCCTTGCGACATACCAAAGAACAAGACAAGTAATATTACTGTTTTAACATCAGCTGAGTGCAGAGGTGATTTTCCCCTGTGTTGGCTGTGCTGCTAGATGGTAAAGGCTATAATCTGATCCTGCTTGGCTGGGACATTGCTCTGCAGTCATTCTGCCAAATGTGAGGCTAAGCTAAAAGGAATAATCAAAAGGTTTAAGTAACTGGAAGTAACTCTGTAAATCTCTATCCTCCTCTTGACTTGCTTCTTCAAGGAGTCAGGAAGCACTAGAGACACTTGAGACATTCCTCGCCTGATTTCTAGCTTGATGTTTCACATGAGGAAAATGAGATTATTAGGACCAAATAACCTGATTGTGAAGTTGGTGGGGAGTAGTGACCACAGAAAGGGACTTACCCTCAGCAAAAAAATCTCAGCTTCTGCATAAGACCACTTTGGTAACACGTCCTGCTGCCAAGTTGCCCTCTCTTGTCTGGTTCATCACTTTGCACACATCCAGCTACAGAGAGGGTGGTCCGTGCCATGAGAGGCAGAATCCTCGCCAGCAGACATGCCCTCCTTGACACCTGATGGAGTTGTCTCTCCCTCACTCCCCCTGTTTCCTTTTTTCTCTTGTTTTGTTTCTGTTCATTGAAAAGGGACAGAATCTGAGTTTCTTTTTTTTTTTTAGGTTTCATCTTGTTGGTCTTCCATACATATAAGCAACTTCTACAGCAGGATAACGTGTACGAAAGCCTGCTCTAATGTACCCCACAGTAAATCAAACTGACTTTTAGGAACTTTTGTGAAGTTACTGCTTAGTCACCAACATTTAAAAAGAAGAAAGTCTGGTCCTATTCTTTTGCCTGCTTGTTATAAATTCTAGAAATTATGGTGATATTACCTAAGAGAGACACAGGCAGGCAGGAGGAAAGAAAGGAAGAAAGACAAAACCGAAGGAAATAAAGAAGGTAAGAAAGGAAGAAAATAAGACATTGTACTTACAGTAAAAAGAATATAGAAATGAAGTCTAAGGAAAAAACCCCAATACTTTGACAAATTGAAAATAAACCCAATAATTTTTCTGTAAAATTGCCACTGACTTTTAAGAAATCTAAAAAGACATAGGACCTGAACAATACATGTGCACACACAACCCACAAAGTACCTAGTTATGTGCAATCCACGTATTCAAATTAGTGTGATTTTCTTTGAAAGGAGGAATTAAACTGACTTTTCTTTTATCCAGAATGCTACAATGAGAACAAATAATGTAAGTACACATGTAAAAAAATCTTGATCTACAGAAATAATGAGACAGAGCATTTTCTGGTGTTCATGAAAAGCAGTAACTCTGACATGACGTTAATTTTAAGTTGCCTTTCTTTGAAACACAGGTTTCCATATGACTAGTACCAGCTGGGGGTATATTCCTGTTGTCATTCAGTGCTGTTCCTGCAAAAACACTTTTTATGTATATGTATATGTTTTTTAATGCCACCGATTACTTTAACTTCTTAGCCAAGCTTTATCAAATATACATCAAAAATTTTTGTTAGAGGGCCTCACCTATGGTTTGTCTGTAGTAAATTGCACTGCATGTTTGGGTAGTGGCCAGAGATTTGATATCCATGCAGGAAAGCATGAGGATTTCAGAACTAAGGTTGAAGAACCATCTCTCCTGCTGCTAGATATACTGCCACACATCTGGGGCTTTGGAGGTCTGCCTCAGAGTGTGTTTTCCTGCACTTTGTTTTGAACCTACATGCTTTGAGCAACAGTTCAGGTTTCGTTATTCCACAGGACAAACAGAAAAAAAAATCAACACTACTAATGCAAAGGGGTTTGGAAGAGGAATTGATACAGTCCAGACCATGTTAAATGGAATTAAAGTTTGTTGACACACTTTCATAATCCTGAAGTCTGTCTAGACAACTTGAAGATATGATTGAACAACAGATAACCGTTTATGCTTGAATATTACTTTTTTATGCTGATATACAGAAAAATTTCATAAGCCTGTACCATTTTTCTTGTTACCTTCAGGTACTCCTCACTGAAAAGCAGCCACCTTTGATGTTATGCTACTTATTAAACATTGTGCAGGAACTCTCTCGGGTGGCTTTGACTGAGGAGGGAAGGGAAATGCAACAAGCAGGCTGACTTTGCTGCTGTGTGAAGCATTGTTGAAATCAGCAGAAAGGAGCTAAGAAATCTGTCTGACATCCTGTTAAAACCAAGAAGCTGTTACTACAGGAGGCCTCTTGACAGGGTATCAGAGTGCACACACTGAAACAAGTTGCTTCATGGGCAGCCAAATGTGTAAAACCCTCTTCCAATGTCCCTACCCCCATGAGTTCACTGATGTCTAATAAAAGATGGGCTTATGAACACTAATGAGAACGCTCTGCTCTGCTTGGCTGCCCATTTTCATGAAATTTATAGGAGTAGCTTTGGGACCTCTTCCACCCCATCAACGATAGGTTAAATTACCCAGCGGGTTCAAAGCTATAAGGAGGAACCCCTGACATATTGACTGATGGATGGGCCCAGGCACGCACACACAATTGCTTGACTGTAGAAGTCTGGCTTCCTTCAGAAAGAAGGAACAGGGGTTTTGTAGGGCCTAGCCAACAGATGGGATAACTTGTATCAAATTGGCCAGTATTGGTTTCTGAAGAGGTTGTTTTATTATCAACTCAATGGCAAAACACCTTCTGGAGTTTGGAGACATCACTTTAATGTCTCTCTGTGTTGAGTGTCCTTGCTGAACTCGAGAAGCTATGGTACCATCACTGGTGAAGGCAGTACCACTGCAAGCACGCTGAAAACAAAGGTCTGCAAGGAAAGGAGAGCTTTTCAGAAGCATGCCCTTCATTTTAAAGGGCAAGGCAGCAACTTTGAGAAGCCAAACAATTTCTCTGAAGGATGATTTTTGTTTGTGCTGCAGGGGTATTTACTGTTCTAAGATTTCCTGGCATTTGGGTGTTGTAGGTAGAACAGATTTACATAAAAAGGGGAGAGGGAGGAAATCAAACCTTCAAAGGAGCTTCAAAAGGACAATATCCCAACCCACTGTCTGTTTGGGAGATTTTATTTGGTCAGAGCTGTTGCTGAGCCTTTTGTGACCAGATATTTGTATGTGTTATGCTGCATGTTTGCACGGCTGCATGTGGGAGATAATATAACTGACAGGTGAGTGATGACAAATTCCTACAGCACAGAGGATGCAGGGAGGTCAGGAATGGGGCTACATACTCTCCAGCATTATAGCAGCACCTTTTACTTCTCTTCCTTCAGTGCCAGGAGCAAGTTGCTCCCCATCCACAGGGAAGATGCACATAGGTGGGTGTTAAGATCCTGACAGGCTGGGACCAGGGGGAACTCCCTTGCAAACTCCCCACCCCTCTGTTCTCCTATGCCCTTTGATTCACTTTCTAGCACATTTACAAAAGTCAGAGGACTGATGCAAAGCTGAAGTGAGGATAAAACAAAGACCAAATTTAAGTAGAGTGCTGAACAGGATTTAGAAGACATGACTTCAGCTGCAAGCTGTGTAGCGATGTGCTGTTCCCAAAACACATTACTCACAGTTCCTCAGTTTCTTTGTCCGTACATTGAGCAAGGTGAGGAGGCTGATTACATCTGAAAGAGGCTTTGAGAGCCACTGACAGAGATTCAGAAGGGCTAATATTATCTACATCATCTAGCAGAGCAGCATCCATTTTAAAGCCATCTTTCTACCCTTTCTGGATAAAGATGAGGTGCTTTATGTTGCTGCTACAGCAATGGGGATGGGAAGGAACTGCAGTTTCACTTTACACCCAACTCTGTTTTTAACTAAGGTTAGGAGTGGATGTGTTCACAGCTGGTGTAGTATTTGAGAAATGTCTGTAGGAAGCAATGTCTAACTGTGGAAAGTTACAACAAATGGAGGACAGAAAAAGGAAAAGAAGAAAAAACAACAACCATTTGGAAGCATATACACACAGGGAGAAACCCTTCTGTGCAATTTCTATGCCAGTTTCTACTACCCTCAATTTATTCCTTTTAACACTAACTTGCCAAAGTAAATGATAGTTTGCACTTTCAGTGGTTGCTTTTTTTGCTGTAATTTTTCCTATGCTCACATTTCAGCTCTAAATACATTTGCACGAAGAGAAATGAATGTGTGCCCTTCCTGGTAGCAAATCCACTAACTGTCTCTGCACTTCATCAGGCTGTGAAAGGCAGACTTCACACCATGAGAAACAGTCCAGGATAATCAGCCCATTCACTCCCTCCATTCATCTTTTGAATGTCTTTTGCATGTGTTCAGATTGTATCATGGCACAGATAATGCTGAAAGACACTTCAATATTCACTTTCAATTATTGGTTGTTACAATGCTCAGCTTTCAGAGAGTCAACATGATAGCTGAAGAAAATTCAAATCAGCAAACACCAAAATGATGGTGAGAGGATGCTTAAGGCTCAGGTACTCAGAGTGCTCTAGAGGAACCCTCCCACGGTGGTATTGCTCCAAAGCCTTCTGAGTAGGCCTTGGACCAAACCCTAAATAGTTTCATGAGTACACACTGTTTTCAAAACTTGTCTTTGTACCTCTGGTGACTTAGGAATTTTCACAGAGCAGAAAGAAAACCCTACCCCCAGTCATGACTGGACTTCCTGCCCTGGTTGCAGAATGTGCTGCTGACAGTGAGAGCAGTTGCTTACATGGAGAAGATGCTGTTAAGAGACTAGTTCATGTATTTTGCTTGTCCTTTAATGTGTGGAAAAAGAGAGTTAGACAAAGTCACAAAAGAGAGTGCACATCACAGCTTGTCAAGAAACCCTACCACATCTAAATATTTATGACATGCTTCTGCAGGGGTAACTGAACATTTGGATTATGGATACCCAAAATGTAATTTTTCAAGCATACCAACCAGTGAATGTGAAGATTTTCCTGGACTCTCATCTTTACTCTGAAGGTAAAACATATGTGGTCTATTGACTCTGCTGGCTCATATGACCACAGACAGTCCAACCAAGCACCATGTATTAATTTATGATCTGCCTGGAGCTGGTAAAGAGCTATTTCCTGATATAAAACAAACAGAATTGTGTCCTGCACCACAGTGTCTTTCTCTTTTTCAAATTGCAGGACAGGGTAGTTGTATACAAATCTGCTTATCATGTGTGGTAGAGAAGCCCATGGATATCCCTGAGGTGGGATCAGGGAGAGATCTGCAACCTATTAGTTGTTTTCCCTGCCTTTAATGGTAGGATCTTGAAAACAGCTACCGGGAATAATGGAAACCTCAGGGTTGGATTGGCTTTGTAGCTTTCCTTGAACACGCTGTAGGCAAGAATACAAGCTTATCAAACAAGAGTCATGTGAAGTGTAATGTTCTGTCATGGCACTGCTAAAGAACAATACTTGAGATAACTCTTTCCCTTTTTGTTAATTGAAATAGCAGCAGCAGGTGCAATATATATCCACTAAAATCATCCTTTCTCCTGTAGGCAATAGAAAAGGTCTCACACAACATACTGCCTTGCACACTAAATTTTCAACGCGCCCTGAGCTACAAGGAGGTACAGATGCAGAAAGGAAACAGTGATGTCCCAAAGGAGCCAAGAGATATGGCCAAGGTAATTCAGGCTGTTAGAGACAGAGCAGACACCTGAACAAAAAGTTCAGATTGGACCTTTAACTTCTTGGCTGTCCTTTCCTGCTGATAACAGAAGCAAGTGACAGAAAGAGCCCAGCAACATCCACAGGCTTAATAACAATCATTACTATGCTGGGAGACCGGATGGATAATGCAGTCCCAAAGCATGGACGTGAACTAATGTCATCAGCATTGGTATAAATAGGGTGTCTGCATTTAATTAATAAATAATAGGCTGCAATGCTAATCTCCTTCTGCTAACTTTTTCTAAAGGTGCAATCTATTAATCACATGTCACTGCCAGCCTGGTCACTTCTTTTTTTAGATTCAAGACAGAAAAAAAATAGCTAGAAATAAATGGATCCTAAATACAGCAGGGCAATTGAATAGCACAGCCAGCATTATGATCCACTGCTGATTTCAATCCTTAGCTACAATTTTTTTCCCCCTAAGGATGGATATAATACTTTAAAAGGAGAGTGAAGACTCATGATATTGTTAAAGGTCAGCATGTTACTGATGTCTGCAAAATGGAGGATTTTTCTCCTCTGATTATTTGCCCATGGAAATTCTGTCGCTCTACAATGCCTGTTGACATGCAGTAACAACCATTTCTGTGGTCACTGGATAAGGCAGGTGAGACATTTCTTTTTAGTTGGGGACAGCACAATTTTCTGAAAAGCACTGGACATGTCTCACCCTTTTGGCACATGGTCAGACCAGGAAGTTAGAAACTCAAGAAGAAAAAACAGTTGCGTTGTTATGGAAATGTTGCAAGAAGGAAATGACAGCACTTGGACTGCACAGGAAGAGTTATGCAGGTTGCTTCCTCTGCACATGAATATCTGCCTTTCAGGAGGGAAAAAAGGTGTTTTGAATGAACTCCCTTGCATCCATAGACACCAGGAATATTTCCACTTGTTCAGTTTTAGGATAATCACGCTGTTGTGCCTTTTCAAGGGTCTCTTTAGAAAAATCTGGAAAATTTTGCCCCAGGAAAAGATCGCCCCTTGTCGTTTTGTGTGCAGAAGAGTGGGGAAAGTATATGTATTTAATTTTTTAATTGAAAAATGTATCCTACTATCTCTACTTGTTACACGTAATTGATAACCAAAATGTATCCTTACTAATTGAACTGATTTGCTAAATTATTAAAAGCCTTTTAGAAGGTTCATCTCCACAATTCCAACCTGTTTGATATCAAAGTTGTACTGAAGCCTCAAAAGAGGCACTCCCTGGCTAAATTTCTTTATTCTTCAGTCAAATGCAAGTCAGAAGTCTCAGCACAGACCGTCTGGGTGAAATTTTACAGTCAGTTTATGCAAGAGGTTAAATGAGATCTAACGATTCTGTCCAGATCTAAACCGTATTCATTTCCTTTTAATCTAGGCAGAAACACTAGAAGAATGGCTAGTGCTCCAGTGCTTTGGCCTTTCCTCTCAAAGCCCAAACTTCAATAAGGGAACATTAGAGGCTCTAATAAAAACCACATTGCCTGGAATACCAAGGAAGAGTGCAGGATCACACACTGAGATCAAGGAGAGACAGGGGTAAATTCAGCTCACTGCAAACACCGGAGAATTTACTTGCATTCGGATTTGATTCTCTGTTGTGAGACATGATTTTTGACCTCTGTTTTGCTTTAGGTGTCTCTGGTGTCTTTGAAGAGCTCTCTGTAAAGATACACTTAGTGTTCAGGGACATCTATATCCTTGCACCCACAGACCTCCGTAGTGAGTGGCACAGTGGCATAACAGGCTGCCTGCCAGTCCTCTGTCCCTGAGGCATCTACTGAACCTAAGTTTCTTTTCCACTAGCAAACTTGTACACTAAAGGTAGCTGTTTGGCCCTGGGTGTGATCAAATCTGCCAACCACGTGGTGTGAGTGTGCAGGAGAATGGTCCTTGTCAAGAAGGAGGCCATGCTATTATTAGCTTAAGTTCTTGTGTATGTTCTTCAAGATGTCACTTGCTTTGTCTGAGAGGATGTTTCACCAAAAGGAGCTTTGCTTGAAGGTCATCCTACTGTTTTCTTGCCCCAGGTAGATCCTAACTCCACAGCCCCTGACCCGAAAGACTAGTTTCACTCCCAATAGTGCAACCCAGCACAATGGGGTTTTTTTTGCATCTGTGAAGACACTATATGAGAGCTTTGCATTCAGACAGTACATCTGGTCTTATCTTTAGAGAGTAATCTTTTAAGGAAAAGATGGTCTCCATCAGCTCAGTGTTGTACAGTGAACCTGGTGTGATGGTTCATGACCAGTCTCCCAGGCACTGCCACAGGATAGATAGCAAATAATTAGATTTCTGATCTAGGTAGTAGAGAGCCTGCTTTGGTTTACTCTGATCTCTAAAGTCATTAAACTCATACTATCTTCATTCCCCCTTGCCTGTGGTTCTGGCCCACTCTTTCACACCTCTTTTTCATTAGCTATTCATAATAATAATAGTTATAGTCATTTTAGGGAAAAAAAAAAAAAAGAAGAATCCAAGAAAGCAACTCATCCAATGTACCTTACATTGTGGTAATATAATTTCGTGTTAACTGCATGCCTGCTTGGAAGTGTCAATATTTTGTGGTTTATAATCAATGCATTCTGGCCATTCATTAGTGACCCAAGAAATGGATAAAATAAAGATTTGGGGGAATTAATTACCATTCTTATGGCAGTGCATGGGCAGGAATTATATTACTAACTATGAATTCCTGCATCATAGGTTTGATGCTACAAGAAAAGCATCCCCTCACCAAGACTAGTCCTAACATATTTAAGTTGCTTTTCTCTTATTTTTAACACTCTTTTAGTCCCTTGCATTGGGCAATCTTGTGGTATGAAAGAAACCTGCCTTGGCATGGAACATGTCCTCTTCAGCTGCCACAAGCACCAATAGGCAGCTTCTCTTAGGGGAACAAGTTCGAATTGATTCCACTGTAAAAGTGTAAGAAATCAGCCCCACGAAGCTGTCTCCAACTATTTGGAAGAACATCATTATTTGTGGAGATTTTCAAAGGGAATATTTAGACACCCAAGGCCCATTGACTTTATGTGAGATTTGAGCAGTGAAATACATTTGACACTTTTGAACACCTCTATTTATCTAACCAAGTTACTTCTGTGGAACTAATTATTAGAGAGCCTGAGCACCTAATAATCTTTAATGCATGTATCCTTGCAGCACCAATATTATTTTATAGAAGGAAACTGGAGTCAGAGCAAGATGTTCGGCCAATTTTACGTGTATATTCAGTCAAAGATAATAATAGTCACCAGATAGAAATGGAGTGAAAATAATAGGCTGACCCTAAGTAACCTCTTCAAGGTCGAGGAGAATATCTGTGGCAAGGCAAGAATTTAAGCCTCAGTCTTCCAAGCTGCAGTCTATTGCCCTGTGTAGAGCTTTCTTTTCCTCTGTGCAGGATCCAACTGCAAGACTGTCCTTAAAATTGAAAAGAAAGGAAACAGTTCCTCACTAATTGAAGCCAACTGTTTATCCTCCCTGGGGGAAAATGTTTCAGTGCAGTGCTGCCTTGAAAATTACCTTTCTACAAATGATATTACAAGGGGCCATATTCATTTTCTATCACAGATTCCAAAGCAAGCTGGTTTTAAAGATAAAAATATTTTTCTTAATTATGAAAACACATTTTAAAGACACTGATGTTGCACACTACTTTGAAGCTTTTGGGTTTTTTTTGAGTTCGCTTTCTACTGCGAGAATGGGAGTGGTAGCAAACTGAAATACAAAAATACAAATGAAAATCGACTTTAAAAAGAAATTAAAATTGATCAGATTATCTCTATTGCTTGGGCTGATTGGGATGCAACCCCTCCTATTCTTCCCCTGATGTTATGAAGCAAACACATTAACGGAGAAAGATGTCTTCTCTTTTTAGGACAATACCCCAACTTCTTCTACAATTCATAGTTTTTATATAGCAATTTTTACTCATAGATCTTACCCAGGATTTCAAAAAAGTCCAGTATCATCATTCATGTGATACAGATAGAAAACTGTGGAATGAAAAGGTGAAAGTTGCGATTCATCTTACCTCCCTTTAGGTGTCTATAAGTGAGAATACCTAAATCTGAGTTAATTGTCACAGGTTCATTCCTGATTCAGTGAAGAAAGAGAGAAGGGACTTTGAAGTACCATTTATCCCATCTGTCTTAGGATGGGGTGAATCACAGTTTGAAGCACCTGTCTCAATGCACTGTCCACAGGAGGAGACTAGATGACTAACTTAGACAATATGCTTAGTATTTAGGTGCTAAAGCTAGGTAAAGTGAATCCTGCCTGAAAAAGCATTCTAAGAACGGTGCCATAGTAGCCTTATTCAACATTTCTTCTGTCTCTAAGTCTAAGGCTGCTAAGTGGCCCAGATTCTGAGTAAAAGAACTAGATACAGTTTACTCAGAGAGCTACATTATTTACATAGAGATTTTCTGCCTCCCAAACTGATTTCACGTACACACTTGTAATATACAGAGAGAGGTTGGAAAATGCTGTGTGTGCCACGAAGAAAAGTTTTCTTGACCTCCAGCATTTCCAGAGCCTTGAAACTTCTTGAAAGCTGTGATAGTGTAATCTAGGATCTCGGCAGGCAAGAGGCAAAACCCTTCTCACTGAAATTCCCAGTCAGAGAGGAGAGTTCAGTCTGCATCAAAACCACAGGGTTGAGGCAGTCTGTGTGCCAACAGCTGAGGGTACTGCCTATAGTCCAGACATTTCCTAGCTCCTACTGTCCAGAAAAACTCTGGATTACTCTAGAATCAAAGGTATTTTCAAGCCTGCAATAAACAAGTGACAGCTGAGAAGAAGCAGGCACACATCTTTATGTGCAGAAAACTGGACTCAGCTTATACTCTGCACAGCAGTGTAACTATATGAACTGTACCAGATCTGGAAACAATAATGTTCTCTATCCAGATTCAAGGTTTCAAAGGTGTTAAGGGACTTGACTGACATTGATTACACTTGGGGTTAGATGAACAAACGAATACACATCAATTACATGTGTATGCCAGATGGGTGCAACTCTGAGTTCCCAGAAAGAACTGAAATTCAGAGCAATGATGGCAGGTAGGAAAATAACTCTGGGTACCTTCTTAATTTTTCTTTGTTGTTAACTATAAAACATGCCTGTTTTTAAAATAAAGAAAAAGAACCCATACAACAAGAGTAAGGACAGCACCCAGCCCTCATATCTGATGCATTGGTGATGGTGTAGGGGATGTTAGTACAGCACTCAAGAGCTGTGCTTGGGCTCAGAGTGAGAATGTTTTGATTTTCTGTGAATGTGAGACCAAACACACAGGGAAGAAGCTTGGAAAATCTCAACAAGCAAATTAAATCTCTAAGGTGTGAGCATCATTCACCCATACTGTATTCAACATCAGGCATAAAAATGGACTATATGTTTATTTTCCCCCAAATTCTTCTTTGAAAGAACAGCAAAATGTGTGTTATGTTTTTTAAAGAAATGTCTGTGTAACCATAACAACAAGTTCATCAATGGAAAAAGTACATAATAAATGGCTTGTTATTTCGACTCTTTTTTGAGACAGGTCATTAGAAACTTCATTTGTCTACGCAGATTGCACTTATTCAGCTATATTCTAATAAAATGCACATTGCTTTCAATAAAGGGAATGCATTTGCTATTGATGTGCTATAAACTACTATACAGAGAGGTGTTATTATATTCCTGTGTAATAACAAGCCAATTACAGTGATCAGCAAAACCTTTACAATAAAGTCAATGCACGAGGAGTGATTATCATAATGCATTCTAACTGTTCAGTACCATAAATGCTTTGCAATTAATTGTGGAGCGTATCTATAAATGTATTATTAATGCTGTATAAAAACCCATTGACAAGCAACTTTTACACTAAAAAAAAAGATACTGGGATTGTTATATGTCCCTGAGTTCACCTAGGAGGTTGAGATGTATTTCCAAAGGTAGGATTTTTTTATAGGGTTACATTTTTTATTTCCTCCACTCTTCTCCTCCTACCACTTCTTCCATTTTTGCCTTGCTATTGAAAAAAGTCCAAATATCACACTGCGGTGTGAGGGCCCTCAATCACTTGATTTTTGGCCCTGTATCGATCATTCTGGGCACAGCTACAGGCTTCCACTGGTGTCTTAACCCTATGGCACTGACAGCCTGACATGCACGAGTGCCAAAGGCACTAGCCACAAAAAATGAGCAAATTAAAGCATATCACAACCTAAGCAGGTAATAAAAGAAAGGCGTGAAGGAGAAGATAATCAAAGTTACATAACTGATCAAAAGTTTTGTCTTAGCAAGAAGCAGAACTGATATCAAAACCTCAAGGCAATAAGCATAAGCTCACCAATCTCTCCCCAGGCTCTGCTCTGGTCTCTCCTCCTTCCTGTCAGTAAATTGTTAGGTTACAGATGCTTTATGAAAAATGTGCAGTGTGATTTTGTTTTATTTTTTTTTTCTTTTCCTTTTATTCCCTTGATTTTAAAAGGTTGTCCTTAGGACATGTGCTAGAACACAATGTCCTGTGGATCTTTTCCAGTTCCTATTGATGGGCACACTTCCATCGATTTCAATCACGATGGAAAGGGCAGACGTGAACAAAAGTTTGATGTCCCTTATATTCTTTCAGCAGTTGAGTATGGAATGGAGCACATCAGCCTTCAGCAGAGTCATCAAATATCAAACACTACACATGAGGATCTGCCGGAGCCTTTTTTCTCCCCCAGAACTGAGTTTTACCAGAGAGCGGAAAGCATGAATGGGGTCACCCAGGGCTACTTTGAATTAACTGATGCATTTGCATGCTGGTACATTCTGTCTGCTTGAAAATAGAGCCTTCTGAGGACAACAGGGTGTCAGCTGTCAGTAGGGTCATGCAGTCCTGAAATTCCACAATAAACCAAGAGATTTTCGTTTCCCATTGATGTAATCAGTTCCACAACCAGCTACAGCTAGAAAGAGAAGATTTTCATGAGAACTAAAATGCTCTTTCTAGATGAAGTTTATCTTAGGCCTAAAGGAAAAACACCACAGATTTTAACAGATGTTCAGACCTGAAATAAAATTCAATGGACATGTTCTCTTTGAACTCAACAGCCTTGGATATTGTTGTAGAAAGATGCTTAACACACAACAGGGTCTAAAGCTCGGGTTTACTTTCACCTGAATTGGCAGAAAGGAAAACTGTTAAAATCTAAATGAGTTTTTTGATCCTGCCCTGGACCTTATGCTTTCCTATTCCACGGGAAGGACACCAGGACATATAGGACAGAAGAGTCCAGATTGATGCTCAAGACTGTAGGATGCCTTAAGTGGCTGTTGTGGTCCTGGGTCCAGCTCTTTCCCCAGCTTTTGACTATACAAACAGACTGGTAAACATGTTTCAAGGCATTGACATCTCTCCTAGTACTATAGCATGTCCAACAGCCAATCCTCAGGAACGCCACCCTGTCAGTGACACCGAGGTTTTCTGCTGGTCCTGACATTTCCCCAGCCTCTAAGGCAAGAAACCTGCCTCCCAGTTTAATATCAAAGTCTTTTCTTAGGTTCTTGTTTTTTCTTTTTTTTTTTTTTTTTTTCCTTTGACTCACGAGCTCATCTCCACTTCTGGTGGATTTTTTAACAGAATATTAGTTTATTTTTAAACAGTCATTCCTTCTCTTTGCCCTTCACACAGAGATAGTGCAACTCATTATCAGTGGATAATATTGGATATGCAATTAATCAAGAAAAAATATTTAGGTTTGGGTGTGATGGTGCCTCCGGGAAGAAGGGTCAAAACCAGCTGATAATGCTTGGGACAAACCTCTGGAGGAGGGCATGTATGAGACTTAGGAGGAGGATTTCACATGGAGTTAAAGATCACCTTTCAAACTGCAAGGAATGACAAGAAGGGAGAGGGATGTTGTTTAAACTGTTGTGCACACCAAGGGAAAAAATGGGAATATGAGACCTAGGTGTGGTAAATGTTTTTTCTAGAGGTCTTGAGTCCAGACACCACAAAATGTGAAGAGAGGAGCTGTTGCTCTCCAGCTAGTAGTCAGCATTGCCATTGCAATGTTGTCAGTGAAGGCTGGCATTCCTGTGTTGTGGGACTTTTGCAAGTTCCTGTCTGTGCCATTCTCTACCTCAGCTATAGAAGATCAAGTTGCATCATATTGTGCTCATGATGATGTTTGAAGAGTTAATGGAGCTGTGAGAAGGGAGAACATTATCTGCTTCCCTAGATTGTTTCCCAGTGTTGCCTGCTAAATGGGCGTGGAGATAATAAAAGAAAAAAAGATGAGCAGTTCAAGAAAAAGCTGTGGCAAACCACATAGAGGTGGGTTGTGTGGATTACCACCTCAAAACTGGACATTCCCTCAGCCTGCTCTCCAGGTTCTGGGTTGGGAAGTCTTTTAAAGAATCTCAGCAAAAGCAGAAGATAGGGAACCACTGGTAAAGTTTCTTCCACAGAGGTTGATGTTACAGGCAACATGTGGCTCAGAAATAAGGAAGACATGAGAATTACAAAGGTACAACTCCAACATGTTTATACCCCAGATTCAGGATTTCTTGGGTGCCGCCATAGCCCAACATTCAGCAGAGGAGAAGAGATGATGATGAGCTCTGTCAAGATTGCTCTCTCCTTACTTACCCTTTTCTCTCTTCTTCAGACCTTTCTGGCCTGAAGGTCTAAGCAAACAAACCTACTCTTTACAAAGGGCTTCCAAGGAAGAAGGAAATCATCCCATGCAGCATTGTTATACCGGTGTGAAGCCAACAAAACTGAAAGAAACCACCCTTGCTTGACTGCAGCTCCTAAATAGACCTGGATCTGGCTGGTACCTGTGTAGGAAACCTCCTGAGAGGTTTTGACCATCTACACAAGCCATGGAATTCTGATCAGTTAATGTCAAAAAATTACTGGGACCTTGGGCTGTGTTTGTCACAAACTACCTTGCCACCTGCAGCAGAGAGCTAGTGAGCTAGAAAAGACCTGGATGAAACAAGAATTAGACTTTTGTCCCAAATGCAAATAGAGCTTAGAAACTGTGGAGAGGCCATTCTGATCCCATCATTGTTACTAAGCTGAAGGCATAAAAAGAAACAGGTCATAGTGCATGAGCAAGGCATCACTGTTTTACTGTTAACTGTAATGGAGTTCTTGAACATTTTGCTCTGAATCTGGAATAAACCATAAACAAACAGATAGATTCAGAGCCTGCAGGTCAAGTAACGGGTAGAGAAATGCAGCAAGTTTGTTGAAATATGAAGTCCAAGCCTTCTAGCTACCAAACAGCAGACAAAAAACCAGTTAATTTGCCTCCCTCAAACATCCACAAAAACAATCTACCTGAAAGCATAAACACAGATAGAAGCTTTACTAGATTTCTTGCATGCAGAAAGCACTGCAATATGATGCATCACAGCCTCTCCTGTAAATCTCCCAACACCCTCTCTGCAGGACACTGAACCCTAAACTCTAAATCACTTTCTACTTTTCCTTTCTATTTTCTTTAGTCCAGGAACCTTCTGTTTCTCTTCCACAAGATGCTGGAGGACCTCAAAACCCACTGTGAAGTGCCTCTTGGTAGTGACATTAACACTGGGTCTGGGCAGCACACCATGTGCATCTTTGCATGCCTTCCTTTACAGACTTTCCTCTGTCCTTTGAGAGGAATGTGGAGCAGTGGAGCATCTAAGCATTGCTAACGGACTGCAACTAGAGCAGCAGGAGAGTCCTTTCCTTTTAAAAAATGTTACTGCCTGTACAACATAGTGGGACCTCAGGGCTGCGTTTATCATAGGTTAACCCTGCCAGCTGCAGTGAGAGTTGTCTAGTGAGAGCTGGAGATATTGTGGATAAAATAAGAAATGGCTCCAAACTTTTGCCCCAAACCACAAAACAGACTTGAAGTCTTTCTCTGAGTTTGAGAAACTTTAAGACATGGATATCTATGGGCTATTTTTAGAGCTGTACATGAGACAAGGAACCAAGAAAAAACAACTTCACCAAGATGAAAATAATAGAGAATTCTAACAGTTTAATTGGGATATGTCATGTTCAAAATTTTAATGTGGACTTATAACTTACATCTCTAAAAATATGTAGGAATAACTAATCTCTGGCAAAATAACTTCCATATAGCGAAGTCAAAATTTGACCAAAACAAAGGTCAATGAGAATTTTTAAGATATCCTTAATAAAGCTAGAATTACACTGTGATTTTTCGGAACAAAATAATGAATTGTTCCCTTTTTATCATGTTCTATCAATTCCACTACACCTAAAGTCTCTGTAAAATCTCAAAGGACTCTGACTTTCTGATCAGGCATTTGAGGCTTCATGAAGTATTTTGTGGAAGGAGTAGCCCTATGAAACATTTTGTAGCTTGACTATACAACACATATGCACAAACAGGATGGAATGTAAATTGCAAAATTTTCCCATTAATTTTGACTGTTTCCCTAGAGAAATATATTGAGGACACATTCATTTCTAGTTCCTGTAAGATTAGGCAAATGTAAATAATGACAGTTTTTGTTGAAAAGTTTTTCACTCTCTGTCTTGCTCCAATATGGAGATTAACAAAAAAAAATAACAAAACAGGCAAAGCTAATAAGAGGCTCTCAGCATTTCCATTTTGGAGGGTTGAGTGTAATTTGTGCCAAGCAACATTTTGAATTCTTCCTCAAACCTAGATGGCCTGATACTCTAAATTCTTGTTCACACACACTAAATGATAACATGCTATTTTGGTTCAACCAAGAATCAGTACACGGGAAGGGTTAAAGACTGACAAAATCCAGACTCCAGAAGAACAACAGGAAAAAGGACTGAGCAGAATCTGAGTGAGGGAGAAAATAAATTTGGGATTCTCATCACCTTTTAACTGTGCCAGAACTTGCTGGAAAATTCAACGATTAATGTTTTAGCAAAATGCAAGTATTTGCTCGTAAGTAAAACACAATATCACTTCCTCAAGAATACTGCTCACGACTTTCAGTAAAAACCTCCTTGCAAACTACAGTTTCAAAGAGCACTGCATTCTTTCATTATCATGGTGGTCTGGCACCAAAATTCCTCATCATTCAGGAGATAGAGGTGTATTCAGAGCGTGGACTTTGGGCAGACCAAAAGACTCGTGCTGTGCAGAAGAACTCCTTTGTCTTCCAAGCCCCCCTCTTCCCTCATGTCCCAACCCAATACTCGGACAGGGTATAATAAGCTACAATTTAAGTTTCTTTGTTGTTGAAGTTGACCTTTATCTTGCAGCCCTAATGAAGTCTTTTGATGTGCTCCTAAGATACACGGCCTCCTTTTTAGCATTCTGTTTGCAGAGCCTGCTTTAACCGGTGGGCTCTTGAAGAACGTAAGTTTTCATACAATGCCTCCCTTGGGTGCCGATTGTTCTCTTCTCCCATAGTTGCCCTTGAGTCATGCCGTCCTGAAACATCACCAGCCCAGAAGCAGCTTGTCAGTGGGGAATTAGGACAACGTGTCTTTCACACCAATGATGAGCACACCCGCTTGGCCTCTGCATTGTGACCACCACCGACAGAAGCAATATGGGAGCAGACTGGATGGGAAAAGATGAGGTTTGTGCAAGATGGGGAGATAATTAGCTAAAACACAATAGGGAGGGAACCACTGGTGTGACGGATAATGTGGAATCAAACTGCCACTGGAGCCCTTTGCAGTTCAAACCACCATCCCTTAAAGCAGCTGCTCTTAGCAAAGGAGTTTGAAAACCCTTCCCAGAAAGCCAGGCATGTGTTCTCTATTACTGATTTGCATTTAAAAAAAAAAAAAAAAAAGAGTGATTGGGAGCTACATACCCTGTAGGCGCACTAAGCAAATTGGCCAGCCTAATTATTATTTTTTTGGTATGTCTAATTAAATAGACAAAAGGCCCTCCCTTAACTCTCGCTGTTGGCACGAGCTCCACTGGAATGTGCATAATGTCCCCTCATTTGCCCAGGCAGCTGAGCCTTTCCCTTTTCCCCTAGGAGACTGGCGTTGACAACCGCCCATGGCTTACCCAGTCCTACTCAGACACAGCCAGATCATCAGATAGGGAGGGAAAAGGGGGAAATTGACCTGGTTCTGCTAAAAACTACTGGACAGTGCTGCACAATGTGATATGCCTTTTTTGCAGGTTAGAAATATGCCGTGGTCCTTCAAAGCAGAACTCGCCATCCCAGATCGCATCAGATACTTTCTGCCCAGTATTGGCCAAATTCCCTCAAATTTTCTTTAAGGGGGGGCTCTAAAACTGCAGTATTTATCCCTGAGATTTCTAGTGTTTTCCCAGCACTCAGTTCCTCTCCTTCTCTGCAATTACATGGCACCACAGCCCTTCCTTACAGAGCCTCTCTCAACCTGCTGGTTTTGCCACTCCATAACACCATCCCTTTAACTACAAGCTACAGTCTTCCAATGACTTGAGTCACTGGAGAGTTTCAGCCTCACACTGACACAGTCAAAGCCTCTGGAATCCACAGCTTTCAAATAGAAAGAGAACATGGTGTCTTCTCTCTGTGAGGCATTTTACTCCTTTTAAGTAGTTGTTGCTGGAGATTTCCACAAATGCCAGCACAAAGATAGTCATCTCACAAATGAGGAAGAGTTTATATTTATGGTGGAAATTGAAAAGTTTTCAGACATCTAAGAGCCACATCATTACTAAATGACAAACCTTACTCCCACATTTATCTGATGCATAAGCACTAGAGGTTTTTATTGCATAGATGAGGAAAAGCCTCTCTATTTTTTCCCAAAGAGATAGGGATAGAGAGGAAAGAAACATGTCATTATATATGTGCGTGTATATATATAAATGTACAGATACAAGAAAAAAATAGTGGATGGTAATTTATCCAGCATAACAGACCATCTCACACTTTCTCAGTGAGCTCTGTGTTTGATCTGACAAACAGACTCCTATTAGAAGAGTACGGTGAAGTATCACCACATCAGTTCAGGTTGAAAACCTTTTACAGGAAACGCCTTATCACTGGTGATCTATTGAACAATCACTTAACAAAGCCTTCCAAATCCACTGTGCAGGATGGAAAAGCAAAAGACCAGCTCCTGATTTCAGCTACACCTGTGCAAATCCTGAATAACTCCCTGGGTCTGAGAGAAGTCTTCAGTTTCCACAACAGGTTTATCCAGATAAGCTGATACAGGTGCAGAAAACTCTACCAGCTCAGAATTTGCTTTTTCCAAAAGCAGAATTGCTTCAGTGCAAGCAGAAACAACACGGTCAGAGAAACCATAAAATATCTGCTTTATCTTAACCAAGTTAAACACCTCTGCAGCTCAGCACAATGTAGGTCTGAAAAAACCCACATTGCTGTCACTGCTGCTAAACTTTGTTAAGTCAGTGCCTGATGCTTCACTTCTTAACGAGGCAGTTATTTGTTTCTCAGGCAATCGCTGGCACCTGCCTGCCTTTTAAAATCAAATAATAATTGAATATGAGGAAAGTGAGATGAAGTAAAGGAGATTTAATAAAGAGAATCTTTGCTGCGGAGGGAATTTCTTTGGCAGTGATTACGTTACTAATTGATCAGCACATTGCCTGAGAGAAGCCAGAGACAACAATTATACTTAGCACTGTGGCTGAAAGCAATGCAGTCAACTACCTCCTCGGCTTTCGCTGTCCGCTGGTTTCACCTGGATCGGTCTGTTCATCTGCAAGGAAGAACAAAGAGAAACATGTAATTAATGGAGGAATCAAACATTCATATACAGAGGCTCGCTTTGTTTTTTTACCATACGTCATAATTAGCACCAGAATGTACTCCACAAGGTGGGGGGGAAAGCAATTAGTAAACAAAGAAGTAACCATGGAGCAAAGGCTGCTGCTTGGTCTGAGGTAAATAAATCAGTGTCACTCCATTTACCTGACAGGAGCTCTGTTGAATCACATTAGGAGAGGGATCTGACTCATTTCACACAGGTCATGAAATTTTAAACATAACTTTTAAAATTTCTAATAGTTTCTTCTGGAAACACTACTATGTGAGAGTAGAAGTGCCTTGTCAGAATATCAGGATCAGTGAGACTTTAATTGTAAAGATATCTTGAGGTTGGCATGATGAAAAGAAAATTGAAAAGTGAATTCCACTTCTACTGTTAGCTCAGTTGGATAGTCACCTGTAACATAGCAGACTCCATTTCACATTTGGGGAGTGGGGTTTGAATCTGATTTGTCTACATGCTGCAGGAGTGCTGGATACTGTGATTTTTTGGTGGAGTAGAGGACAGTATATATAAAATTTCTCCCTCTGTTACTTTTTCAGGTATGTTCTTCCTTTCTCACATCAGAATATAAATAAGCATAAAAACCTTGCCACTGTGCTGTGAATAGGACTTCTGTTATCAAAATTATCCCTTTGGCAGTCAACAAAAGCATCAGGGACCATCACTATCCCCAGAGCTGCTCACTCTCAGGAGGGCAACAGATGTCTACAATGGACTTCATTGGCAGTGCCTACATGATGTGGGTGTCTGATTAGCAGGGGTGAGGCTGTACCCCTCCTGTCAGTAGCCAGAGATGCAGATTGGATCAGAACCAGCTGAGATTTTAATCTGAAAACTCTTATTTGCCTCTTACTCCTTGTCACATACGCTGTGCAGAAGGACTATTCAAAATGTCTTTCTATGTGTGACCATGTCTGAGTGGAATGAAAATATCTTTTTGATTTTTCAACCAACAAAGTACAAGTTCAAACAAGTATCACAAGGAGCAGAAGGTCAGAAGACAATAGGAATCTCCCAACATATGTCTTCCCAAATAAAGTTGGATCACAAATTGGCTGATGAATGTCACAGGGTGCCTTCAGGGGATACTAGTCATTCCTTATTTGTGGCTAATCACAGTTGGGTAGCAAGGCCATTAGTTTTACTCTTCCTCCCCCCCCCCCGCCCCCCTTAATTCCCTCTTTTTAAAATTTTTTCTTTATTTTTTTTTTTTGAAAGTAGTTCATAATAACTTGGATTTATTCTAATTGCTCTGCACACATATTTAGTAATAACAAGTTATCAAGCTGGCTGACAAGTAGGTTAAGATGATGAAAACCCTAGCAGATCCTGCTGCACTGTTGTCTCTGGAGGAAAATGTACTTATCCATAAACTGACTACAGTTAGACTCACACTCTGGGAGAGAAGGATCAGTGGTTCCAGACACTACTGAGCAGTTTCTGCTCTACTAAAACCAACAGAGGATCTGGTACCAGATAAAGCTTGTATCAGCCCCTGCTTCTGCAGCTATAAAGACCCATCACTCACATAGGTATCACAAGATATTAGCAGGGCCAGAGGCAATATATTTAGCAGCAGCAGGACAGACATCCTGCCATAGGGCTCCTGTAACATGTAAGCAGTTAGCTATTACAGACATTTAAAGATCTGACATCACAGAGATGAGGAGGGTAATTTATGTCATGTAACTCCAAACGTACAAAAACTGTAATTTTAAGCCACTCTTAAGCTGGCGTCTGAAATGAAAAGGATGTATGGTCTTCTGAAGTGCCTGTTCCTCTCTGGTGATCACAAAGATAGTCTGTGCATCTAGGTGACTTTCACCTTTATTGGACTTATGCCAGATAAACCCCATCTTGGCTCTCATGTGCAGGATAATGAAACCAAATTGCCCCGTTACTTCCCTCAGCTACTCAACCTCTGTGACTGGTTTGTGTTTGTAGCAGGTTGGTGTTGACACTGTCCACATACCAAGATCTGACTTTTGACACTTGCACTCCTGTTAAATATTATGGGTTCCTAATGTGGTCCTGATAGCTAATCTAACTCCTGTGGTCAGAGGAGGGTGGTCAGAGGCCCCTGGTGCTCACTCCACGGCAGCCAGAACCTGCATTCCAAGCAGCCAGCAGGAGTCATGGTAGACAGGAATTTATAGATGTGCAGCACACAGACCTTGAGAGACAAGGTCATGAATCCAAAATGGACACAGCCTTGTGACGCAGAACACCCCATAAATCTACCAACATAGGGGCTTATCTGAAGAATGTTAAAGTCTATGAAAATTCCCACTGAACTCGAGTAAGCTCTGGAGCCAATCTTTAGAAAAGCAAGACAGAGCTCTTCCCACTTGTTGAGTTGGATGTGATCAGCCTGCAAAAGGCAGAGAAGATCATCAGATTTTTTGGCAAAAATTAAAGGACACAAAATTTTGGGGGGGAGGTTGGTTTGTTTGATTGTTTTTGGTTTGGTTTGGTTTTTTGGGGTTTTTTTGGGTTTCTTTTGGATTGGGGCATATGAAAAAGAAGACAATCCCCAAGAGGGAAAAAAAAAAAGAGGAAGGGAATGAGCATCCAACAAAGGAACTAAAAACTGGGGGAATTAATAAGTAAAAGTCTAGTGTAATTTAATGTACACTATGATTTATACACTTGACAATTTCTTTACAGACCAGAGAGAAAGTGCTGCCTGCACAGAGCCCATAATACAAATTGAGATCATCTTGACATGAAAGACACCAATTATAGGGAGAAACACTGAGAGGAAAATAATTAAGTTTCCTCTCTCCATCTATGGAAATTTTTTTTTTTTTTTTTTTTTTTTTACACAGACACTCCGGGAGCAAGGAGCTGCCACAGGGACCAGAAAAAGGCTAAGTGGGGAAATAAAATGGTAGAAAGATGTAGCTTTCCCAGTCTGGGAAAATGCCTTCTTGAGGAGAAGGGAATTTAGAGCTTCAAGCTCCCTGTATATTCTTCATCTGGAAATTGCCATGGGTTTAATGAAATGAAACCAAAGCAGCCTTCTGCAGAGTTTTTGGGGGAATACTGAAATGGACATCTTTAATATCTGTCCTGTCATGATGTACCCTGCGAGTATGATAGAAGAAATCAGGCAGCAAATCTGAATTATACCACGGAAGTCCACATGGGATCATTGGAATTACAGATGTGGCTGTAAGATTTTTGTTGCACCCTGCCTATAGAAGACTTCAAAAGAGGTTTGGCAACATGAGAAAAGAACTGGGCAGGCTAAGCCAGCATTTGATCTAACAGATGGAGTGGATGTAATCTGTTAGGCTTTCCTCTAGGATGTGCTACACTTCTGTTCATTCAGCGGTCACTCTTTCCTCTGCCCATGGACCCTCTCTGTGCTCTCCTTTGAAATATGATCATGGTTCCCTATTCGGTATCATTCCTATTGGGCTGCCACTGCAAAAGAAGGATACTGTTTTACCATTAGTTAACCCAGAAAGTGTTTATCTCCTCTTTAGCCTCTCTCTCAATCTTTAGGACTTGACTAAAATTTTTTATTGTCTACATAACATGAAGATGCCTGACTTTGAGGAACCAGAATGCTCAATAGGTATGAAACCATTATAAATAAGGACAATGTGTATCCTCATTAATTTTTCAAAATCTTGTTTGGTCAAATATTTGCTTTGAAGTGCCTCCCTCAACAGCAATTTTGTAGCAAAGATGTGCTGAGAGCCACTGGGGCACAAAGAGGTTTAGGCAAGTGCCAAAAAAAATAATTTAGGTGTTTGGTTACATATGACAGACCCAGTTTTCCAAGAGGTGGCAAGCAGGTGGCAAAACAGGGGTTTATTCACAATTGTGTTCCCAGTGTGGACTCAGGAAAAGCCTGTTACTCATGCTCCACATCTGTACTAGGAACTATGGGTACTGGGTACCACTGCAGCTGTGAATCAGTCCCTTTCAGGAAGGGGGGGTTGTATGTCCTTTTCCCACAAGTGCCATAAATGTTTGGGTTTATGGAGAAGTCAGAACTTCACATGCATCACACTTCTCATTTTACTTTGATACTTTACACATTCATCTCTGCTGAAAACCGCCTTTACTATCACTTTTGCATACCTTGGACAAGATGATCCTACTTGTTACACTTCATACCCTTCAATTTGGTTTTTTCTTCCTTTTTTTTTTTTTTTCCCTAAAACCAACCCATTCAAATCATGCCAGATATCACCATCTCACACCAAATTGCCACTGCCCCACCTACCCCCACTCCAATTCTCCCAGCAAGTAGAAACACAACATCATTTTTCATGTCCAATTACAGCCACTGTGGTGCCACTGTTAAAAGACAGCGCAGGTACTCCTGTCAAAAAGGGTTTGAGTTACAAGAAGCGATGAATTATAGCAAGCCCTTTTTCAATTCTCCACAGAAATGAAATGTCAGAGCTTGCTGCTGTATTTTTCTCAGCACCATCAGCTACAGGCCACTGCAGGAATTAGACAGGGGACAGACGCTTTTCTGCATCATGATTTTTCTTTTCCTAAGGTTGTCGTTTTCTCCCCCACCAACCCTCTTCTTCTCCCTCTGGCTTTGATATTAATTTAGAGGAGGTAGAAGGATCACCTGGGAAAGAAGAGTGTGAAGTAGAGACAGCTGATTTCTCACCGTCTCCATCTTTCTTCTTCTCACTGTTCCTACTAGTCCTTTCTTTCTTTTCTCACTCCGTTTTTCATTGCTCATTAATATATCTGGTGTTTCTAGCCAAGACTAAGACTCTACCAGGCTTGGGAATGGACAAATGCAGAGATTAAAAAAAGAGGAAAAGGAAAAAAAAAAATCAAAAAGCATGGAGATATACTGAATAGCTTAAAATGTGATCTGAGATGGGAAGGAAAGGTGAGGAGATAAGGAGAGTACTGAAGATCACTGAAATGTCAGTTATGGTTAGAAAGAGTATATCCAAGCAGAAGAAAGCTATACCGGAGATAATCTGCTGATTATGCTTAAGGATTACAAAATTTCAGGAGAAAAAAGGTTATTCTAGAACTTATATGTTCTATAAAACTATAGAAGATGATCCTGGTAATCATTTGGATAATAACGAATAGCCTTTCCACCACTCCTTAGAGGTCTTAAAAAATTTGAATTCTCCCTGAGAACAGAATGGGTCTTTGATTTGTATAAAAATCTGTGATGAAAGAAATTCTGCTGTCCATATTTCCTGAAGTTCCCAAAAAGTGTAAAAAGTAGAGGTGCTACTCCACTGGCCTTCTGGGTGACTTTGGACACATCATTACCTCTTTCTTAGCTCTTTCTTCTCTACAATAAAGGTAAAGTTACCATAATGTACCATGAAGGTGGCTGATGAAAAAAAAATGTATCTAAAGTCTAGTGTTAAATAGAAAAGGGAACAATCATCCAGTTTTTTCTACACCTGAATTACGTGAACATTATGGGGGCAAATGACAAACTCTTTTTGCTCACTGATGTTCTGTTGTGTTTGGTATTTTTCAGGCAGCAGCCCCCTAAATCAATGCTGTGACCTAATCATGAAGAATAGGATGCTGATGTGAGTTAGGAGATCTTAGCAAATGCTTGTTGGGCACTACTGCATCTCTATAGATGCTGGTTAGCCTATTGGAAAACAAACCCCATCCCAGAGCAACTTCCTTCCTAAAAATGTTATGCGGTTCTTGACAATCTCATGGCATAGCTCAGATGTTAATTGGAGGTATGAACTGCTCTGAAATTTCCAGAAAACCTGTGTACTATGTTTAAAATCTCTCCACAAAGCACTAAGAGGAATTTCATTTTATCACTTCTGCCGACTGAGTCTGCCATGAGCCTGTTTTCAAATGTGCCAAGAACACAATAGTAATTCCTCTGAATTCAATACAGCAATTTATGTGAGTAAAGGTATTGGCAGGAATGTGTTTGTAGGACTGGGTCATAATTTTTAAAGCATTGAACAAAATCTGCCCTGATCGAGGGCCCTAAGGAAATGCAAAGTATATTAGTGTCAAAGTTGGAAAGGCCAAGAAAATCATCTACAATTGAATTGTGTATGTGTAATTGCAAAATTCAAGTAAATCACTCCATACCTGATTCTGAGTGACATAATTGAATTACAGTGATCTAAACTAGATAGCCATAAGCGTGAATCCAAAGCAATCTCCTCTCTCTGAAGAAAAACCACGAAGTCAAGGCTCAGGTTCAGGGAAATTTCTCTGAATGTTACAGAATAAGGAAGGCTGCTTCAACACAGGTTAGCTGCACGACCAGCCCCCGTATCTGTATAATTCAGCTGTAGTTCATAGAGCAAAAACCTGCTTCTATGGGAATAGAGGTAAGTGCTGTGTTTGCATGTATTGCCATGTAATTACACATTAACTACACTTACCATGGGCACTACAGATTGGTACAATGTTGGATTAAAATGAAAGACTAGGAAAAGGAAATATTTTAAAAAGTTTAGTAAAAAAAGAAACAAATCATATTGGTTTGCCTTGTGAGAATTACTCATTAGTAATACAACACATCTGAAATGACAATCTCAAACCTTGTCTGGGTAAAGGACTCTTAATTCCTCCCCATCACCCACTTCCCTGCCTGATGAGATATGTGTCACAGATGTGTACACAAACAGATGAGAAGACCTGAAACAGGAATGTGCGAGATATGAAAAAGAAAAAAACACATTGAAGGGTCTGACCTTTACAAATCAGTCCATGCTCTGGTGCCTACCCCTGAGAATGATTGCTACCGGCCATCCCTGCACTCTGAGGGCATTTTCTATATATCATATAAACCACATCGTAATCCATCTGTCTAACTATTGATTCATCTTTCTCCTTTTCTCCTGCGTATAGATGAACCTAGAGAGGGCTTCAGTTCAGTTTAGATTCACATGCACAAGCCTGTGGCTTCAAATACAAAACTCTCTCCCCATAGAACTCCCCATAGTTTAGGCTTGAGTTTGAAGAAACTGCTTATCTTGTCAATAGCCAAACAGAACCTTTCCAGTACAAATAACTCTGAGTTTGTCCCCAGGATAGCTGAGCATGTAGTGTTCAACCTTACAGTAGCTCTGGTTTTAAATGATGTGGGAAAGGGTAAAGGGAGAACTCAGTCCTCAGCTGGTTTGAGGACAAAGCACAGGATGTTTGGAACAAAGAATCATTTTCCAAAACAAGAGAGACAACACTGCCTTTTTTTTTTTTTTTTTTTTTAGTATTTATATCTTATGAATATTGTTTCCTGTGCAAATCTGCATGTGAAGGAGACAGCAGGAGATCCCCTTAAAGCTTTGGGCAGTCACACAGTAAAAATGATATTTGAAAGGTCTATATTCACTGTGCCTCCTCACACACAGTACCTCAGTGACCTGAGGTACTGGTGCCCTGATCATCCAGATGGGTATTTATTGCACTCATCGATCTTGCTTGGCTCATGTACTTGACCTTTCCTCCCTTGAAAAGAAGGGGGTCTTCTGGATGACGACTTTACCTTGGGAAATGAGTCTGTAGTCCAAGACCCCTTATGCATGTGAGAAGTCCTAGGACATTTAGTGAGTACGCTCCAGCAAGTAAAGAGTCTCAGGACTGGCCCACTGTTTGTTCTAAGCTATATAAAAGGGTCTATTTGTCTATGTATCCTGACAGCAGAGGTATAACTCTTGAATGGACATTCTGCTCATTAAATCCAGTTCCCTGCTGCTACCATGAGCAACCACAATGTGAAATTCTGTTCATAAACACATCAAATTCTAATACAAAACTAAGTCAATCTTTTTTTGTCCTTTCCCCCCTTCTTCCCTAATATCAGTAGGGATAAGCTTTTCCACAATCTCATCTTTCTTCTAATTTCCCTCTTGAGTTTATTTCGAGATAATTTACATCCAATTTTAAAATGTGCCCCAAACACCTTTTATCTAAAATCATTCTTCTCAATTCCTAACTTTTTCTATTAGCTGACTCCACATGCATTGAGTAGAAAGCAACCTCATTCTCTAGATATTTTGATACCAAACTCCTTCAGGACAGAGCAAGAGCATAGCCATAGAATCAGAGAATTGTTAATGTTGGAAAAGATCTCTAAGATCACCAAGTCAGCTGTTAACACGGCACTGCCAAGTGCACCACTAAACCATGTCCCGAACTGCTACATCTATAAGTTTTTTGAACCTGTTTAGGGATGGTGAGTCCCCCATTTCCCTTGGCAGCTTGTTTCAGTCCTTGACTGCCCTTTTGGGGAAGAAATTTTTCCTAACATCCAAAACCTCTCTTGTCATAACTTAGGCCATTTCCCCTTGTTCTTCACCGACCAAGACAGCCTTAGGCTAACTGGCATGAAGCCTTAGACTACTGAGAATGGCTAATAAGTTAATGCACACAGAAGGCATCACAGAACTTAAACGAGTGATGAGAACGTGTGCTGAGGGTCCTGGTTCAGTTTTGCAGTGTGTGCTTAGCTCAGGCGTTTGTGCTTGTAGGTCTGTCTCTGCCTGCAGTGCCTAGGTGAAAGCCTGCCCTCAGACCCCACATCTGAGTTTTCTCACAGATGCTCTCAGTGTTAGTCTGTTGCTGTCTGTTGGGAAGGTAGGGTGTTCTCTGCATATGGGACACGTCATGGGCACATAGAGCCCAGAGGACTCTTCGGCACAGACGTGAGGCCAGAGAGACAGATGTATCCCTGAAGGCATTACAGACATAACCCCTGTTCCCCCACTAAGAGATGAACATCTGTCTCGTCTTTTCCTTATCCTGAGCCCATGACCTCTGGCTATTGGCACTTCCCTGATGTGCTCTTCACTCTCTAGGCTTTATCTCTTCTTCTGAAGCAAGACCCAAACATTGCCTTTGCCACTAATGGTTGCTTGGCCTGACTCTACAGACTTTAGGCAAGGCCAAGCTCCATTGACTTCGGTGCTTTGATTGTAAAAAGAGATTGGCCACTGTCCATCCAAGAAGATTAGACCTTCTGTGCTTGTAGCTTCATATGCCTGGCCACAAAGATAAGAACCACATCCAGCCCTTTTGCCCATGGAGAAATGCTTTCCACAGCACTGCCATTTAACAAACAACTGAGTAAGCAGCGTAAATTAACTAGCTGCTTTCACCCACTGCCAGGCCCATGAAATACAGGCTCTCTCATTGATCTAAATGTGTAGGTAGCCTCAGAGCATGACTTAGAACACAGCCTCCACAGGAACTGAAAAAGGCTATCACCAGGCTAAGACTGGAAGCATGGTACCCATGCTACCCCTTGGTACTGGGCTAGACCCACTCTGAGACAGGAAGTGGTTTCCCCCCACCACTGGTCATGCTTTCAAAGGTAATGTGTTTACTCTCTTCCTCCTATCCTAATTTCCTTTCTCCCAAGGGTTAAAGTCATCTGTGGGGTGAGTGTGCTGCAGTATAACAGAGAGCACTCCATTACCTCAGTCCTGAACCCCAGGAGGATCAGATCTAAACCTATTCCAAGCAAGATGCTGCAGCATTTCTAAAGATAAGAGTTTCTTTCTCAAGGTGTATCCCTATCCTATACAGGTGGTATGGTTGCGCTCTCCTTTCAGTTCTATTAACAAATATAATCTAATTATTTTAAGATAACCTGAAACAAGTCCCATTTGAGCAGAAAAAACCCCAGCAGCCATGCAACCTTATCCACTGATTTCTCTAAACTGGTTTGAAATCACACCTCAAAGTAGATGTGTGAATACTTCGTCTGATCATAAACCCCTTAGCTGTGCACTGGATCAGGGCTGCAGCTCCTGAACTGGAAAATAAAAAGTAATTTTACAAAAAAGAAAACAAACAAGGAAAGACTCAGAGAAGGAATAAGACTATCTTAATCTTGATAGTACCCCTTTAAAGAAAATCTTCTGCAAAAGGACTTAGAGCACTAAATTTTTCTTCTGTCCTCCTTCACAGCTAGGAAATGCATACTGGTTGTGATTTTAAGCCCATCCAGCTGCTCAAATTAGTCCTCAGTTCCTAACAGCAAATGAATAAACACAAGCTGGAACCTTGCAAATTATAGTAGAGCCTTCAAAAAGAAGGGAAAACAAAATTCCCAAACATTTCTTGAATAGGGTAAACCATGGAACACTTTAAAAAAAAAGACCCAAACAAAATCAATGAAACAAAACCCCACAATCTTTCCAGATTCGAGAAACTCAAGGTTAGTGCAATTCTCTTTACTGGTTTCAGTCCTTACAGAATCAGACCCTCCAATGCAAAATGAGCTACCTCTCACTCCCATCTATGTATAACTGGTATCATCTGGTCCTATGTTTTGACAATTATCTGTAACATAATTAGCAGACTTATGAGCTTTGCTGATTAATTATGCCATCCTTCAAAGTTGATCTGGGTACTTACAATAAACAAACACCCTGGTTGGGTAACAAAGGTGATTTTCTGTGTTTGTTCCAGCCAACAAAGGCTAGCAAGCTCATTCTACTATGGAGGGATGTGGTCAGAGACTCCCAGATATTCACTTCTGAACTGTCATTCATGTGGAGCTACTTCTCTTCTGGTCCTTGACCACACCCTGACTTCCCCCCTCCTGAATGATTAAATATTTCCTCTCTGCTGAGAGCTGTCCAAAAAAACTGGTGTCTGATACTAATGCATCACTGATGCTTTCCTACTCCAATTATGCATAAACATTGCCTTTCTTTCTTTTCCACCCTGAACAAACACTTTTTTTATTTCTTTTCTTTTCTTTTTTCTTTTTTTTTTTTTTTTACATCAACATGTACCAAAGCATTAAACAAGACATTCCATTAATTTCTTCATCATCATAACTTAAGCCTGGGACATACCCTTTAAATATTCATTCAGCTATGAAAACTGGGCATTAAAATTTTAATAATGTCAAGCTCATTTGAACTGAGCTCCTGGGGGACTATTACGATACAATTAGAATAAATATGATGATTGATTTGGTGGAAAGGTTCACCTGTCCACATCTGTTAGTGGCCGGAAGCAGCATGCCACCTCTGGCATCACAGCCCACAGCTCCAAGTTATTTATTCCCTTCCTCATCAACCCCATTTGCTTTTCACTTGCTTGCAAGCTTGACCCCCTCACTTCCTTGCACAGCATGTCCAGCTTGGACAAAGCTGGAAGAGGCAAACCAGAGAGGTGTTGTTGAGAAGCGACAACTCATCCAACTGCATTTTCCTCCTTCCTTCCTTCCCCTCCTTGTGCTGTGGCACTTGATTAAAGAGGGAGCGCTGATCAGAGACACGAGAAGTTCAGCTATAAACTTTCCGGCGGTCGTAGCCATTAACCTTTTGCAGTATGAGTCTGAACTCCCAGGGTCTGATGCTCCTGGGTAGATCGGTAGCAAGCCTAAGCAACACTGACATGTTTGAAACAGCGCGGAGGAGAACAAGGCTTGCTGCTTCTTAGCAGCATCTTTCCTAAATCACAGCAGAGAAACAGTCTCAAGACGTGATGCTGAGAGTAAAAAAAAAAATAAATAAAAAAATTGCAGAGAGGGAAACCAAGCAAGAAATCACACTACTTAAGGAACCTTCTGTTTCAAACTCAGGATGTTTTTGAATACATAGAGAGATAATTAAAAAATTTTGGTCCACTGGGTGCTGAGCATATTTGAAAATTTGGGCCAGATTGTACTTTCTCTCTCTTGCAGTGTGAATTGGGTGCTACATGGTGTAAATATGAAAGGAGATAAAATGGAGCCATCACCACTGAGAACAATCGTAGAGTTTGTTTTGTTTTTTTTTTCCCCTGTCATCTACTTAAAAAAAACCTACTCATTAATTCTTTGAATAAGGGTATAATGTATTTAAAGGTAACCCTCCTCTAGCCCTGCTTACAAGCACTGCCAGTGTTTCTGGCTTTTGGGGTTTTACCATCAGTCTCCTGACATATGGTGCTTTCCTTAAATCCCCAACTTCTGGACCCTAGCAACTTTTTAACAGGAGTTTTGATTCCAGAATAAAAGACAATTTTTAGTGCTCAAAATATAGCTCAAAGAAAATGAATACATGAAAATAAAATATCTCTTATTTATATTAACATATCATCCATGATAGCTTGAGATAATTTATTACTGATGCATCTTTTCAGTAGGTAACAGTAATTATTAGAAGCATTATTTGATTTTCACTGTTTTAAGCTGTTTTTATTCCTGTCTGCATTTTGCTTAAAGCAGATACTTATCCTAAAGCTGTCATTTTCTTTTTCAAATTCAAATCAAGTCCAGTTCCTGTGCCTATTTATTGTCTCTGCTTCTGTATAATTTACTTTTAATAATAGTTTTAACTTATTAACTTTTAGTAATACTTTTGTATTATTTACTTTTACACCCCTCCCCCCAAATAAAAAAGTTTTAAAATAAACTCAGCCCATTATGCATTACAATATGGAGATATGAAAGGTGATAATGGTCACTTGATGTTGATTTTCTCAGAAGGAAAACAGCAATTTGGGAAGTCTACTTACTGTGAACCCACGTTGTGGAAAGATACAGCCTTGTACTCTTTTACAAAGTCTATTACCTATCATCTTCTTCCCCACTAAGTTTACCCCAAGGAAAAAGGGGTTAGACAGTAATCTTTATCTTCAGCGCCCATTGTGAGGATTAATTAGATATTATTCCTACAAAATTGTGAAGTTCTAAAATGCTATATAAGCTCTCAGTGTTATTATAACGTGCCATACCTTCATAACGTATACCACTGCAATATCACCCCTTGGTTGTTCAAGACTACAGAACTGCTGCTTCTAATTGAGTTAATGGCTTCATAGGTTGGTAATTTAATAAAACAGACTGCTTAAACCAGCAAGGTTTTGATTAAATGGGGTGTGTGCAAAGGGGAATTTATATTTGTTAGAAGCTGCATAAATCCAAGGTATCAAGGCGCAGATAATGCCTGTATATAGTCAGTTATACAGAAAAGAAGGAAGGACAGAGCTGAAAGACATGGAATCACAGAAAATCTTAAACTGGAAGGGACTCATAAGAATTATTATGTCCAAATCCCTGCTCCTTGCCGGGCTACCTAAGACTGGTCCGTTTGACTAGGAGCATTGTTTAGATGCTCCCTGAACTTGGATGCTCGGGTGAGCCTGTTCCAGTGATCCACTCAGACAAGAACCTTTTCCTAATGTCCAGGCTGAACCTCCCCTGATGTAGATTTATTGAATTTCCATGTCCCTGTCTCTGGTGACCAGAGAGAGGAGATCAGCACTCCCATCCTCTGCCCCTCCACGACAAAGTTATGGTCTGGTGTCATGTACAGCTGTAGTCAGATATTTTGGGCTGGTCTCAGCGGTATGCACAAATAAGCAATGGTGTGCACATACAGATAAGACTCTGGGCTTCTGCCACTGCTCACAGAGACAAGGAGGCTCTACCCTAGGATATCATGCACCTTGCCTGATTTTAGAGAGAAACTCTATTGTTTCTTTCCAGATGTCTCTGCCCTCTAATTTAGCTCTAATAGTGGAAGAAAAATTGGAAAACTTTGTAGGCTGGGGGGAATGATCCTATTTGCTAAATGGAAAGTCTTAACTTGTACGGAAATCACAGGTATTTCGTGAAATTGCCATTCTGAAGCAAGTGCCTGGCCGTGCCCACGCAGAGGAACGGGCTGCTTGGAGACCTCCAGAGGGAGCTCTTGGCTGCCTAAATTTAAACAACTAAATTATGCAAACCCAATTTCCTAGATGGAGAAATTAAGGATTTACTCCGGGAAGCCTGCTTCATTAGGTACTTAAAATGTACTCAAAAGTTAGTTACTTCAGTACACAGACTGGATCGCACCTTTGACTCCAGTGATTGCCTGTCTGCAGTGATTTTGGACTGCGGGAGCAGCTCCAGGTGCTTCCACTAAGTGCTGGAGTCAGTAGCAAAAAATTGCCCTGAAAAGAAAGGGAAAGAATCCCTCCCTCTTGACACTCTTCTGTGCTGTAAGTACCAGGTCCTAGCTGCTTCTGTACCATGGGTCAGTGCCACTGAGAGCTAAAATTTTGTTTTTGCATCATCTCTCAAGAGCTCCAAGTCAGGCAAATCTGAAACCAAAGCAATCCTTTCTTTCATCCAACTGACCCTGAGAAAACAAAGAAGGCCAGGCACAGCTAGCCTGGCTATTCTGTACCTAAAGAACACTACCCACAAAGCTAACGAGAAGCTTTTATGGCTGTTGGTAGAGCACTGATAGATAACAAGGAACAGGTCCAAGCTGCAAAGTTTCGTCTATAAGAGGCTGGGCAGAAACTTTCTATAATAAGGGCCAGTCATAAAATTCAGATGCTGACACAAACACTGGCAGTTTAGGAGGGCATATGGCAATTGTGCTAGTGGCTGGGCTTATACCTTGTTGAGAAATCTGGCTCAACTAAGCAGTTACTGACTCACATCTTTATCTGACCCAGCCAAGCTCACCAGGTCAGATGTGTGCACTTCCACAGGCCTCCATTCAGGAACAGGAAGGTGTCGGGGTTTCATCAGAGATGGTACTTGGGGAGGGTGCCTGATGGGGGAGATCCAACCACATGACAGGAACCACGAACCCTGAGAATGTTTTCCAGCAGGGGGACCGACACTTTGTGGCTCCAAAGGAGCTGATGTCAGCACTTCAGGGGGGAAGAGCTGGTTCAGCAGAAACAAAAAATAATAGGAGAGTGGGAAGTCTAACATCAAAAGTGGATGTTTTTCTTTCTCCCTATATGTTGTGCTCTGGTTGGGTGGCAGGTTATTGGTCCTGGTAGTTGTTAGATTCTAGACTGCCTTATGGCAGGGGTCAGGCTGCTTGATGAAAATTGTCCTCCTCAGCCTTAAAATCTGTGAACTTTTCTGGAGTTCAGGAAAGGTTTGTGCTCTCAGGGACTCTCAAGTAAAGACTCAGGACAACCTGTTTGTGGCTCCAGGTATTGTGCTTGTTCCCAACAAGAATCTTATTTAGAGGAACATCAGAGATATTTCAATAAACATTAATTTCATGCCAGGCCAAAATGCCCCTGCAGTAAGCTCCGTTGAGCCTGCGCTGAACAAAGGGAATTCAAAATTCAGCTCCTTCATGTGAGGTGGTGTGCCTGCATATGTGTGTGTGTGTGTGTGTGTGTGTGCTTTAACTAAATCATTTATGGTCAATAATGCCAGGTTATTATAGGTCAATAACTTTCCATTATTCACTAGCCTTGCTGTGCTCCCACTGTCAGGCAGCACACCGGCATGTTGGCTCTCGCAAAGTAAAAAGCTCCTGATGGGAGCTTTGGAAAAGCAAGCACGAACACAGCTTGAGCAGAGAAAAAGAAAACAGGGGAGGGAGGGAGTGTGAAAAGTTCTAGTTGCACTCAAGAGTGTCTTGGGGAACGCATGTGTGACATTCTCTCTCTCTCTCATACATGCATGTGCATTCAGCCCCAAAATTCATTATTCTTGTGCTCCCAGCTGGTCAGATGTGAGGCAGTCCAGATCCCAGGGCTGCGTGACCACAGAGCCGTCCTGAGCAAACATTATCTCTCATTAAGGTCTACAAGCTCGGGCTTAATGCCACAGTAGCCTGCGGGTTGTCTAAGCTCTGTGTGTGGAGAGTTAATGCTCACAGCTGCCTGCTCTGTACTGAGTACCCAGGAGAGGAAGAGTATCAGGTTTTTTATAAGTCAGGGTGCAAATATCAACAAAGAAACAGAAATGAAGAAATCAAAAATTGCAGGACCCCATGAAAATTATATTTGCCCCTGTCACTACTGCACTGGTACTAATGGTCTGCCCTGTGTCTCATGAGAAGAGCGGTCAGGAGCCTGGAACTGCAGGTATATGTAAATAATAGTCTGTCTCTGTGGAAACTGCAGGAGGCAAAAGCTAGCCCTGTGGTTTGGCAGAGACTCTTTGGTGCTTCTGCAGAGGGTCTGAGCATGCTGCTCCCAAACAAACATTTTGAGATGACAAGCCAGGACACAGGAGCTGTGGGATGGACCCATCTCTTGTGAAAAGGCAATGAGTGGAAAATGAGTGTCTGTGGGGAAAGTGGAAGCAGACAGGAATTCAAAGCCTAGGAAAGGAGACAAGGAAGAATAATGCTGCTGTTTCATTGAAAACAAGTTATCTAAGATTTCTGCCTAGGTGCCTTTTTGGCCCTTTGCTGAGCAGTGCATTGACCCTACTTCCCTCTAGCACTAAGACAGTGCCTTCCTCATGAAACATCTCGACACTGATCACACTGTGCATTGAGAAGGACTCAGCTTGGGGGCAGAGTGCTGGCTTTTCCTGATGTTTCAGGTAGTGGACAGTGATGGAGATAACATCTCTGCAGCCTCGCCTTTGTTAACTCCCACGTCAGCACAGCTGCCATGGGCAAGGAAGAGTTAACGAGAGCTCTGAAGAGCTGGTCCGTTTTGAATGTGAATAATGGGAATACTCTCCTTCAATCGGTATTCAGCACAGGGATGTACAGAGGTATAAAGTTAATCACTAGCTGGGCCACCCCTATTTCCAGAAAAAGAACTTTAATACCTTCTTTATCCAATGAAGTACCATTGTTATACCTGCATATTATGAAGGGTTTATTAAACCGGTGATAATCTATTCAAGATAAAGTGATCTGTATGGCCAACTGAGCACAGATCAGACAGAATGATGGGAGGTTATTGTTAAAATATGCAAATTCACATCCTATTGAAATGCAAACCCTCCAGATAAGATTTTTTAATAAATCTGGTCTTTTTTCACTGCATGAAGGTAACCTAATGTTTATTGACTTCAAGACCATATAATGGAACGTAATATCTATTAGTCAGATCCTTGCCTCTCTTTCGATTACTGGAGGTACATGTTCTGGCTCCTGAAGAATTTTTGTTTTATGGTTTGGTACAAAAGAAAAGAGATTAAAACCCCTGAAATTAATTAACTTCTTTCTACACAAAGCCCCCCTTCCTCTTCAACTGCTGTCATTAGTTACTCAAGTAAAAGGAAGCAGTACCCATCAGCTGAGAAACTGTCCACTATTTTCAGTGTTAGGAAAAACAACCAAAAGTATAAATGCTAATTTGGAACACTTTTGTTCAGTTTAAAAGAGAAACTAAGACTTTTGAATGCCTTCTTTACGTTTACTATTACCACAGCAAAGAAAGTTGAATAAAGTTTCATTTTACTCTCGTGTAAAAAAGGCCTATGAAACAGCTTCACCTGACTTCTCTATGTGTGTTTCTATGTGTAAGACTTGTTTAAAGCACACATTCAGTATGCTTTTATGAACTGGGGGGGACAGGTGATTTCTGAACCAGACACAGTTTCAGATACCAAAGTGCCAGATGAAATAAAGGCTTTTATTTTAGTGAAATGCCAGTGCTGTGATAGCAAGAGTTGAGAACTCATTTCTGCTTAAAGGTCACTTCTCCTCAAACCCTGTAAAATCTACATGCTGATGTAGATTGATCTGAGATTTGGTGTGTCTAGTGAAGGTGGAAGGTTTGTTTCTGACTCCAAAATGAAGGTCAGTAGAGAAAAAGTATCCTGAAATAGAGCTCCTTGGAAAAGCCCTGCCCAATTTAAAAAGACTTTTTCATGTTGCTGATAGGCTCTGCCAGCTGTTTTGTGGTCAAATCAGGATTATGATTATTATGCTTAAAATGGTCTCATTTTACCAGCAGGTTCTTGGTGGTCACAGAGCAGAAGCAGTGAGATAGAGGGCTGGGCAGGGGCTGCAGGGGATGGGGCAGGCAGCTCAGCTCTGGGCATGGATAGGAGGGATTCAATAGGCAACCAAAGATGTCCAGGCTGGGGTATGTAAACAGCTGCCCATGCCTGGTTATCTGAAGCATCTACACCTGTTCTGACCTGTACTGTTCTGCCCAGACAGGGCTGTTCAACAGCACAGGGGTAGACTTTTTAAGTACAGCCAGAAGCCTTTATAGGACTGGTCACCTCCCTCTTAGGTCAGACCTCTGGCTTCCATCACAGCTGAAGAATAACCCAAGTTAAACCTTTCTGGACAGTTAGGCTGATGGGAATGTGCATAAAACGTGCTGCCTGCCTCTGTGTCTGCAGTGGGAACAGCACTTTCCATCCCCAGTCTGCACCACTGCCAAAACACAGACTCTCTACCCAGGCACCCTTCTCATCACTCACTTCACTGGGTATACCACCAGTTACAAATTAGCACTTAATCAAGATAAATCCCATAGGAAGGATATGGGTAATATGCAATGCATTAAGCCTGCAAATTAAGATGGTCTGATTTAGCCCTGGCTTTAAAACTCCCAAGCTTGCATTAGGACTAATGATGAATGGATGTACGTCCCTGGTTGGACAGGAGCTCTGTCAGGACAAGGCTGCCCAGCAGTGACAAAGCCAGAGTGAAACAAGTGCTCTGCTTAGTGTTCATTAGGCCTTCCACACTGCCCCTGCTTGGGAATGTGCTTTCCCTTGCCTTAGATGGTTGTAATAGTGCCGCTTCTCCAGGATCTATTGACTTATTGGTCCCAGAGTTCATTTACAAAACCCAACCGAGGGCAGTGGATGCTGGCATAATTCCCCTCACTGATCAGTGAGGGGAAACTGAGGCACACAGCATCATATTTAGAAAGGCTGACCTGCACTGTGCCCAGGGCTTTCCATTTGCTGGCTCTAAACAGTACCCTGCACATCACCCTGCTTAGGCACTCTCAATCACACTTGGGAGTCTCTTGTTCTTTCACTAACTAGCTGCAGGGATATAGGTGACATTTCAGCTCTCTAAGTGCGGCCCAAGGTACAAGTTAAAGCTCAGTGGCCTGAATTCTCCTAACAGATTAGTGGAGTAGCACAGAAAGAAAACTCTTTCCCACTCCATCTCCAGGGCTGCAGCATGGGTGATGCAGCAGGATTGCACCTCCAGGTACAAGTGCAGCAATACCTAACGAGTACCCTGCTGTGGGATGCAGCACACTTTGCAAATGTAAAGTTAAAGACTGTTTCTGTCCCTCAGTGAATGAGCAGTCATAGAACTCTGGTTAGCCTCTCTTCAGTTCCTGCAAGACCTGAAAGAAGCCTGCTATCAGGCCTCACATCTACTATATATAGTCCAGAAATTAATCTCTGCGTGAGATCAGGGAAGAAGAAGACCCTTTATTAGCTTGTTCACCCATCAAGGTCAGGGTCCACATAGGCTGGAGTACACCAATGTACTAGTCCTGCAAAATGCAGGGGAGCTGCTATTTCAAGGGAGGATGTGATGCAGGCTTCAAGAGGAATCAGTTTAAGATTCACAGCTGAGGAGCATCAGTAAAGGGCTGTGGTCTGCAAGGGGTTAAAGGGCTTTGTTCTGGTTGCAGGAGTAATTTAGGGAAAGAAAATCCTTTAAAATAACAAGCTTGGCAATATCTGTGGTTTTAAATGTACTTTTCTTCAGATTTGCACTAGTGTTCAAACTTGTCACAATAGGGTATCTTTCCTGGATGTCATACTGCACTTATTACTGGGAATGACTACTTCCTACAGTGCGTCTCTACTTTATGGCTTTTTAAGATATGGATGTTGTCATCATGTTCCCCAGAGATGTGTTCTGGTTCATGGAGAGGCTGTTTTATATAATCTTCTGTGAAAGATTAAAACAACAGAACAGGAACAACATAATGCAACACACTACCTCCTGACACAAACAACGATGTGGTGGCACAGGCAACAAAATCTCCTCACCCACTGCAAAGTAGCAGACTTCATTCATGTGGTCGAACTTCACTTTCCACAGGAAGATCGGATCACGTTCATTCCCAAGAAGACCATGCTGACACCCTATCCTGGGAACAGCCTTCACCAAAGCATGCTATCTCTCCAGTGCCCTCATCCCCTCCAGCATCACCTGTCTGTTTCGTACTGATATTCTCCCTGGTGTGTCTCCATCCAACAGCTCAGACGAGGTACCAGCAAGTGGAGTTCTGCCAGCCAGTGCAATTCCTGAGATATCCTTTCTTTCCTGGCTAGAAAATGTCAAATCTCACATTTATGCCTCCCTTTGCTCCTTGCAGAGCAAACCCCAGCCAAAGTAGAGGTAATGGCAAGAGAGAATCTTGGGGAGAAGGCCCTGTATCAGTTAACAAAACACTATTAGTGAACGTAAGGGATTACCCTGGGATACTTCACCCTTTGATCCAAGGTATCAGCATGCCCCATTCTAAGCAGAAAGTGAGAGAAGCTGTGTCCAATCAGAGATGCACAATAATTTGCCAGGAATTGCCAAAGCCAGAGATCATCTTATTGTCACTGTGACTTTTTCATTGCCAAACAGCACCTTAAATCACATAACAATAACAAGGAGGTTAGTGTGAAGCTTATGCAAGAGTAGAAATGTGTCGTTTTGTTTTTTTTTCTTTTGTCTTTCTTTTATTTACTTCACCTCCAAGACAAGAGGCCAGTAGCTGCAGATCTGCAGGAACAAGAGGGCCTTGTGATGAGCGAGCAGGATTAAGGTGGCTGCTTCATAATTTTGATAGTGCTGAAGATAGAGCTGAAGGACCAGGACATGTCTGTGCCCTGGGTGTGTGTGCATTTGTGTTTGTGTGCCTTTCTCCAGCTCCCTGGCTGGAGAAAAAGATGCCAAGCAGGAGAGATCTGTGTGTGCTTGCTTCTGGCTTTACCTCAAATCCAGATTAACACTATGGATTTGAAAGTTTGACCATTAACATGTGAATTAAATCCTGAAGGAAAACTGTTCAAGGCTTACAAGAATATTGAAGTACAAAACTGCCGATGAAGGATGAGGGAAATTATGTAAAATGAAAAGTAAGAACCAAAGACTTGCGGTATAAAGGAGCTGAAAGAGAGAGGTTGAAAAAGTCTCATAAAAAAAGAAGTATAACAAGTGCTGTCATGGATGATTATAAGGGTTTGAACCTGTCACCCACAGCAACAAGAGCACTGGCCTTTCTCACTTGACCTGAGGAGATAATGCTGTTAGCTGAGGTTAGAGAGGGCAGGTGATGTGTTGCTGTTCAAATACAAAGCAAAGATGTCCTTTCACTCCGGATAATTAAACTAAAAACATAAGCAAACAAGGCCTGAAGTTCTGGAATTGCCTGGCAAAGACACTGAAATCCCTTAGGAAATGCTGCTAGTCCTTCTTATCTCGACAGCATCCACCCATCCTTATGAAATGTTATTATCTTGAGGATATTCCATTCCCCGATGTTTATTTAAAAAATACCAGTCTAGACAAAACCAAACTACACCCACAACCACATCCCAAAATGTCCTGTGGTACTTTACAGGATGTTGAATTCATAAGAAATTCCTGCATGGTATTGCTGAATGCAGCCATTTTGGAAGGTAACATGGTAAGAGCCATGGTAGACAGTAAATTCTGTATTCAAACAACAGGACTGAATTGCTTATAATTTTTTCTTTACCTATTTTGTGCACTTTCTAAGAACATTTAAACAGTTGTGCTCTATAGCAATGAATATTCAAAAAAAGCCCCCAATTTCCAAGATATATACAAATATTAAAGGAAGCTGTGTGTTCCAGTTTCACACAGATATGTGTCTGCTTATTGAACACATTCACCATATGATTTTGCTGATCAATCATAACTCACCAAAACAGCCTGGAGAGTGAATATGCATAGATAACAATTCAAATATGCAAAAAGGGAGAGAAAATGCAACTTATAGTTAAGAATAATTACAAAGGGTGAATTAACAATTAGGCAATCATTAATATAAATTCTTTGGGATGAGGAAATAAACCAACCAGCTATGAATATATTTAGCCTAGAAATTAGGAGAAGGATTATCTCTCATCAACACTATGCAGTCCTAACCCAGCAGAAAAACTGAGGAGCAAGATACAAGAACATGTTCAGATGGACCTTGACAAGTTCATGCAGTGGCAAGGGATCAAACTTGCTGAACCAGGAATGTCTTTCACGATCGTGTGTTTCCCCCTTTTTTATTTTACTTTTGATTTTATGCCAATGCTATCAAAGCAAGAGTGCCTCCTGCAATTCTGTTGTCAGCTCTGAGGCTTGGCTTAGAAATAGCTCAGATTTTGAATTCTTCATTTGAAAGTAAATGTTGTTCAAGCTTTTCTACAAATATGGGTTGATAGAAACATAAGTTACATTTAATTATTATTAAGGTGAATCAGCACCAATTCACATGCCTCCAAAGGCAGGAGATTTAGGAAACCGATTAGCAAATATTATTGTTGTTGTTTTTTAATGATAGAAATATTGTGAGAACTGGCAGAGCGGCTCAGGAGTTTCAGTTTTCAAAACCAGTTTCCAAAAACCTGAACAAAGATGTTTTGATTATCTCTTCATCTGTTCACGATACTTAGTTTTCTCATTTGAAAGTCAAATAAGCCGATGTCATTTGAAATGAGAGACAGCGCCTGACGCATATGAATGGGAGTCAAGGATTTCTGCCGCACAGTGGTTCAGAAAACTGCCAATTTGTGTGCGTGCAAAAGTAGTCACCACCCTCTTGACAAAGCCACTGAGTTTGAATCAGAGACCTCTGGAGCGGTGGGCTCCAGATCCACAGCTTGTCTTGAAAGGCTGGCAGATGCCAGCTGGAGGATTTAAAAACTCACACTCAGAACTGGAAAGGACAGGGCTCCAAACACACCAGTTTCTGATGCTTTTAGTTTCCCCACACATATTTTGGGAAGGGTTAGGGAAGAGGCTGAGGAGGAGAAATATTCAACATAAGACTTAAACCTGCAAATTATTTTTTCCCGTTCCTGGCAAGCATTTAGCTATTATTATTATTGTCATCCATACAGAATGTTAACATTTGAAAATGCAAAGCCATTATTCCTTTAGTTAAAAGCTGATTTTCTTTCCTGAACTCACCTCCCCTGGTATTTCATCAAGACCCAAACAACATCAGCTTAAATAAAACAGCAACAATGAAGGCATGCATTTCATAGTGCCTGTTGTGGCTGAAAAGCCAAGTTTCATATTCATACATGTCCAATTTCAATCAACATTTTTTCCAGTGTGGATGCTGTTTACATCTCAACCCCAGTATGGTCGTTTATACCTCATTTTCCCTACAATGAACAACCTTAATCACCTTTCCCCTTCACAGATATTCAATTAATCATTTTAAACTGTTTTAAAGATGAAGAACAGAGAGGCAACCTTGAACCCTAAACATTTACTTTGATGTCTGGATATCAGTTTTGAAGTATGGAGATTACATCAAAAGTTGCAACATTTAAAATCCAGGGATAGGGATTTGTGATGGAGAAATAACCTAATGATCAATACAGTACAAAATATATAGATGGACTGAGAGATAATTCCTAGACTAAGGATTCATAACACCTTAAAAAATAGAAAAAAAAAAGGGAGAGGTTAAAAAGGAAAAAAAGAAATACCACTGAGATGTGCAACAGAACTGCCTCCAAGCAGAAGGCTGCTCTAAGACTTCTCTGAAGGCATGATTATTCCTGGCTGGGAGAAAAGCCCATTAAAAAGCTTTTCTGCACCCTCCCCTGGTTATGGGATACAATCCTGAAGAGAAATCATTGACATGCCTGTCTTTTTCTGAAAGGGTTAGTCAAACAAATTGTCTTTCTCTCCAGAGCTCCTCTCCCTGCTTCTGCCCTTTTGTCTTTCTCTTTTCTTGTTATAGTTAGAAGTGAACATTTTGGCACGTTAATTAAAAATAGTAATAGTTGCAACAGAGGAAAGAAAAGGAGGGGTAAGGTGGGGGAAGCAGAAGGGGGATGGTGACTGCAGCCCTAATTAATAGAATTACTCTCAGTTGAAAGTCAGCCTGATGAGGACTCTTGTCCTTGAGTAAACAACTCCCCGTGTCTGCCTGTATGTGCATATATATAGATAAATGTACATGTAAACACAACTATTCTGTTGCTTAGCAGCCAGTAGTGTCCTTTCATGAGAAAACAAAATATATGTGACAAACAGTCTCAAAAACACAAAGTTCCATAAGCATATTTCTTTTCTTGAAGCTATTCAGACAAGGTGGAGAGTGGCCCTGAAATTAATGTCTTATCCAACGGACAAAGGCAGAACTAAGCTAATTGGATTCCCATCTGTTCCAAACATAGTCTCAACATCACACAATAATAAATAATATGGTAATCATGGCTAACAATTAATCTTTTAGTTCAGATTTTTTACAGGGTGCTGAATGGACCCTAATTTCGCACAAATATAGATTGCTGTCTGAACATATCCTCTGGACTAAAAAGAAAAAAAAAAAATCATAGTCTGCCCAGGCACGATCATGTCAGATCTTTGGGTATATTTCAGGAGAGCAGAGGCTGCCTAATCTAAATGCCTCCTACAGCCACATGCAAACTGGAATTTAACAGAATCTAATTTTGATCTAAACCCAAACCAAATGTGAACTGAACTGTCAAAGGGCTGTTTGAAGTGACACGTGTGCTCCTTGTTTAAAAATTTCTGGGATGAGGAAGCACTGGGTAAACCTTTTCCATCTCACCTGGGGAGAGTAGCAATACACCCTCACTGCCTCCTTCTCCCTTCACTGTGTCTTTTCCTTCATTAGTCCCTGACTAGGTATTTTAACTGCAAACTGATTGCCCCAGCTACTGTCTCCCTGTTCTGTACTGGTGCAATCGCAGCTTCAACTCAGGACTTTACAGCAGTACAAGGAGGTAAAGAGGGATTAAAATCTGGGCAAATTCCTTTCAATAAGCCAGTGAGAGATCACAGAGCCAACACCCCCCTGATGATGTCCAGTTGGGCGAGTCACCACCTAAACAAGGAGCCCTGCTGCTGGGTCCTCTGCATGGACATTGTTATAGGGAAAATTCACACAGACACACAAAATCCAGCTCTGACATGAAGAGGTCTAGGGCTGCTGACAGCAATGTGTCCAGACCCATTGCACATCTCTGTGGCAGAGGTGGGTGTGGGATCAACATTTTCCACGAACTTGTGAACTTCCCCACAATCTATGTAAACTTTTACATCTAAGCAGCTGGCAGCAGTGAGATGCCTTACTCTGCTCTACTGCACAAAAATCACCTCCTTGTCTTTCTTTTGACCTGATTCCTTAGCAGCTTCATTTCATGCTCCCTAGTTTTAATTCATGCTGAAGTCAACAGAGGTATGGAAGAGAAGCAAAGGCTAAGCCATGGAGTTGTTACTCCACATTGATGTGAGCTCTTAAACATCAGTTACATCCCAAACCCGGAATAGCCACCCTTTCGTGGTAGGAGAAATACTCTGTATAAGGCTATAGCTGTGAACAGATGGATAGATATAAGGTGACGTGTGGAGCTGGAACAACCAGTTAGTAAAGTTTATAAAGTACTTTGGGAGTCCATCTGGATGGTTGGTACTTTATAAATGTAAGGCCATTATCAGTGCCTCCTAACAGCACCCGACCATCACTCAGCACTTTTGGATGGACAGTTAAAGAAAACACATAAAATATATTCTTCAGCAGATATTTCACCCAGACTCTTTTACTTGTAATAGCAGAGAGATCTGGGCTTTCATTTGTACAGACCATTCCCATTTGCAGTCACAGGGAAAAATCCACAATAGCTCAACTCATGAAGCTGTTGGATTTGTTATGTTTGAAGAATGAGGCTTCAGAGCACAACCCTGGAAATAAATGAATGGTTTGGGAATTTGCTAGTGGCAGGTCTCTTGCAGCACTAGAGGATAGGATAACCGAAGGGATAGTAATGGGAGAGACACAGGTTTTTTTGGTGGTGGGTTTTGTGTTTTTTCCTCCCCTCAGGGGCACTTCTCAGAATTAAATTCAAGTCAGTAACAAATGAAAAACTAGATCGCCTTTCTGGTGACAGGGAGGTGCCACATGTGAATATTGGACATCAGCAGCAGTTGTACAAAATGCTCATTTTCCTTGTGGTCTCCCTGACTGCCCTTGGGAATATGGCTGGGGAGAAAACAGGAAGACATTGCTACTGCATATATATGACTTGGAGCCAAACAGAATGATCACAAGGATCTCATTGAGACTCCTCCACAAGGTCGTGACGATCTTATTCCTCATAGCACTTCTTTGGCTAAAGAAATCCGGGGGACGGGTGGGTGGCTGCATTCTGGAGAAAACCTCTCCTCTTGGGTCTTAATCACCATTTAGTGTGAAATCAGGCTGTTTCTTCGGAGAAATTTAGTGTTTGAGCTCTATGTTTTTTTCATGAAACAAATGTGGTGTCTATGGAGAATCTTTTTTTTTTTTTTCCTTTCAAATCCTGAACACCCCAAAGATTTCAGGCTGAAGATGCTGCCAGAGGGAGTGTGTTTTCATTTCCCTGCCATCGTTCTCTGCTGCGAGATGGCTTCCCCAGACATACCAAGCCTCTCAGGATACTCTGTAGGCAAAAGTTCCCATGATGAACTCCTTTTTTCCACTAAGACTAGAGACTATTATACGTACCATATCCATGGAGTCTAATTTAAGATTATGGTGTATGGAAGAAGATATAAGCATCAGTTACCCAAATTGCTATTCACAGCATGGTGGCCTTTTAAAATATAAATATTTATATATGCATTCACTTACTATTTTTCCATGGAATCAAAATATTCGATGGAAAAATTTTAAGGACCTTATACAATTGTTTTTGTCAACTTTTTTTTTTTTTTTTTATGAGGAAAGGTAGCATAAATGAAATTGTTTACATTTTTACTACAGACCTAATTTCTCTCTATTTGTGTTGCTACTGATGTGGTATTTAAACCCTTGTTAAGAGATAATGTTGCAGTAAGCTGTTTCTATGCTTGAACTCAATTTCCTGCTGCAATATCTTGGAAGACTGGTAACAGAATTGGCCACTACTTATAAAACCATCTTTTGGGGCTTGGGGATCAGTCCAATCAAGTCTTCATTTCACTGTAAAAACCTGGACACTATCATTGACTGACAAGATGATGTCAGATGAGATGAAGATAGTAACTTCTCAGGGAGGTTTGCCATGAGAGACCAGAATGAACTTGTCTTTTGACTTCTACAGACTTGTCCATCTGCCTTTCATTAGCCCTGGCTTAGTGATGTAAAGTGGAAAAGCAGACTTATTCTGATCATAAGGGAACTACACAGTCCTGATGGTCTAATCTCGACATTTTGGAAGGTTTTTGCATGTGACAACTAGGAGACTCTATTGCATTCAAGTAGATGGGTGAGCAGACAGAATTTAAGTACTATTAGTCACATGTTAATAAAGACATACATAGTCAAAGTAGTAAAGCATGAAGGAGGTAACACATGAGAGCCCAGTTCTCACAGGTGTAGAGCCATAGTAGGAAACACTGGCACATAGGCATTTACAAAGCACGCATGGAAATAGAAGTATTTAAGTGCTGAGTAAAGTTAGTGCAACATAAAGGAGCTTGCACATTTATCCCACCAGGACTGCAGGAGGAAGAGTGACAGATTATATACAAGATATATACTATATGAATGATTGCCCCCAAAGAGTACTAGGATGATGAGATGGAAGAGGATGTCAAGGTCAAATTATTATTATTTTTTTTACTACAGCAGCCAGACAGCTCTCAAATGGTTGCTTTGAACAGCTCTAATAGAACAATGTCATTAAAACCCAACAGTCGGTGCTCAGGGAACAACATTGCTGAGTTGCTACCAATGTCTTGGCAGGTGAATATGAAGGTTCACACTGTTAATGACTAGCATTTGTAATGACTGCTTTGTTTCATTTCAGCAAATGCTCCATTTCCAAAGGAAATTCAGGACAGGGATGTGAAATTGAATCAACATGCATTTTGGGCTTACACAAGCCTTTAGCCTGGTCACAGGAATATCAGAGACCTCTTTCTACACTGACACCAGACAGCTCTTGACATTGCTGTTTCAAAGACTCTTACACCTGTGCCTATTAGTCTTATAAATACTCAGCATTTGCATTTGGAAGGGGATTCTGGTCCCAACTTGTAAAAGGGGAATTGTCTGTACACCATCAATGTCACAACCTAGGTCCCTCATTCAGCAGAGGGCTCCAGCATGTGCCTAATTTCAAGCACGGGCATACAACCCATCCAACTCACAGAGTGAGAATGTGTGTCCAACGTGCAGCATGTGGCAAGGAGGCAGCATGTGGCACAGCAGGAGCTGACACAGCATTGTTTGCTACATGTTTTTTGGGTTATTTTTACCTGTAGGAATGAGTGGGGAGGAAAAGAGGGAGAAAGGAAGCAGGCACAGATATGGCAGGAGAAGGAAAGGAATGAAATCAACACGTTACATGTCAAGGCAGAAGGACAGAGAAAAGTTCCCTAAAGATTCCCCAGTCAGGTTTGGATATTTTTTAATTCTTTTTTTTTAATTATTATTTTATCGTATTGTCATTCAAATAACACTATGGGATGTTGAGGCTGTTTGCTAATAGGTATGCAGAAGTTTGATCACTGGAAGAAGACACCAAGAAATAGGAAGGATGGAGTGAATGTCTTATGTGCACGACAGTGTTGTAGAAAGGCTAACTACAGTGAGTGGAATGAGCCCTGTTTCATAACAAGCACCTGCTAGTGACAGGTGAGATACTCAAACTAGTATGTGAATGTCTCCCAGAGAGCTGAGTGGGTCCTACTGTGCACCAAACAGGTAGTGCCACATATTTGTCAACAAAGCAGAACAGGAGCTTCAATCATCTGCTTCATGACTCCACTCTGATTGCCCCTGTGCACATCTTTCCTAGGTCTAGGAGACAAAGCCTTTCTTTCCAAGTTCTGTCTTTCCAAGGCTAAGTGCTTACTAAAAGTTATTTGAGAAAGGATTTTTTTGTGTAAAGACATGGTCCCTAGTCAAGCCAGTGAAAGCTGAATGTTGTCATTGGTAGTTCACCTGGTTGCAGAATCAAAAGTCTCTTCTCACTCACCCACAGTGGAAAGCAAAGATCACTAGTGCAGGAGTTAACTGGAACAGATAGGGAGGACTTCTCTCTCAGGGTTAAGAAGGCAGTGAATATCCCACTATGTAGTCACAGAATCATAGAATCATGGAATCATAGAATGACTTGAACTGGAAGTGACCTTAAAGATCGCCAGTTCCAACCTCTCTGCTGTGGGCAGGGACACCTTTCTCTAGACTATGTTGCTCAGAGCCCCACCCAGCCTGGCCTTGAGCACTTGCAGCCATGGGGCATTTACAACTTCTCTGGGCAACCTGTGCCAGTGCCTCACCACTCTCCAGCTCCTCTAGCTCCTGGCAGATGCTGAGCACTGTCTTCTGCAGGGCTTCTCTGGTGGGGTTGACTCATGCTGGAGGTAAGAGTGAACTGGCTCTGCCTTGTGCCTGTGCCCCAGAAACAAACTCCCACCAAGGCAGTACCTTCTCCCTGCCAAGGAGAAGTGTGTTAAATACAAGAGACAAACATTGATGCAAAAAATTATGTAACCTACACAGGTGATAGCTGGGAGAAGAGGGGGAACACAACAGACCCCTTCACATTCATATCGCTCATGGGGGTGAAGCAAGGACAGCAATCCACAGTTTAACACTCTCCCTGTTAGATCAGGAGAGGCCACTTTGGGAGACCCATGCCAGGAGCTTGTTTGCAAGGTACTTCACCACTGACCCCAAAATCCCTTGGGAGTTTGCTGGGTACACTTCCAAGGGCCCTGCTGGGGCCTAATCTCTGCGTGAAACCGGCTCCGATAAAGAGCAGCTCTGGTGGCCAAAAATGATGCAGCGATTTTCAAGCAGACTACAAGCTAATCCCCAGGATCACGATTAATATGTTTATTTTGCTCAGTTAAACAGATTCTAATGTCCAGGGCTGGGCGTAAGCACTGCTAAGAACACAGTCACTAAGCTGCCAGCTTTGGGTCGCCTTTGGTGATCTAGATGGTCACCCCTGACCCTCTAAAACCCCTGAGATTCCAGAGAGTGAGCAGGTGAGTTTCTTTCCTTTTAATTTATTTATTTATTTGTTTATTAATTCGATTTTCTAGAACTAAAAGATGCTCTGGCCCACAATTAAGCAATCTTCCTAAATTTAAGACCATTGTTCTTTTTAATTAGTCACCTATGGTCCTAGATTTAAGCAATGTATTTTCCCTTTCATTGCTCATCTAAACCAATTTTCACAGCTAGAAGAAAAACTTTCTTCTCAGTAAGAAGTAGAAGAAAGTGACTAGAGAAAGATGGAAAAAATAGCTGACCTCTACTTGTCCAGATGCTGCCAGGTTCTGTAGTCAGGGTTGCCCATAAGATAGGAACGAAGATGATCCTGGTCCATGGGGCATTTGTTTGCTTTTGGCTCTCAGAAGAAAAAATAAGCTACCTGACTTCACTTAACAGCCATTAATAACAGAGCACTCTTGCCACCCACACCAGAAATGTCCTGGCTGAGAGATGGGGTATTTACACAACTACATGTCAGGTTGCATGTTTAGTGTGGGTAGGGGGGTGTCCTTTATGCCCCCAGGCATGTAATGGAAGAAGAGGGAACAAAGCCTGAATCAGCTCTCAGGGAAAGCTTAAAGTAGAGTGATATCAGGACAACCAGATCTCAGCTAGAGGTCATGAAGTGCAGAACAGGAAATGTTCTCTTGTGCTTCCTGCAAAACACCATCCTGCTACCGACATACTCCAGATACCTCTGAAACTTTCCATGCTCTTTGGATACCTTCCCACTCCCAACCATTAGAGTGTGCCGCACACGAGCAGTCACTAATTACATCAGAGGGAATCTGGGCTTAATTCAAATCCCACATGCAATGCCAGGACCTTGCTTCTCATCTTCAGAGATCTGGGCAAGACAGTATCTCTTCCTTCCCATGGTATCCATTAGTCATTGACTTCCTCCATGGCCCCTAATGCCTCTGCACTGTCCTCTCCTGTGCTCCAGCTTCCATACCATCCATTTCCCATTCTCCTCTAGGCTTTATGTACTTATCCATTCCCATCACAACAACAGCCAACTGATTCCAGAGTTACAGGTTCAAGGGATTACACAGACAGAACTAATCCTAATTTGGGGCCTGAAGGTAGGTTAAACAACTTTTGGGGGTTCCACATTTTATCATTTTATGGCTTAGCCTCCCAAATAAAAATTAAGAAATACATTAAAAAAACCTAGAAAAGTCAATTGAAAATTAAGTTTTATGGGGATCTGAATAAGTTAGAAATTTGGTCAACATCCAGAATACTTTCTGGGATATAAGGGAGAAAAGAGTTTGGAAATAAAGAAAATGGATGGGATTTATCCTTTTTTCAAAATGACAGGTTTTTTTCTTTTAAACTGAAAGGGAGAGGACTGGATTAACCCCTGAGCAGCATTCTCCTGAAATTCAGGAAAATCTGGCAGTACCTTTTCTTCTCTCTCAATATGTTTTCTTCTTAAAAAAAAAAAAAAAGATTTTTGTCTTTCATTTCCTCTATTTCCTCAGACCATCATCTCATTTTAGGAGATAGGATTTCTGGAGCGGAGAACACACAGCATGTTCACAACATCCTCCGCATTTTCAAACCCAAGAGTCACTGATATATCTCTTTAGGGGTAAGACCCCACAGAAATTGCACACAAAGACAGGTCCAATGAGATGCAAGATTTCAGCCGCTGCTCTACACAGACTTTGTCATGTGATTTCAGGCAGAAACTGGGCTTTAGTCTATAAGGGCACAGTACTGTGACTTTTCAGCACAGCCAGGAATGTCCAAGCTATCTGCCTGTTACCCTGTATGTTGAGTATGATCCGGGGCAAACTGGCAGAGAAACTCCTGCACGGACCAGAAGATTGGTTCACAACAGTGGTCCATTTTCCTGAATACAACTGGCTGAAGCTTGTGCACTGGAATTTTGAGCCCAAACTCAAGTGCTTCAAGTGCAAGGGGAACAGTCCTGTGGAAGGCAACGTCACTACAGCGTTACATGCACTCAAATGGCAGCACGTTGACTCTGCGGTAATAATTCATTTAAATGAATATGTGGGTAGATATGTTTTCATTGATCACGCATATGACGTGTAGAACAAGCAGCCTTGAAAACATCTAGACAAGCCTGGAAGAGTGCAGCTGTTAGCATTGCAAACTACATTATCACCATATATTTAGATTGTTATTAAGTGAACTTTAAGTAAGGCATCCTCCATTTGTCATTTTCCCCCCTGGTGAATTCAGCTACCAACATTGATTCACTTTTTTTTTTTAATCTGAAAATTTGGCTATTAAGTTTTCAAAACTTATTAATCTGTTTTCACTTCATTGGTAGCAGCTTCCCCCCACCTTCTACTTAGCTTGTTAAAACTCAGAGTTGATTAAATATGACACAACAGTAAAATATTATATAAGCTCACAAGAAAATTTTTATTTCATTATCGGCACAAAGTGAGTCATCTTGAATATGACACTGGCTTTGGCTCCATTTTCTCTCACTTTTTTGCTCTGGTTTTATATTTAATCACAGCTTTTTTCTCCCTCTCTTTGCTTGTACGATTTTGTTTTTCAGATCCACAGCAGAACGATCCAACTTTGTTCTTACACTATTAATTAACACCACGCTCTAGTTTCCAACATACTTAAATGATGAATAAGGTTAAATTCCAGACAACGTTCTGTACATTGCCATCAATTAACAATTTTCGAGGCAGCGCTTCATTAATAAACACTGATCAGCAGAGCCCTTGTGTGGAGTGCATTGGAGCTGAGAAATTGTATCAGAGCTTCTTTAATATGTGAGCTGGAGTGTGTGGTGTGTATGAGCCCGTGCACAAGTGTGTATGTGTGCGTGTGTGAAAAAAATCAATGCAATATCCTAGGAAACTCATCAGCACATCATCTCCTTAAAGGTTAATTAAGAATTTGAGGAAGAACAGAGGGGCTGAAGCAGAGGTGATGGACATTCGTGTCTCTCCAGATCATTAAGTACTAATTAGGTTTGGAAAGTCTATTGAGCTTCCTTGGTCTCATCAAGCCATGTGATGGTCCCTGGATACCTCAGTGTGAAATGCCATCAGCACTATATCTCCCTTTATGAACAGGATGCACTTCAGTCTCAGGTGTGCCTGCTGTCTCTCACCCTGTGCATGTGTATGCCTCCTTTGGTATGTGTTTGATTAAGCTATTTTATATACTGCATAAAAACTGCATGGAGAATACAGACCATTTCAGAATCATGTGTAATGCAGCATTTTTGCTGGAAGGCTAATGAGGCAAAAAAAAAAAGGGGGGGGGGGGGTAAAAAAAAGGGAAGAAAAGTTCCTGTTAGGTATAAACTCAGAATGAGCAGGAGAAAACCTTCCAAGTTCATATAAACCCTTTTGCTGTGCTAGAAGTTCATTTGGGGAGGAATTCCAGCCTGTCTTTCTTTTACTTATGTTTTCTGAGCTCAAAATGGACGTGGGGCAACACAGGAGCTCCACAGAGAAAGTTATTAGAGCAAGACCCACCATGCAGCTTCAAAGAGACCATAATATGTATTTTGTTAATTGCCTCTTTTAAAACTCTTAACAAGAACTGCTGCACATCTAAATCCCAGAAGAAGCAGTGACAGTTTTTTTAAGAAATGGCTTCCATGGAAAGTGAGATGCTGCTTTTACCTTAATTTCCTGGTTTTTCATTATTTTCCAGCCTATAGGTCTTACAGGGACAGATTTTTCTTAGGATATTTCCTTTAAATTGAATTGGAAATACAAATTTATATGCTCAACTGTGGACAAGGATCTAGCAAGCAAACCAACCTATGCCTGAAAGTGACCTTTGAGGTGCCCAGAGACTGAGTCAGCTCTCAGTGCTGATGTACAAAGCAATTCAAACCAGATGCCAGTGATCAGATAGATTCTTCTGGAAACCAGCCTTGATGGTGTTATTAGAAAAAGCCACAGCTGGCTCTGTTATGAGGGTTCCTTCATGGTAACTCAATAAAATTGGTTAGTCCTAATTTTTAGGCAGCCTTAAGCTAGTAGCATGGCATAAAGCTGATGAAAGGTAAAGGAAGAATAGGTCTTCAGCACTGTCTGTCCAAAGAGATCTTTATTCAGGAGTATGCAAGAGGTGCCTTTATACATAAAGAGCTAATCCATACACCTTTTCCCTTTCTTGGAATGGAGAGAAGAATAATGTGCCTCAAGATATTAGCACTCATTTAATAAAATTATACCAGAAAAGGTTGTCCTCAGAGCTGGCATTTTCAAGGGACACATGCTATAAGGGAGGATGTTGACACTGGGGGTAGTTGCTGTTGCCTTTTTGAGCCCCACTGAACTTTGACTTTGATTGCACACGATGGAATGGAAGTTAATGGTTCACTGGCTCAAACTGTTGCCCTGCCGATATTGTGCTTTTAACATTTCAGTTATTAAGAGCAAGTCTAGTTGCATTAGCAACATCGCAGGAGTGAAGGCAGCAGTCTGGGAACCACTGGGATGTGGGTTCTTTAGGATGCTTCTGGAATTAAAAACAAGTGCCTCCCACCGCCACCACTACTGGCACCCAGTTTTCAGCACGAGATGGCTGAATTGAAAAGCTACTGATACTGCTGCAGCCTGTACGTCTGCTCCAGAATATCAAGGACCCCTTGATAAACCCACTGCAATGCCTGGAGCACTTCATCTGCAGGCGACTTGCTCTCTTCAATATGGAGAGGATTGCCACTAATCCTGGCGCATTACTGTTCACTTGACAGAAGTCGCCTGAAACAACTTGCGTCTGTTCTTGTCCTGATTTGCTGTCGGTATTTATTAAGAGCAGTGTGTTTAAAATGGCACACATTGTAGCCTGCAGATAACATCTTAAGCTTCCTGCCTATACCAACAAAAAAAACAAACACCCCCTCCCGAAAAAATCTTCTGCAAACATTGACACGCCCCTCTTTGCTCAGCCATATTGATGCTGTTGCTTCTTCCCCAAGAGATCTCTGTGAGGACCTGGTGCAAGAAGCACCTTACCTCTGGTTTTACTGATCACCTGATTCCTGAGCTGCTGCAAAATGATTTTAAAAACTGAAGTGATAGAAAATAAAATACTAACCACTCAAATCAGTTCTATATTCATGACTTCAGCAGAGAAACATGTTAAACTCACAGAATCTGTGGTTCTCTACTGACCAATGAGACCTTCATGTTCCTCCCCTTTCTGTTATGACTGAACATTTATCTCCCAGGATGTGAAGATGTAACAGCTGCTCTGAACATTCCATCTTAACCACTGTGATTAGAAGTAAACAAAAATCACTGTTGAATGCTGAATATGGTGATGGTTATATGATGTGGGCATTTATTTACCAAGGATGTGGTTTGACTCAACACCACTGACTTGTCAAATTGACTGGATCTACACAGTTTGACTTTTTACGTGGCAAAGACTATGAAACTTCCCCCCTTTATTCCTACTCTGATTCTGATTTGTGTCTGGATGAGTTTTTAGAAATATAGGAAGTCCTCTGAAGAAAAAAACCCAATGGTAGTAAATTTTGCTTTGCAACATGCATTTTCCAATTTATAGCAAAGGCCCTACAGTGTTTGTAGATGAATTGTTGACTACCATTTCTCTTAGCTTTTGAGATCTCTTGGTTTCAATATCATCACAGACAGGGAAACATTATCAGTTTCAGTAGCAAAAGACAGTTCTCAAGCACACCGTCAAAGAGAATCTAGTTTTCTGTGTCTCCTACCAAAAAACGGTTGTTCTTCTGCCAATTCAACTAACATACAGAAAAATAATTTTGGGAAGAGATGGATAACCAGTTTTTCCTTAAATAAAGAAGCTAAAAACATGTATTATATCAGTTTGTGCTTCCTTTACGAGCCTGTGAAGCTTTTCTCTTGCTGAACTAATATTTCATTGTTAGCGGATGAATGTTCAGATCTATCAGGTCCTTACAGACCTATTTCTTCTTTTCTTGGGTGGATAGTATGCTCCAGAATTTAGCATCAAAAAAGCTTTTTCTTGCTCCTTTTTGCTCCCAGCACATTGGTCTCTTGAAAAGTTTCATCACTTATGTGTGTGAAGGATGTGTGTGCATGTGTGAGGGTATGCATATGCATCAGTCTAGCATATTTTAAATAATTTCATATACATATGTGTATATATATATACATATTTGTGGAGAGGACATGTATATATGAAGAGGGAATATGGTCATACTTGGTCTAGTGTTTTTGTACTTTAGGCAGTGTGCAGATAGAAAGAGGTGTGAGTTAAATAAGAAGGAGTTAGTGTGACTCTTCTGATCTCAGTAATGTACCAGAAGACAAAGCAGTGAAATGCCTTTCCTCCTGTCTCTAAAATAAAGGATAGTTTTGCAAAGCAAGGCCCTGTACATCAACTTAGTTCATGCAGAATCTTAACATTTGTCTGGGACAAGCAACATTAGGTATGGCAGACAGTAATGGTGCTTTCAAATGAGGGACAGATGGCTGTCCAACACTGACACTGCAGGTGTCCAAGACTTTTAATTCGGTTTCATTCAGTGGACCTTTTGCTCTCCAGTCCCTTGCTACCGCTGTCAAACTTTTCCAGAAGCAAGAAAGAGTGTGGGGACAATGTGATAGAATTACAGAAGGTGGTAGAGTCATTTGTTAATCCATGGGGGAAATTAGGCCATCAGACAACAACCTGCTTCACAAAGAGATCTCTGGGAAACAGGTGTGTGTGCTCTGTGTGTGGATGCATGGGGTAGTCGTGGAAAGCTGTGGATGCAGGGGAGAGGACAAGAAAGAGGACTAGCTAGTGAGCTTTGGGTTGGGAGGTAACAATAATGACAGCCAGATCCTGATGGTATATAACAGAGTATCCAAAAGAGTAAAACACAACCTCTGCTATAAACCAGCCTTCTCTTGGTTTCATTTGAAAAACTGAGCTCAGAGAGGTACAGAAATTCTCTGGCATCACAGAGTCTCATCTATCAATGTCCTTGTAGATACCAGTGGGATTTGATGAAGAATAGAGTAAAGGCTCCCTTGTCCTTTTATTTCTTTATCCATACCCGCAAAAAGAACAGTGCTTGGAAGCTTTAAACATTTAAAATCACAGATGTGATACCAAGACAAAGTCCTTGGTAACCCTAGTTCTGGCCTTGGGAGTGGAAGGTGCACTGTATTACTATGGTACAGTGATGGTCTTTTCATTGTGATGGTCCTCCTGGAAATGCAAACCTGTCTGCAGCTGAGTGTTTTGGGAGCCATCTGTGCCAGCAGGTCCCCCTCAGCTTGCCTGATGAAAGTTCAGGTATGGAGTCACCCTAAGCAATGTTTCCTCTCAGCTGGTTCTAGGTGTCTTCAGTGTTGGTGGGCACTGTGTAACTCTTGTGGAGTTACTTAGACCTGGAAAGGGACAGGGAGACTGCCTTTTCCGGCCACAGCATTTACAGAAAAAACTCCCTGTGAGCTCTCAAGACAACAAAGCCTGTCTTCGTAATGGTTTGTACCATGAGTCCTGACCCTGTTTGGATTGTCTGGTGTCTAGTGAGGGGTGTGCTCCAGCACATCCCTTCTTTCTGTGTATGTGTGGTGCTCAGAACTCCATATTACAATGTATTCCACTGTGTCAGCCCTCCACAACATTTTCTTTGGGAATCAGGGCAGCTGGGCTGAGAGGAAGGATCTGGCATTATGTATCTGCAGAGTTCTTGAGGGACATTGGCACTGTGAGATGTGATTCTCCAGACCAGCACCAGGGTCAAAATATGTTGTGTTACAAGTTGATAATCTGCACGGGCTGTAGATCTAAATCACTGTATGCGTCTACTGTGAGGAGAGGGAAGAGAAGAGGGAGGAATCACAAATTCACAAATTGATATCTGGAAATTCTGGTTATTTTTAAGGTGAAATCCTGAAAAAATTTTTTTCCAACTTTTAAACACACAGTTTTCTCCAGATATCGGGAAATATCAAAAGAATTTCAAAAGCATCTTACTAAAGACAAGTCTGTTTAGAAAGATATTTTCCATTAAAAAAGAATATTGCAATTGCTGTCTTTTGACCATCATTTTGACAGAGCTTACATTGAATTACAAGTCCTAGTATCAAGTATTTCACCTTTGATGAAATTATATGAATAAATAAATATTTTTCTTTGCATTCCCTAAGAATAACTGTATTTTCTCATCCTGGCTGCTGGGGATGCTAAGCTGTCCTGTTTCTCCAGGGACAGGCAATGCTGCAGGGGTATATTCCCAACCATATAACCAAACTGCAAAATGTCCTTCAAGCATTGTTCAGAGAAATTGCATATAACATTTTGACAAGTCATGTTCTTTACACTACAGAAGAGCTAACTCAACTTTACATCAGCAGTTTGACCATGATCTCTGCAACTTTTATTTTATTTATGGGTTGAAAGGAGTCGTGATTTGGTCAAATTTGAAAGTTCAGATGCTTTTTGGTTTTCTGCATCAGATACAAACCTCCCTCCCTTGCCTGTCTTTAGCTGAGGTGAACAGCCTGATTCAAATTTTTGTAAATATACTTCAGCTGGTCTCTGAGAGGTACTCCGCACTGCAGAGGAATGAGTCACGTTGTTGCTTTCACTTTTACACTGGGGATACCGCTCCTGCCAGGATCTTGCCATTTACTTGGAGAACTAGTCAGCGTTCCTTTCATATTCCAGATTGTCATCCTTCCCTTCCCTTTTCCCCTTCCTGCACCCTCTGGGAGCTGCAGGACAGCTTTCTATTGTCCTGTAGAGAGAGAACTCAGCTGAGTGATGTTGCCAGATTCTTGGAGAAGGAAGGAAAACAAAACTCCAGCAAAACAAAACCTGTTCTATTCATACCCCAAACCCTCAATATTATCCCTTTATGCCAGCTGCACCATCATAAGACTGCGTTCTATGTTGCCATGATTTTTTTTGGTGGAGAGCTGCCTATACAATCTGTGAGCACTGTTGGAACAGCCCAATTTTACAAGCATAAAGTATTATGATTGCATTGATTTCCATCATAAATCATATTTTCCATCCTCTGTCTTTCTTTCCTTGCACTGACTGAATTAAGCCTTGGTGTTTTCTTTAGCTGCTGCCAGAGCTGAGGCTTGAGATGATATTAGGGTAATGATGATAAATTTTAGCCTCAAGCCAAACCATTTCCACATTATAGATAATGTTTTTTTCCAAATAAGTTCTGTTATTGGAATCCAGGAGATGATATTAGGGTAATGATGATAAATTTTAGCCTCAAGCCAAACCATTTCCACATTATAGATAATGTTTTTTTCCAAATAAGTTCTGTTATTGGAATCCAGGACCCACCACATCTGCAGGCTCAGAGGCTGCCTCAACACAGTCTCTTTGCTGTAATGGGTTTATAGATTTGAAAATGTTCTCTAAACAAATAAATGAGAGAAGAGAGGAAAAAAGAGAATGAAGGAATGGAGAGGGAGAATCAACCAGAAGGAGGAGAAAAAGAGGAGAAAGAAAGGGGGAAAAAAGGAGAAAGCAAGAAGACAAGAATAAGGGAAAGAAGAAATGGAACAATGAGGGAAATAGGAAATAAGGAGAAGAATGAGATAATGCCCACAGCAAAGTACTAGCCAGCCTGCTGCTAGCTGTGCGTCTTTAGGAGCAAAGCTGGCCCCACAGACAAGCACAAGTGCCTTGTACAAGCACTAAGGACTGCAAGCATGCAGACCCACAGCTGTGTGCTTCAGATTTCACCCCTGCCTTCTTACAAGGCCACTCCCTGTCATCTCATCTCAGAAATATAATATTCCTGCAAAATCTCAGCTGTCCCCACGATGGAGTAGGGGGAAACTGAACTAACCTGACCCAATACTGGTATCTGCACTATGGTCTCAGTCTCCGGTGGTATCTTACTGGTCTAAAGTGATTCTCATATTTTAGGCTAATACAAAACAGGCCATGTTCCCACTTTTGCCTAGGAGGAATTCAGTCTGTGTAATCAGGCCTGAAGGACAGTGTCCCATGCTCAGGAGAGTACAGATCCCGGGCATAGTGACCTTCAGGAGAGCAGTTGCTTACTTGTTCTTCAGCCACTGTAAAGGAAAGCAGTTCACCATGTCACTGGGGCATCATACAAGGATAATGCTGTTTAACTCTGTATCCTGTATCCCTCACTAGTGCTCCATCCCTCATTGGGAGCATGGCTCAATAAATCTTGTGCTCCCTGTGTGGCTTGTAAGCATCCATGTGCCCCTCTGCTCTGCTCCTCACGTTAACCAGACCATACCTGCCTGAGTGTTTTTTGTTTGCTACTCTACTGAATGAGTGAAGTCCCCCATGGAGAAGCACAGGCAGAGATGTCTGCTTCAGTGGCAGGCAGCCCTTGGAAATCATGCTGACTTAGAGCAGTGCAGAAGTTCTGAGGACTCCTGGTTTGGAAAATCACCTACACATAGAGAAGCTCCAGTGGAAAAAAGCACACCTTGATCCCTACTCTGTTTTTCTTGTGGTTTGCCCTGCCAGACGACACTTTCTGAGGAAACTGCTTAACACCTACCACCATTTGTACACTCAGACAAGCAACAGTTTCAGATCCTTGGTTCATCTCGAGCTTTAAAATTTCACCTCCTTAGTTTACACTGTGATGGTGGGATTAATCTGAAAGAAAGCAGGCATCTTTCTTCACACCCCAGTTTCCAGAAGAGCAGAGAAATAACTAATATCCTGATTCATGCTTCTTTCTCTGGAGCTCAGAGTTATTGTTCTTCTCAGCCCTAAGTCAGAAGCCCTCACTGCAACAAGCCTGGGCGATGCTGAAATACAATCTGATGCAGATGGTAGGGGCCAGCTCTGATTCTGACCAACATATTTACAGCCAGGAGAAGGGAAAAAATGGACCTGCAGATAGGTAGGCAGGTGGCAGGCAGTTTATTTCATTGGCAGTGCTGAAGTGCTACTTCACGGGATGCTAAATGCAATAAGTGGGGAGGAGAACAAATTTAAGAGGGAAGAAGGAGGGAGTGAAGCAGTCAGTGCTCTTCAGGGTATGAAGGGAACATCCTGCACTTCCAGAGGACTCTCAAAAAAAGAAAAACACCCTCAGGATGCTGCCTTTGCAGGGTCCATGTCTTTATTATTCATATCAGCCCCTGAAGAGGTGCTTTCTCTGAGGACATGAGTCATCTGGGAAAGCCAGCAGCCCTACCACGTCCCTACTGCAAGTCTGGGTTGGCAAAGACAGTGAGTCCTGGGCTAAGGATGCCAGATGGTATGTCCTTATTATTGAGCTAAACCCTTTTACTTGCTCACCTGGGTGAATCAAATTGGGATCCGTTGGATTTAATCAGACTAACTGGTGATCCTACCAGCACCTACAACTAAAATGTACCCAGTAGCCTGCTGCTGCAGCCAGACCCATGTGGAATATGTGCTGTCCTCTCTCACTCCACAAGCCTGCTAACTAAGGTAGTGCTGACTAACCAAACTAGGCCTCCACTCTGAGTCTATACTCCTAATACCAAGTCCAAAACTCCCTGATAATGCAGCGGGATGCCAACACACAGGGCAGGACCTAAGTGCATTTTCCTCTCTCCTTTTCTATCCCACAGTGGAAAAATTCAGCAAAGGCTTTACACATGTTGTTTCACCCACGGATTGCCTCCCTTTTCACTATGCTCATTGCAGGAAAGGGGGGACCACAACTGAAATCTGGAATATCAGTGCAGAAATGCACAGTTTACAATGCAGGACTCCTTTCAGTGAAAGGATTGATGACATGGGAGGTCAGCAAGGCGGACAGTGGCAGCTGATGTTGTAGTAGCCATAAAGGCAAGCATCATGTAGGGTTTAGGGCACGAAAATATAAACCTGCAGGTGCCAGGAACAACCACCTTAAGGCAGGCAAGAAGAGTGTGGAGCGAAGTGTCCAGAAACTTCATGTCTCAAGAACAGCTTCTGCACAGCTCTCACTCCTCTGACTCCAAAAAATGACCAGAAATTAATGTAGCATTTTTTTACTGCCTGATAAGTTTGCAGTTGCAAAGGCAGGAGTTTGATTGCCGTTGCCAGGACCCCATGGACAATGTACCTGAGAGGACTAAGTCACTCTCACATTTACTAACAACCAGCATTGCTGCTGGCAGGCACACCACTGGGAGAAGGATTAGATAAAGCACAGAGAACTGCCCCATCTTCCACCTTGTAAAGGAGCATTTATAACCCAGTGCAATGGAGCATTTACAGTTACTGTGGCTGCACCAGACAGCTTCAGTCTGCTGGGCTGTGATACTGGGTCTGATTTGGAATGAAAAGAAATACTAAACCATATTCGGACAATTTCATGGGTTGTATTTTATTTTATTCCATTTGAACAGTGGTTTGGTTTATCTTGCGTTTAATTTGAAGGATTGAGCAGGTTCTCAATAAATCCCATAGTAAGATCTACATGAGAAAAACACTTAAAAAACCTCCCAAACCAACAACAACAAAACCCTTTCTTCTGCTGCTGCTGATAACAAGGCCTATTACTTCCCAGCCTATGTTTGGTTTCAACACCGTATAATCTCTCAGTTGCAAACAAGAGACCAAGACAGCTCTGACTAGAGCTACCCTATAAATGATTTTGTCCTCAGTGTTTGTTCTCACTGGAGAAGTGCCAAATTCCCTGCTCCTGTGGTTAGGTACAGGCGGTAAGTAGGCTTTTTGGCTGGTTCATAGGTAATTCACAGGTAGTTTGCTAGGAGAAGCCAGATTTGTACCCAAGAAGAAAAAAAAACCTCTTAAAAAAAATTACGTTCTGAGGTTAACGCTTCATTTCATCATACTTGTTCACCATTTAGACACAGCAGATGATGTCCCCCACCTCGTGTTTTTTTGGTTTGTTTGTTTTTTTGTTTTTTTTTTTAGCAAAGGACCTAATCTGGGCAATAAAGATTCCATGAGGTTATATGGACATGCAGCACACGGGGAAATACACCCATCCTTGGCCATTGTCTCTCCCAAGCACTTGATAACATTTCTCTCTTGACCTGCCCCAAAGCTGACAAAGGCTGATAGCACAATGGAGCTCCTTGGCTGCCCAAATTGAGGGAGAGTGTCTCTGTTTAAACTAACAGGCATGGACTGACTGTGAATAAATTTAGTCTAGAAATGAAGAAGAGATGGAGATGTGGAAAAGCCTTCCAAAACAGAACAAAGAATGGGAGTGACCTGAACAAATGCAGATGCCTATAACAGAGCCAGGCCCCTTCAATTCGATCGAGAGAATTAAGCATCGCTTATGAATCATCTCACCCTAATGAGGCATCCAAAATAGACCAGATGAATCACAGTCCAGAAACACCTATTTTTTCCCTTTGCTGTAAGAGCCCAAGGTAACTGAGACAGAAACATTTACACTGTAGGTGGTTAAAGTTAGGTGAGATGAAATAAAACAAAAAAAAAAAGAGTAACAAAAAAATATTCAGCAACAAATCCCTAAGAGTTTTTAGATGCAACAGAACACTTGCATGAAGGTTATCTGACACAAAAGGATGTGACTGAATGAGATGATGCATGGAGTCCACTGCAGGTCAAATAGGACAATTCTTGCAACAATCTGTTAATAAAACACTTTCTTGATGGAAACTGTTTACAACTACTGCCATAAAAATACAGATACTTTCCTTTGAAATTCCTTTTGCAGTACTCCTTGGTTTATGTTGGGATAATGAAGAACTGCATCTTCCCTGTTAATTTGAATTTAAGACCTAAAGATGACAGTGTTTCTCTTCTCTCCTTAATTAATCTATTTTTATCCACTATTCCTGTAATGAACAGAGGTGAATCAAGGGGTTTGTTTAAATAAGGAAGAAGCAGACACTTATTCAGGAGTGAGGGTTCTCTTTATACTCTTTTCCTCTAATTTGTCTCAAATATCACCTTTCAAGACTCCTTTCCCCTTGAATAAAGCCAACTTTCCACATGGTGATTTCTGCTACCATTGCCGTCTCAAATCTCATAAAAAACCCCATTGCTTATGAGAGGCTTCACTTGTCAAAACTAATGGGAAACAGGGGTAGGGGATGGAGAGGAAAGATGGAGAAGGTTTTGTGTTCTGAGTACCTCTGTTTAGCAAACCCACAGTGATTGATTTTACAGAAGCCCACCAGGGCCTTTGGCACAGTTTGGATCCATGGTGCAGACAGTGGTGGATCCTAGCAGTGCATCCCAACACAGGTACCAGTTAAACTGAGCCATAAAGGGAGCCAGCACACATGGTCTCAAAGGTATCAGAACCTTCTTCCACCCAGGATGGAGTCCTACCTTCCTGTTTTTGCTAGGAGTTATCAGAATTAAAGCACACTTATGGCACCAGTGGGGTTTTCTTAGGGTGAGGAAGCATCTCAGCTCTGGTCAGTGTATTCTGCTTTTGGTATCCTTATGTTGAATTTGACAACAGACAGCAGACTTCAGTTCTTGCTTTTAGTTTGGAAATGAAGGGTGAATTTTTGAAACAGCTTAAGAATGGTATTCCTGGGGTATCTTTACATCAATTCACAAGACACCACAGTCACACGTAGGGGACCTCTGCCACAAATCTCCCTAGACTTGCACCTATAGTCAAAAGATTCTGTTCAGAGTTTGGCTTCATCACTCAGAGGAGCAGATTCTGACACCAATGACTGAGTGATGTCATTTCTTGCCGTGTTCATTTCCTTACTCATATTTTTACCTCACTTTGCTGTGTATGTAGCATTAACAAAGAAATCTGTGTGAGTTGCCTGACTTGTCCAGCATTTCAGATCTAGATTCCTTCACAAGTCATCTTTCACAATAGTGACCAGCGTGCTCTGGGCATTGTTCCTCTCTGACTCCATCTGTTTCGAAAGCCCCACACTAGCATCAGTCCTGCCACAAATGAAAGAAATCAAACACCACTTTTTCTTAGGAAATGGGATCCCTCTACACTCCCATGCCACAAAAGACCTGAATTATCTGAGCTTGACCTTCTGCTAAATAATAATAATAATAATAATTATTATTATTAATAATAATAATAATATATTTTTAACATACCACCCGGTCCTCCAAGTGATGTGAAAACTGTTTTGAAGAAATCTGCTTAGGTGTGCTGGATGCAGGTGCTTTCAGAACCTCAACTGGGTTCCATCACAATTTACATTATAGTACCACCTACAGCCATCCATGCCCCTGACACATGAGTAAATGCCCCTAAGTTGCTCCCTTTACTTTTCTCTTTCTTTCTTTCCCTCTCCATTCTCGTCTTTACAGGGTAATCACCTCATTTGGGGAAAATATAACAAAAAACCAGCTTTATGAGTGAAGAAGCCACAAGATGGCATTATAGAGCAATTAAACGAGAAATCTGTACCGGAATCTGCTTTCTCCCTTGCCCGTGGAGAAGAATAAGGAGCAGGGAGCAGTGCTTGTTGTAAGAGGGGACAGGTGTTTCGAGCAGCCTCCAACACAGCCACTGTCCCTTCTGTTGACGGTCTCACCTGGTTAACTCTTATTAACATTTCCAAGATTTCAAATGAAAGCCCTTCAGGAAGCAGAGGAGAGCACATGCCTCTTCATCTAGCCTGTGCTAGTGTTTTTTTCCCCTTAGTGCACTGCTTTCCCCCCCCCCCCCCTTTTTTCCCTTATTCACAGGTGTATGTGCTCACGTTTGTGCTGCTCTTTTTGGGGTGTGTGCAGCACATGAACCTGTTGTCCGTTGAGGTTGTGGGTGTGATACACCTGTTTGAACTCCATGTGTGCTGCAGCTGCAAGTATGTGAAGACGTGTTGCGGGCCTGATGGACCAAAGCAGAAGGGAAGCAAAGCAGTGTGCAGGGTGTGCACGTGTGTGTGCTGTGTGAGCAGCGTGCACACACACGGGTTACATGAACACCTAGAGGTTATGTGGCTGAGGCACACGTGTGCAGGGTGCAGAGGTTTGGCTCTACTGTGAAACAGCAAGCAATTCCAGGCGAAAGTGATCTTAGGTGCAGTGTGTACTATTTTTGTTGTGCTGTGGCAAGCTGTATAGCTATCACAGCCCACTATAAGCATGTGGGTATCTCTCGTGGCTTGAGGACCCGATGGCATGAAGCAAAGTGTGTCTGTGCCTTGGTGGGGTGTTAATCATTCAGGCAAACTGTGCCTGCATGGCCATCCTGGACATAGCCGTGCTGGCTTGGCTCTGTGGTGTGGCAGGAAGCGTGTGTGCATCAGCACTCCCATGTCTCATGTTTCTGTGGAGCGTGTGATTTATGCATGCATGGACATGGTGGAGGGCACATACAGCTGGTTTTGGGCAGACACAGCCCACTGCAGCAGTGAGTGTGGGGAGGGGGAATTGGTAACATTCAGCCCCATCCTGCAGCACGTCAGCACTGAGGGGGAGAAATAAGGATGGAAAAAAATCCAACCCCATTGCTGACTTTCCTTGCAGCTCAGCAGAGAGTGCGGCACCTGCAGAAACAGCTGGGCTGCTCACCAATACCTGACATGGATTCACTCGTTTTTGTAAATAATATAAAGTCTCCTTTATTCCCCCCCGTGCATTGTTATGGGCCAGGTCACTGAATGCATTAGGGCTGATCCCTCAGAGCATTCTGCAAATGAGACAGAGCCCAGAATGCACATGCTTGAGAAATCAGCTATTCAAAATAAAAGCTGGGATCGACAGACATCTCCAGTGTCTCCTTTCTTTTTCTTATGGTCAGTGAGGGTAGGTACTTTTCTTGGTGGCTGCTGGTGAACAAAGAGATGCAATGGTACAAATGTTACTGTTTTACATACAGTGGTGTTTGAAGGAGTGTGTAAAGAAACTATTTCCCTTTTTTTCTTAGAAGTTACCTTAGTATTGTTATTTTTATTACTCCTACCACTACGTTTATAATTGTTACTATTATTAAATTACTTCATAGTCAAATTGGCTAAGGGAATCTTAGATTTTTTCCTTTTCTTTTTTTTTTTTTTCCCCAGCTATAAAAGAGCTAATAAGTTGCCGCATTGGGGCTCCAAGGAATTGATGCAAGATTATTCCCTCATGGATTACTCTCTCAGTGCTTTGTCCAGATTAATTTTAATATTAGTCATCATTGTTTCATATTTGCATTGTGTTCCAGTCAGGGCTCATTTTGGTGCTGCATTTCCTCAAACATAAAGCCCCCAAAAGCTTAAAAGCAAAAAACAGCACAGGGGCGAAGCTCTCTGTGTACTGAGGTGTTATTTTTCACCGCAGTCCACGCCACAGTGTTGTTCCTTTGCTTTCCTTTTCATGCCTGAACCCTTCTGTTTTAGAATACAGCTGTGCAGTGGAGTGATACCTGTGTAACAGCTCCCTGCCACCACTGGACGAGGCCAGTTCCCGTCCTCCAACAGCCTGACACTGTGGGGTCCTGCCACCCTCACCCAAACCAGTTTTGGTGCCTGTAAGACACAGAGATGGTTCAACCTGTTAGCCCTGTAAAAAGTTATTCCCTCTTTTTATTTACTTTTTTTTTTTACCCCACTACTGTCCTGTTAATTTCTATCAATTCAGTGAGCTGATATTGCCCAGAGGAGATAATACCATGGAGGGGATATAGCATGTGTCCCCATAGAGGACCCAGCTTCTGCACCTTTCAATGACAGCTTGAGCTTGAGTTTTGACTGTACAGGAAAGTTATAGGCAGTGTGGGGTGAAATCATCCTTAGTCCGTAGAGAGGAGGAGCATGATCTGCCCACCAACCACATGTGCAAGCATGCCCTGCTCTCTCCCCCTCCCCTCAACCTGCCTCAAACCTCCTGCGTAATCCCAACCAGATGCAGTGGAGTGGCACCAGCTTCCAAGAGATTGGTTTCTGAAATGGGTCATGACAATTAGTGTCCGAGATTGAGCAGATGGGAGTGTGTCCATGTCCCCATGGGCACAAGGGCAGTAGGTCACCAGAGAGTCAACTCAGGATGGACAAGAGAAAACCTGTACTTAAACACACACAAAATATACTGCAGGGCACTAGAAAAATGAACTACAATGCAAAGAGCCATAGGGATGTACTGCAAATGGAGTGAATTGTTTTCTTTGTGACCCACTCACCACAAATGAGGGAGGATCTAGGTCCTTACGTGGAACCTCAGTCCCTGTGCTGCTACTGCTGTTGCTACATATTGCTACTGCTGCTGCAAAACATAGATGTGGTGTAGAAAAACAGAGCAAAAGGGAGATGTCTGGGGAACCAAGATCCCAGTAAAATGATTCCACGGCACAACTAGAAGAGGAAGGCATCTCCAGCACTTAGAACCCAATATCCTGGTTATTCATATGATAGGAAGAGACAGCTCCGCACAACGCCTTAGAGAAGAAATCCCCTCCCAGGAACACTCTGAGGTCCTGATTTAGCACAGACTTAAAAATGCATTTGAGCCTCACCATCTCAAGTGACGCTTACTTCTGTGTGTACGCTATGGCTTTCAAAAACTGCACCAGAGCACAGAACAGCTTACACCCGAGGAGAGTGCAGACGTAGGCACAAAAAATTACTGAGGCTGCCTGAGAGCCTTCTCTTTAGTGGCCACCCCTTTGCTACACACAACATGGGGAGACCTTCCTCATAGGGTATCATCTGCTTCATGCTGAAAGAGCATAGACAGTACAAGGATGAGATGATCGCCCATGTATGGGAGATTTCTGCTGAGTCTCTTTCTTGGCTCGAAGGGGACTCAAGCTCTGCTCTTGAGAAAAGTTCCTTTCCACCAGGCTATCCGCTACACTGTGAGAAAGGAGAGAGAATTGTACCCTCTGCCTCCTAATACTGTGAAATTGGTGAGAAAAGACAGAAAGAATATGTAGAGCAGAAGAAAGGGGAGCGACAAGGGTATATCTCCACAGCTCAGAGATTAGACAGCACACTTTTCAGTGGGAAATTTAATGTATTTGCCTTTTATCCAATGCTGATTTCATGTAAAATACATTCAGAGATTTATTTCTTTAAAGAAGAGTGCAAGAGAGCTGGGCTATTCTTCAAGAACATACCCTATGTATATGGTTACAAAATAAGAAAGAAATGTTTTATGCAATTGTTATAGAAGACAGTACGATTAGACAGGTAGAGAAAGACAGAAAGAGGCAGACAAACAGAAATATAAAAGAAAAAAACAGAGAGCTTGCTAGCTCTGAGGAAAGCTGAGTATTATGAGAAATTATTGTGTAAAGTAGTAGTCGTGTAGAACAATAGATTAGGGAAAAAGAACCCTTAGCCCGTCACTGGGAAGGAAAAGCAGCGCAAGTTCAGGATGCAGCGAAGCATCTAAAGGATGGTTGAGTGGGTTAATAATGTCACAGTGACATAATCAAATTAGTAATGCTATCTTGGCGATTTGGTCTAGTCTATCAAGGCATTTACCTGGTTACATCGTTCAAAACAATACCGCTCCAGAGGCAGAGGAGTCCAGATGTCCTGCCCATCCTATTCGGGCACACGCCATCCCCTCTTACGTAAATCCTCACTGCAGGGAGAAGGGAGTTAATGGGGCAGAAATTGCCACCCGGCTCTCTCCTCTCTCCCTGCCTTCAAGCCCTGTGCCCTGGATGCCATCTTCCAGCAGCCTTCCTGGGACAGAGGTTTGGGGCCTTGCTGGCACAGCAGCATGATGCCCTCCCTGAGACACCTCTGCAAGGCAGGGCTGGCAGCAGGGAAGTGGCATCAGCCTCCAGGGCGTGGGTAAAGCCAAGGCAAGAGGAATGAGTATTCCTGAAGTCCTTCCTAGAGGAAAAAGATCTTCTTGGGGAAGGATTAGAAGTTTTATTATGTACCTACTACCCTCTGATTCGCAGCACACCCTCACTAGGGTGGCACTCCCCCTTTTTCTTTCCCCATCATCTTCTGTGATTCTCTAGTAACTGTTGTGTGTCTTCCAGTCTGAAAGCAAGGTAGCCTGATGGAGCTAAGATGAATCTAGCTAGTCAGGGGAATAAGATAGGAATAAGGGGATAAGGACTGATCTTAAATGGTATGTCACACTTGCGACACCCAAAAGATGAAGCACAAGGAAAGATCTGGGGATGGTTGGGAGGGATAAATTTATTTCACAAGAATGTGTGTGTCCAGGCTAGAAATCGGTATTTCTAGGGAAGGGAGAAGGAAAGAAAGTCAGATCTTAAAAGAACAGTGACTGGTGAGAAGGGAATATTTTTAGAGTTTCAAATAATTAATTTGGGCCGCTGCTTTATAAGAGCAAATTCCCATGCGTCACTTTGTCAGACTGAGATTAAAATGTGTTTATATTTATGTAGTTATCTTACACAGAGGTGTTTCATTTAAATACATATATATGTAGTGTATTCGTGTATGCACACATGAATGGAAAAAAGAGAATCTATAAGTATAAGGGTCTTTGCTTCAAATTCTCACAAACTAGAAAAGACTATAAAGACCACTGATATCTGTATGAGAAAAGGCTGTCCCCAGCCCCCTCCATCTGCTCTCCTCTTCCAGGGCAGCAGGAGGAAAAGCAAGGAAATGCAATTCTCCCTGTTCCACTTCAGTGAGGAAGAAGCAGCACAAAGAGTCCCTGAGTCTGTCAGCAGGATTCGGAGATGGGCACAGGGCTCTTGGAGAAGGAAATAGAAAATAAAATCAAATGAGGCTTAATCCGAAAAGCAAACGTTTGCTGGGACAAAGCCACCGCAGGGATTGTCATTTCACAAATTGTATTAATCTGGGCAAATAGTGCTTCAGAAACAGTAACCATGGTGTTTATGCTCAGTTCCCCTTCCTGACCTTATCTTGCCTCCCTTGCTCTCCTCAATATGGGCCAAACCCTTATCACTTTGCACCAAAGGTCTCTTCCTCAGCAGGGTAATCATGCAAACCTGGAATTTGTGCATGAATCCGATAAGGAAAAAAGATGACTGAAATGTGAATTTTTTTTTTCCTTTAGTTTAACAAGTAGTGGTAGAGATTAGTGCCACAAGATGACAAAACTGGGCACCCAAAACCCCATGAAGCAGTTCCTGCAATTTGTAGAGGCCGCGTGCTGGTAAGTGGGATTGTGTTATCACACTCTGCATCTTAGGTCCAAATAAATGTGCAAGGCTGAGCAGGTAGAGAGAGGGCTGGAAAGCTAAGGCATACGTAAGGGAAACAGGGTAAGCAGGAAAGAGCAAGGAAATAATTATAACCAGGCTTGCAACACTTCCTACGCTCCTTTTTGGTCCAGCCAACACATTGGCCACCTGTTTGCCTTGCAAGATGCTTTGCTATAGCTGTATCTTTCATTTCGGAAGGGAAGTGAGAGGACAGGGTTTTTTTGTGGAAACTGATGGAATTTCTCTGCATTTGCCTATCTTATTTTCTCTCCCTTGGCATCTGTTTTCCATATACAACTTTTACCATGAGGAAAAGGATTCATGAATTTCAGTTCTGAGTGGAGTTAGCACAGAACACAATAAAAGAAAGTCAACCTTTTTTTTTCCTAACAAACGCTCACTCAAAATGACACTGGGAAAAGAGCTTTTCGGCTTGTTATGATACAAAATCTACCAGACTTTCTCACGAGCTTGGGAGGTGGGGAGAATATTTTTTTCTTAATTTCAAAGGCAGTAAATATCGTGATTTGAACATTTCAGATCAATCTCTAAAACTATTGAGTTCATGTTCTGATTAAGAGAAGCAGTGAGCAAAGGAGAAGAGAGTGTGTGGGGGAAGGACGTAAAAGAGTAAAAACTAGCACAGTGAAAAATCAGGCAGAGTGAAAAATATATTGAAACTGTGAAAATAAAAGCTCTAGAAGTGTGGAAAGAGCAAAACTTATGGCAGGAAAAAGAAAGCTATCTGCTGTGTCTACCCAACAGTTCACCCTAATCTTATCTGTCATGTTAATTGCCAGATTTAGGTGTTTGTACCAAAGAGGAGGGTGTGTGTGAGTTGCCGTGAGCTCATGTGAGTGGCTCCTGACAACTCACACATACAACCCGCTGATTCCCCCCTTTAGCTAGAGGAAAGATTTTTTTTTTTTCCTTTTCAATTGAATCACCATCAGAATGAGCTGAATTACAGGAAAGACAAGGTTAGGCAGCTTTTGAGAAATCCAATAAAAAAAATCCAAAGGAATCCCCAAACCCCTGAACTGCAGGAAATGTGCTAGTTCCTGTGTATTACATGGTTTCCTTCCCAACATATTAACGTCCAATACCCAGAAATATGCAATGGCATGTGCTGCTTTACCTTTTCTTCCTGAGGCTTTCACTCAGCCTGCAGCTCTGTGCTGTCTTCTGCACCCCTCTGAAGATACACTGAGTTTTGCACCCACATTTATCCCCTCTGCACTCCCAAAATTACTAGTTTTGGTTAAACTAGGAAGTAAATGGAGCTTAAACCGGGGAAAGTGTGCAGAGGGCAGCTGATGGTGGTTTAGTAATTCTGTGATGTAGCATCAGCTCGAGTGACAACGACTCATTAGCAGCTAATCCAATCGCTCCTGCTAATCCAATCAACTGGAGGAGCTCGAGTCATTGCTTTCTATCTTGCTCTCTCTACTATCCTAGGAGGTTAAGGGAGGACTAAAGGCAAGCTGAGCTGGCTGGGTGCACCCAGCAAGTTCAGTCCCGGCACTGGGGGCATCCCCTACAAATTGGCCTTGAGTCCACGTGGCAAAACAGTGACAAGCCAAAAGTCAAGGCACCTCTTACAGTCTGTGAAATACTACAAACAAGCTTCTCACTAGCTCACTTTGACTGCCAGGGACTGGAGGCTGGCTGGGATGAGGAGGACGATGAGATGGAAAGGGTTAACACACCGTTATCCCCTCTCCGGGGGCTCCCTCTCCAGCAAATTGCAATCCAACCCTGAAAATTTTCAGCAGCCGCATCGATGTCATTCCACTGTGCCTTCATTACCTCCTGATCTCTAAATAAGGGCCAGCTGGGCTCAGAAAACATTATGTGGTGCTGTTACGACTGACATAAACCACCAAAGTGGCATTTTGCAGACGAGAAGAACGAGCAAAAACCCCGCAAAATCCTCTGCAGTTGTGTTTAAACGAGGGCTGTAACTTCTTACACATGTCCTGCTCCCAGTCTACAGGAAGAGGCTGATTAATCCTGCATGTGTTAGCCTGGAATATTGCATTACTGGAAGCAAAGAAACCCCTTAATCATATTGCTGGTTATGCCAGAGGTCTGTTTTCTCTCAAATGCATCACATTAAGAGCCATCCCTAGGCTACAGCACCGTCCCAGGCTATTTTTCAGGTTGCAGCACTATGTACAGGCTTTGTTTTAGGGGCTGACTAGCTGGGTTGTGGTTAACCTTGAGATAACCACAAGCAGCAAGGAAGTTCTGAGAGAAGATGGAGATGGTATTTTATCATCTCCCATCTCTAAGAGAAACACTGATCAACGAAGAAGAGCCCTGCTCATAATCTCCCTTTGCTGCTTGCTCTCAAAGCAGGGGGGGTGAAAGAGCTAACTGCGACACACGGGATGGGAAGCAGTGCACCGGCTCTCTCCTTTTCTACCCTGATTTTCCTCCCTGACGTGAAGAAAGAATTTCACAGGGAGGATTGCTGTCTGCACCTTCAAGCCCTTTCTGAGGGCACAGTTCAATCCTGATTAGGTGTGTGCTAGGTGACAGGGCATCCCCACAACCTCGTTCTCACCCAGTGTAGCAAGACTGGTCATTAATGAGAGGAAAACAAGCTCTCTGAGACCATATTCACTTGGGAGATCTGGAGCTTTGGGAATCTGTAACTCTTCCCTTGAGCCATTATGGGAGTGTACAGGGAAAGAAAAAAACACAGTCTTGTTGACACAGTCCCTCCTTAGGAAGCCCAGGGGAGCACATGAGAAATACACATCTTCTGAGATGACACACCATGCACCTGATCTCAGTCTCCTCTCCCAAAACACCTGTGGGAGAGACACTTCTCTGTGCCAAGGAATAAAGGGTTTCCTTCTGATACCACTGGAAAGTTCTCATTCTTTGTTTATGCCATAGTTGAGGTTCAAATATGCATCCATGACTGGTCTCCTGTAAATAAGCAGGACACGCAGCCCCCCAAAAAATAATCCCGTCCTTCCCCAGCTAGGACGTTTTCTGAGATCTAACAGCCAAATTAAAAAAACATCCCCAACATGGGAAGTCCTGGCAGCAGCTTCCACCATTACAAACACAGAGACAAGATCCGTGACAATAAATGATGTCCTGCAAAGCATGAAACTAAGCAGAAATATCTTTGGGGATGGCTGATTTTCGCACTCAACCCCAGGGAGGAGGAGGCGACAGAAGGAAAAGAGCCTCTGTTTGTACAAGCCACTTTGGACTTTCCCTTTGAACAGGGCACAGGGGCACTGAGTCTTACAGCCTTTTTAATAGGAGCATCTGCTCCTGTTCCCATCCCAGCTGGATGGCATCTATGCGTGTTTGCTGTTAGCGAGATGTGCCATGTGTCATGAGGAGGAGTGTATCCTGGGCAGGGAGCACATGCACATCTTGGAGGCCTTTACACCATGGCAGCAGGTCCATTTGTTTGGCCTGGGCACTTGCTTGGGGGGCAGCAGCTGCATTCTCCATGTACTGTGGAATTTCCAAATGGTAAAGCCCCCAAGGGTGGTTGTCATTACCAGGATAATGTGTATGCAAGTGAGGGTGTGGAGGGAGAGGGCTTCATGGGTGCCTTCCACTTTATCTGTTTTATTTTATTTTATTTCATTTTATTTCATTTTATTCTATTTTATTTTTTATTTTTTTATTTCTTCCACTGACATCTGGAAGTGAGTTATCTTGCTCCCACAGACCCTCTGAACTCAGGCCATCTGTGGGACCATCTTTTCCTCCCCCTCAGTGATGACCTGCCCTGCAGGAGGTTGATGGTGATGGAGAGGGAGTGTAGGAAAAGTCACAGGGATGTCCACATGGTCAATAGCAAATTTGCCAAAATGGGATTCCTATCTATTTCAGAGGCTTGTTACACAGCTCTTAATGCTTTGGTAGGTGTTCAGAGGGATGAAAATGCCAAAACCCCCTTATTTATTTGCAGTTGTTCTCCTTATTCCATCTATGTATTTTTCCTGCAGAAACATCCACTACCAATCTGTAAAGTGCTCATATTTATAGGGTGAGTGGGGGCAGATGAAGTAGTTCACCCTACCCTACCCCTTGTAAAGGATTCAGAAGCCCCATGGAGACCTGCAGCAGCCTCCTCTGCCCATCAGCAGCAAATTTAACTGCCCCATCTGCCACCCCAGTCCTCCAACAGAACAGAGAATGGGCCAGCCCTTACAGCTAAAGGACAGATCGTACACAAACTACCATATGCAGTGGCTATTACAGGTTTTAGTCCAAATGACTTGCATGCAAGAGCAGTCCCAATCTCATCAACAATCCCCGAATTTGAAGTAAGAACATTCTACAGAACGGGGAAGAGTTTCTACTTAGTAAAGAAACCTTTGCCTGAGAAAGCTTACTATGAGGTTTGTAAGAGGAGCCTGCATCGATTCACGCTGGGTGTTAATAATAAATCCAAAGAGCTACAGCACTGGCTCCTCGCCACCCACCTTGGCGAACCCAGCTGAACCGAGCAGACGCACATACAAGTCAGACTCTGTGGGCTGGATACACAACAAGGTACTGTTGTCCCATCTGTGGCAGTGCACACGCCAGCGGATATCAGCCTAACACAAGGCAAGGAGATACATGGGGAAGCGGTTGATTTTCTTCTTCCTTCCCACTTTTTTTCTTTACTGCTCTGAGCTGGGAAGGGAATCTGGAAGCTGGTGCCATGTCCGTGGTTCTTTGGTACAGCAAACACAAGAGGATGCTCAACATATGCTCTGTTTGTGCTACGACACAGGGGCAGACGTTATGGGACTGATGTAAGCACTACCTGGGATGCTGACACCCCAAATTGTCCACGGTGCTTTACGACACTGATGAACCGGGCTCCTGCTGTCCAAACATCAGAAGTCTGTTTCCACCAGGAGCCTCCCCAGCATCCACACCAGGGCCAACACCCCTGCAAGGGCTGGTGTGAAATTTGCTGGACATGACCTGGTTAGTGTCTCCAAGGCCTAATTGGCATCCTCTGCGATCGGTCTGACTCCGGCTGCCAGGAGAGAGTAAACTGTCTCCTCCTTTCACAGATGGGATGGGGGAAGGGGTGACCACCGCGTGTCTGTGTGTCGGTGTCAGGGGATGGCAACAAAGGATGTCAAGAACGTGGCGCTGCCAAGGGGCTTGCATATTTGGCTTATAACCTGATGAGTACAAGGCAGGTGGCAGAGTCTATGTCATGCCCTGTGGGGAGTGGGGAGGGAAGGGAAAGAAAGGAGGAAAAAATAAGACTGGTGCAGATGGGAAGTGCCAGCTCTTCTTGCTGGAACAGAGCTGTTCAATTGGGAAACCCAGCCAGAAAAACTTAAAAGGACCAGGAGGGAAAAAGCAGAACTGGTCAGCATCAGCAAGCATCTCCTGATCCTTTTCTACAACCTGCCTCATTGCTATTTCAAAAACCTCCTTTTGATAGAAAATTAAATTAAAACCCCCACAATTTAAAAAAAAAAAATGGAGAACAAGCTAATCTCAGAGATTTTAAATAAGTATGTGGCATGGGTGTGTGTGAAGGAAGGAAGGGAGAAAGAGAGAGAGATTTAAAAAAAAAAAACAACCTAGAAAAAACTTCTTGGAACAAAACACACACGAGGTAATGCCAAAAACTTGAGAAGGAGAGTGGTTACACACTAATTTAATTCTCTAATCCCCCTACTCCTGTCACTGTTTACTCACTGATAAATGTGCAGTAGCTTCAGCAAGACAGCCACATTTGCAGAAACTGACAGCCTGACTCAGAGACTATTTACCTAAAGACCATGAATATTAAAACAGGTTTCCAAAAGGCCCCCATCTTGAAGGAGAAGATTAGCATGGGGCCTCTTGCTGACAGACTCTTCCCTCTCCACCCCTCCTTCCCCCACTCCGTGATGCATCTCTTGTGCAAACACTTGAGAAGTATCACCTAGCTGAAGAACTGAAATATTGGAGCAATGCCCTGGAGCTGTGCATTCAGCTTTAGCCTGACAGTGAAAACACCAATCCATCCAAGACAGAAGCTGGGGTTAGTTTTTTGGGGTGGATTTCCCTTTTGGTTGTTCGTGTTTGTTTTTTTTTTCTTTTCTTTTAAATAACTGATTGAAAACAAAAATAAACCCCACACGTTTTTGCTATTTTTTTTCCTCCCCTCTGGAAGGTGAACTATGAGCATAGAGTCCTTTAACAGAATTAGAAGGGCAACAAAATTATATTCCAAAGTCATAATCCTTAAATGAGTTTGACTCTGTCTCCTATGATGGTGCATGGAGTTCACCAGAAAGCTGGAAAAAGAGTAAAGTAGAACTAGAAAGGCCAGAGAAAAGGATGGCTTTAAAGATTGGAGGGAAAGCATAGTTTCTACAGGACAGAGAAGATGAAATGGCCTAGATGCCCCAACAGAAATGACAAAACAGAGTAGAAATCAAATTGATCTATATAAAAACGCAAATAAAATTTCAGAAATATTTTTAAATAGGCAGTTAAGAGTCACTTATTGTAATAATAAAAAAAAAAGTTAAACTATCTGGGAACAAGTTTGAAATCAAAATAAGAATTATTTGGTTTTTATGTTTGGTTTTATGCCACGTATATTTTACTGGAGGAATTTTTTGCCACAGAATCTTGTGGGGACCAAAGTTATAACTAGGTACAAGAAAACCTTAAGAAATTTATGAAAACAGTGTAAAAAGTGCTTCTAAAGGCAGTGATGCAATAGCTAGCAAAGAATCACAGACTGCTGGAAGAAAGGGAAAGTAGGCCTGTCCTGTTTGACAGTGGAGTTAGAAGAACAATATATACACAGATATTGTTTCTCTCTCTCCTTTTTACCTCTCCTCTCTACCAGGTCTGAGAAGCACTCCCTTCCCAGAGAGAAAACCTCCACACACTCAGAAACAGGGATGTGCACGTACAAGCCAGGTGGGCATTGAATGTAACTCTCCCCGTGTAGCCTGAATATTGACACATCACTGACTGTCTGTCCCACCCTGGTGACAGCAGTAAGACCCACGTCTCTCACAGTGGATGACAACACTACAGTGTGATGCATTTGTCCTGATACAGACAGTACTGACTATCCTTGGAAATGGGTAAATATCCTGACTCTGAAGACAATGACTTCCAGTCTTCCCCTTAGGTCGGTGAACTCTTCAGACAGAATAAAGAATTTGTGATTTTCCAGCCTCTCAAGCTGCTCCAAGACCTCTCTATGTTGTTGCTCATTTGGCATGGAATGACACAACTCTGTTGAAGTCAGTGGAGTTATTCTGTTGAGTTTTTTTAGCCCCACATGAGGAACAGATGTTTTCAAAGCAAGCCTTTGGAATCATTACTGTCAACTGCGTAATGGACAATGTTAACACAAGGACAAGCATATTTGGCTCCGAGGGAGAAGGGTTAATAGTCATCCTATTTTCACTCCCCCAGCATCCCTGGACACCTTCCTAATTGCATCCAGACAGTCCATGCCTGGAAAACTACTGCCTGTGAGGCTGCCCCTCAGCTTTGCCTTCAGCAAAAAATCAGATTTCAGTAGAGCAGTGCAAGAGGCCACTTGGTCAGAAAGGCCTTGCAAACACTTGGTGATCGAACATGTGAAAGGGTTAAACCATGAGACCACTTGGCACACACACAGCTCTTCTCTGACCTACATCAGACCTACATTTCTGCCTCCACAGCAGTTCAAGCAACAACCCCAGCCCCTTCAATATTCATAATTCTCAGCTGCCGTGAGGCTAAAATTACCCAGAGAAAGATGAAGTCTCCTTGTGAACACACTGAAGGCTACTGAAAGACACCTCTTGTTCAGAGGGTATGGGGTGAGGCAGGACACAAAGTTAATGGAAATCTTTGCTAACACAGATGGAAGCTTCTCGATGAACATTTTTTGTAGGCTGGAATTGGTATCTTGTTAAAGCAAGAGTTTAATTATAACTAGAGCTACTAAAATGAACAGGCAAAGGTGGAATATTAGGAAAGCCTCCTGGAATCAGAAATGAAACATCAGAGTGTACATGAAATTAGAGTTATTCCAGCCTCAGAATTTGGCCCCAGGACAGAGTGGCTTCTTCACCTTCTCTTTGGAGCACCTCCCTCTACAAAACCTCTTCCTAGCACCTGAATTCCCCTCACTTTCTTTGCCGACCAGAGGCTTTCAGTAGAAGCTGAGAAGCTTGTCATGACTCTAAATAATACTTGCATGTACAAACTGAGGCTACTTCAGGTCCAAATTTAAACACAAACTTTAATCCATGCTCAAAAGTTAAAGAACAAATGCTATGAAGTTTAGAAGGTGGGAGCAGTGTTTCTTGATGATCTCACAAGAAATATTTTACTTTCTGTGACATAAATGGAAGAGGCTTTGGATGCCCTTTGGTTTAGTGGTTGCCAGAACCTTGGAGTGGGTTAATGCAGGCAAGCGTCACTCCATGCTACACCTGTTTCTTAAATGCTTCTTCTAAGCATTCACTTTTAGATCATTGAACAGATGGGTCTTGGGTATGTCTCTCCCAAGGAGGCTGAGCAGGTATGGTTTTCTGTATTGATTGATAGCTCATTGTGGACTTAATTATTTGGGAAGCTTTTGTCAGCTGTTTTCTCTGATTGGATATACAGGGGAATATCTACACATGTGGAATTACAGCATCCCAGGAGTATGGGCAGCACCCCTTTGATTTAGAAGAGTCCTGCAGTCTTTATGAAGTAGAGCCATGCCCAGACTCCCAAAGGCTGACAAATCCACTCTCAGTCACAGCTCAGGTGACTCATCCATCTCACATGCAATGGTTGTTCTCTGTTGCACACAACATTATGCCAGTACACTGAAATGCCCCAAACTCTTTCCTGCTTAGTGTTTCCCTGCGCTCTGTCAAAGTCTGACCTGCCGTGGACTGCAGGGTGTGTCTCTGTTTGTGCAGTGTGCCACAGAACCCCTGCAGGGTGGTGTATCTCCTAGTCTGACTCCTTGCTTGGAGCAGGAGCTCCTCTGATAGGCATGCTGCCCAGTAATGATGCTGTGCACAGCCAATTGCTCTTGTGATGTGCCTCAGCAGAACAATCACACATCCCTCTGCACGTTTGTGTGCTCCTCAGGCAGTTCTGCACCTCTGATCCATGATAAGACCCCGTGTATAAAAATTAGCACACTGGGAGGGGAGAAACTTGAGTGATCTGAGAAGACATAAAGGTCCTTTTATTTAGATATTTTATGCCCAACATGAGGAAGGAAGATTAGGGTCCTAAAGAAGAATTTGAACACATAAACATTTTCATGGGTGTAGGAGGCTGTCAAAGAACATACCACCAAGACTCTGAGGAAATAATTTCTTCTTTAACACCCACAACCACGCACTCATCACCCATAAGACATGCAGACAGTCCTCCTCTTCCCTCTCCCTTCCTTCATCTATGGCAAAACCACACTATTCAAACTTTTCCACTATCAGTAAGAGAAGCTGCCATTTACACATTTACAGAGCAGCAGACACAACACCAGTTTAATGATATAAGGAGGCAAAGAAATAAGGAGCAATCTCGATATAATGTATACACATATATTTTAAAGACTCAGCAGGAGAGACTCTGCTGTCATTTTAGTTTATTGAGAAATAGCTAAATATTAAAGAGAGCTGGGGCTGATGGAATTGGATGGAAAGTTATATCTCTGAATCTATTTGTAATCACCTGTGTCTCTGCTTCTTTTCTCATAATACCTGCAGAGACAAGACATACTGCTAGCTACTCCCAGAGCATCTTATAAAGGATGTAAGGGTTTTCCAGCCTCTGGCATTCAGGTGGTTTTGGACTGGAGCATGTGTCAGCCCTGATAAAGCAGGAGGGAGTTCAAACCAGGCACTTGCAGCATTTGCCTGGAGAGGCAATGTGTGATGGCTACTCTACAGGAGGGATCACAGTGTCAGCAGCCATGGTGTGACTGAGCTGCGTGACTGTAAGAGACCTTTAAATCTCTCCCTCTTGTCTCACGATCCCCGCTTCCTCCTTGTAGCTGCTGCACTGAGACAACCCCAGACCCATGTGCCTCCCAAGCTCTCCACGTGTATGCACCACGTGCATTTCTTTATCTCTGTGAGCCCGCCCTTCCCTCATCCTTTCATAACAGCTCCAGATGGGTGTGATTAACAACACACATGCCTTACACACCTTCTGTGGGAAGTAGTTTTCAGCAAATTTCCCCAAATTACCTTAATTTTACAGGTAGGCAGAGGGAAAATGAATAACGCAAGTCATGCAGCATGCCCAATGGAAAAAAAAAAAAAGTGGGAACAGAATCCAGATTTACTTTTTTTATATTTTTCCTCTACTTTCTAGGCAGCATAGTGTGCTGTAATACTCATATTATAGGTATTACTGGTATTTTAAAAATAAGTCACAACTGTGGAGTTGAGAAAAGGATTGAGAGACTTTTTGAGATTTATTTTTTTTTCCTCATACATATTCTCTTGCCAAATTATTTTTTGAGTAGGTACTGACTATTTTTTTTAAGAGCTATTCACAAAGGAACATGGGAGAGACATTTTCTGGACTACAGCCAAGTGGTAGCCATTTGTCATCAAAGCAAAACATTCAATACCCAGTTGTAGTGGATGGTTTTGATCAGGCAAGGAGTTTAGCTGGCAGTATGGATACACTATTTTAGAACTTATTTCAATTCTAGTCCGCCAAGTTGCTTGTCCTGTCTCTAATTCCCCACAACTGGCCACCAAGTTAGTACTTTTCTGATTTTCCAAAGTTTTTGAGGCAGTATGTCAAGTAATAATCAAGAGGCACTCCACAGCCTGGCACAGGGAGTACAAGCACCTAGGCAGGCAGATAAATTGTTTGTGTTCTCTGCCTGGAAGAGCATAACTTTTGCAGTTGTGTGTTTCCAGTAGGAGCATTCATAATTATGAATTCAGCAAGTCACTGCACTGTGCATATTCCACAGCGGCTCATGGAGAAATCATTGTCTGTGAAAAATGCTTCTTCTATGCAACAGGCATAAAAATTGAGTGCAAACTGTCCATGAACAGGCAGAACAAATTCAATTCGGGAGTCACAGGGCTATTGTGTCCTGTACAATGGTCTGTTGTCACAGAGTTCTGCATAGGCTCCAGGGACAGACATAGGAAACTTTAATTTTCAAATTATTTTTAGTTTGGTTTCCTAAAGAAAGGCAGGATTTTGTGATTATTCTGTATCTTAATGTCTATTTGCCTCTCTCTCTCTTTTCCTCTTCCCTCAATAACTTTGAACCAATTGGCACAGGAGGGTGAATTTGCAGCTTGATAGACACAAGAGAAAGTAATCACACGATGCTGTAGGGAAATAGGCTCTGCTGTTTTTTTCATTTTCCAAGAAATGCGTGTTTTTGAAAAAACTTTCCTGGGGAAGTGGAGATGTTTTTGAGTATTGCCTTCTCTCACCATTAAATATATAGTGAATAAATTGAGATCCTTATTTGAAGTAAGTTATAAGCTAAGATGGCTGCTATTTGTGATTTACTTTGTCCATGTAGGACAGAACAGATATCTTTCAGCCCTTTGCTGCCTGGAAGATCAAGGTATGGGCAAGTCTTGTCTCCAGTACTTCGTCTTAGCAGGTTGCTACTTTAGTCAGAATGATATTGAGGGGTCTTAGAGGCAACAGACTCTGGACTCAGGCTTAGGAACCACTGGCCTAAACTCATCAGTCAAGTAGTCGTCTACTGCTCTATTGCTGGTTAGTGAAATAATCAGTCTAGCTCCAGAAATTCATTCAGTGATTTAGGGCCAACTTTACAGTCAACCTCATGACTGACTAAGGTATCCCTTTGTCTTTTCAATCTTTAAGGCTAATAAAAATAACATGAGCCTTCATACTTTTCTAACTTTTATGGAGGAACAGATTCAGACAAAGCCCAGTGTAAAGGATCTACAAAGCCCATCTCTTCCCTCTCTCTGTATACACTTCACTGACAGATCAATCCTGACCTTGCAGCAGAACAACCCAGTAGGTAAAGAACCAGCATGGGACTGAGCTGCAGGTAAGTCATTAGCCATTTTCAGCTGCTAGCTCATTAATTTCCATAGGTGCCTAAAAAGTTTCCAGCATCCGGACTTCTGTACATCTGTGCCTTGGTTTGCCACCCACTAGATAGGAAGAAAACCTACTGGTCTGTTTCACAGGAGGGTGGATTTCAGTAATGCATTCCCCCTGTGTAGTGCCCAGACACTGCAGAAACAGCAGCCATGTACATACATCCTTGTAGATCCTTTCTTTACTTCACAGGACAAACCTCAGCAAGAGCAGAGCAGACTAGACTCAATCCTTAGCTAGAGTAAATTGAGGCAGTCTTATGAACTAGCACTTTACCCCTGCCCGGCTCTAGAGTACATGATGAGAGCTGTGTAAGCTGGGTGCTCCTTCACACTTCTAGGAAAACCAGTCAAGCAAGAATTCAGATTAAGAGAAGTGTGCACAAATGTTTTCTTTATAATAATTAATACATGATTAATAGGAACAAATTCTGAAAATAAATGATTATAAGATGTTTCTATGGCATGCCACCGGGATGATGGGGATAAATGATGCAGAGGCACCTGAAAGTTGAGAGCCCATTACTAAGCATTTATAAAGAGGAATGCATAAAAATATTTATCCCCGTCTTTCTGAAACATGCTCTAATGTGTCTTCGAGCAATTTATCAGCTAAAAAGTAATTTTCATTAATTACTTATTAATTATTAATAAAGTGTTTGTAAGTGTCACCTTAATTTAAAGAGCTTCTGAGTCAAGGTGCACTTCCAGACTTTCCTTCAAGAAGATCTTGTTTCCCAGACCTGAGTCCTTCAGATTCAAGTGACCTTGGTACATCCTTCTTCACCCAACCCACTCTTGGCCTCCACAGTTGTTAGGCTTGCAAATGGGACTAAGTCATGTTTCTGGAAACCACAATTTGTCATTTCGGAAGGAAACTTGATCAGATCCTCTCTCCCCACTCACAAAGCTGGATGCCCAGACCTGGGAACGCAGCATTCAAATGTTTCAATTTATCATTACAGTGGAACCCTGAAGAGATCACATCTGCTAAGACCATAAATTGGACAAGATCCCACTTCAGAAGGAGCAGGCTCAGCTCAATATTCCCATTCTTGAACAAGGGACCAATTAGGCAGGCTTATTTACCTGCCATAAAATGAGATGTTAGCCAGTGGGAGAAGTCACTTAAGGACAACAACAACAAAAAGTCTTTCTGATCTCTCTGTTAGAAATGGCCAGCTTAAGAAACAGATTCTCTCCACATTCTCACTTCAGCCTGTATGTCCTCTGTTCCTTCTGTTTTTTCATTCCTCCTTTCAAGTCAGTCCCTGCCCCTCTCTGCCTTTTCCCTTTTGTCTTACACATTGTATCTTCCTCTCTGTCCCTTCTATCTCTTTCCGCTCGCTCGTCTTTTACTTAATTTTTTTCTCCTCCTCTTTTGCTCTCTCTCTTTTTTTTTTTTTTTTTAGCATATGCATACTTCCAGATAAGATTTAATTTTGAGCTTTCTTACTGAACAAGCAATGAAAAAGGTCTTACATCTTGGAACAGAACCTGGGCTACAAAACGAGCAAATTGCTCACACTGCCTTCCCTTCATAAGATTTTACATTGAGGATTGGATCTTCTTCTTGCCAAAAACTGGATTCAGACCCCAAGAAACAGTAAGGGGGAAATCTTCAGGCTTAAAAAGTGATATTTTCAGCTTCTCCTCATAACTTCAAATAGGTTTCTTCACTAGATGGATAATAGTGTGTGAGCATCCAGAGTGGAAGCAGAGAGAAGCAGACACACATCTGTCAGGGATGGTCTGTGCACATTTATCCTGCCTTCGTGCTGGGGGATGGATGAGATGACCTCTTGAAGTCCCTTCCAGATGTACTCGTCCATGAGTCCATGATTAATTGCCTTCATGATCTGCAGTTTATCTATCCAAAGAAATAAGCCTCAAAATCTCCTGCAAATACATATCCTATAGGCTGTCTGAGGATATTGGCCCTCCATCCCTGGAGTGTTGCACCCTAATTTAGACTCCATAGAGGGGATGTCTCCCTGCTGATCCCTGCAGAAATATAGCCCCTTTCACACCCAGCAAAGGATTTAAAGAATAAAGCTGATTTATCTCAGTAGAGAAAAGAAGGGAAATTTAGGCTCTAAATGGGAAAGAAAATTTCTGTACTCTGCTTTCTCCAAAGACAAAGACAGGTAGCTGAATCTTGGTGAGGACTGTTGACTACCTATTTTGGTTTCCCAGTATTGTCTCCCCCCCAGTACATGCAGGATTAAACTGTGGCTGCCTTCCTGGGGTTATGAGATGTGGTATGGCACAGAGCACCCCCATCCCTTCCAGAGGGGAGCCACAGGAGAAAAGACTATGACTCCTGCAGTTTTTCAGTCAGAGGGTGTCAGAAGGTGAAACCATGTTCATCCATGTAAGGATGTTTTCCATATTCATCCACATAAAAATGAACATGGAAAAGGGCAGACACATTTTGACAAAGGGGGCCAAAAGAGGGAGAAATGAAAATAATGAAAAGGAAAAGAATGATAGCAATGAAGAAGGAGGCTGGAGAGATATATGTCATGAGTGTTTTGTGAAATACAGATGTGAAAGTGGGAACTTCTTGCTTTCTAAAGAGATACAGTCCTGTTCCACCTGAACTACTGGACATCTCCAGCTGATTTATCCCAGGTATTTGTTTAACAGTGGGATTTATTTAACCCTAAACTCATCCTTTTCTCTTCACAGGCTGTTGTGGATCGGCACAAATAAACACTGTCTTGGCACTGACCTTTGTTCAGATATAACCTATCCAAAGAGAATTTAAGCTGTCTTCATTATGGCAGGGGAGGCTGGTAAGTAGAAGAGTGGGCCTTTCTGGAGAAGCTGGTCATGCAACATTAACTTACTGAAAAGGTTCCTGGTTAATGAATATAATACATAATAAGGATATTCAAGACTTAATGTGGCATTTTTAGGTTGGTCAGATCTGGGATATGAGGAGTTTATATTATCCTATCTTTTCAATAGTCATGACAAAAATAATAGAGGAAGTTTCATATCACCCTTTCTGTCTCTTCTGAATAATCAGAAATCAAACTGAGTTAAAAATTAATATGGATGAGATTCAACTCAGTAAACATAGATACCTGTGTATAGCTTACCTAGTCACCTTCAACTCCCTTGTTAGACAAAAGAGCGAATTAGACACTTCCATGCACTTCAACAATTAATTTCCTCTTAATGTACGTATCTAAACCAGAGATCAGGGAACTGTATAAGAAAGAAATCTTATTTTCATATGTTGACCATAATGGGAACTTACAGTTCCATATGAACCATCAATTCAGATGCAGATTTCTAAAGTTAGATTAGATTTAAAATTAGTAAGTTAAAAATAATAGTAATAAAAAAGCGTAAGAAGTGTACTTTCTTTCTGCAGAGTTTAGCAGGAAAACAGTGTCATCTCTATGGTTCACTCTCTTTTAAGAGCTATAGAGCAGAGAGATGATTTTAAGCTGAGCGTTTCTTAGTCATATGCAAAACCTCACAATTTTAACTTTATATTTTTAAATTCAACTCTACTGACCAATTTTTCATAACCTTTCTTATTTCCTTCATTTTCTCTGTCTCCTTCCAACAATCTCACCACTTGTTTCTGCACTTCCTTTTCATCTTGAATACAAAGAGCAGGTTGATCCCAGCTCTGGCCCTGGAAATGTCAGGCTGAAAATGTTACTCTTGGAGTGATTTGCATGCATTACAAAGTGACAGGTGACAGGAGCACACGACCTCAGCTAATAGATGATTAATGATGTGATGTTGGCCAGCACTGTTGACTCGTTTTCCTGCTCTTCGGGAAACTTCAAAGGCAGCTGGCATTTCTGTTGCCTTATGACAGGCTCATAGGTGAGTGTAATTGTTTAGTCCATATGTGCATAGCATAGAAGGAGCCATGAGCATGCTCATGGAGCACACTTATCTGTATGTGTGTATATGAGGCGATGTGCAGGGTCGTATGCATGAGCTCCCGTGTGCTCCTGTGTGTGCATACAAGCTTCTCATATACAAACTGCCAGGTTTCCGTGGGTTGCTGAGAGCATCATTATCCAGCTACTATATTCTGAATAAAATACCACGGCCCATTTGGGGTTACAGTCTAAAGGAATGAAGGAAACTCACTGGAATTTTAATCTGGATGGAGAAAAATCAGCCCTAAAGTAAACAGTATGTTTGGAAAGGAGCCCAGTAAATAGCAATCAGAACAGGATTAGAAATAGGTCAAGGCTGTAAAATTGGATCTTTTTTCACACCCTTTTTTTTTTTTCTCAGCAAAATTTGGGAGGGTTGAGGTCATTAAAGAGATTAAGGCTAGTTCAGACTCCAACCCCACCCAGAATCTGAGGCATAGGCTCACTTCTGATGCATACATTATAAGTCTCGAGTTCAGTTAAAGAAGTATTTGGAGTTTTCTAGAAGAATGTTCTTAGGCAGGATCCTCCCAACACATATAGATGCCAACCTTTGGATTTAAAATTCCTGTACTCTGCAAAGGTGAGGGAAATCTCATTTCCTACTCCACACATGAACACCTCTGCCTTCTGCCCTGGGTTTCCTATTCCCCAGCACAATATGTTCATGAATCTCTTTCAAAGATGCTCAGCATTAGTGGAAAAGCAAGAAAACAAAGTATAGATGAGAGCTGGGGTTTGCAGTTCTGAATAAGAATCAGCCAAATTGGTCTTTAAAAAAAAAAAAGAAAAGAAATTAGTGGTTTTCCAAACCAAAATTCTGTGTGGGACTTTTTTTTTTCTTTAGATGGAAAAGTGTGGAATTTGAACTGTCTTTGAAACAACATTTAAACAACAATTTTCAAGAGCTAATACAGCATGAAACTGCTTTAGCATAGAGGAAGAATGTAAGGAGAGCTTAAAATAGCCACATTTTTTCTTTGTTCTTCCAATAGCTGTCATTTGGAAAAGCACAATGCAGATGTCAAAAGCTGAAAATATATATTCCTAAAACCAGAGACAAATAGCCAGAGGAGGCCTTGAAAGATTTGTATCTTCTGTTGATTAAAAGGCGAAAGTAGGAGAGTCACTGAGATAAATCTTCCTGCACAGAATCACGTAAAATTGGATTTGAAATGTCCTCAAGAAATCAACTGGGCTCTGGTCAAGAAACCTGTCCTAAGCAATTGAAGCCCATGCCTGAACTCTGAGCAAGCCCCAGCATAGGATGTACTCAACAAATCACCTGGATCCAGAACAGATTTTGGGTCCTGCCTGAGTGTCTGCCTGAGACCCATCCTACAGTACTTTCTCCTCTCTTTAGAGTCAGCGTAGAGGGGAGATGGGCAGGTTGTGAGATGCTGCTCGCAACTTGAGGCTTCAGTACTTCTGAAACTGTCACTTTTCTTTTTTTTTTTTTGGTTTTCCTTGCCTCAGGGATAGTTCAGTTTGTTAACTCAATATAAAGGCTTGCCATGTCCACTTCACATTTCCCAGCCCTCACTAACCCTTCAATTCACAGGACATCACCCACTCCAACTCAAACGCTGCTCTAGACAGGGCAAGACATTAAGTGCCAGGACACCAGAAAGCAGAGAGAAAAGAAAGAGCTGGTAGGCTTTGATCTATTTCAGACCTGTCAGATTAAGCAGGTCTGGAGGTCTGGGTGATCGGACTTGGGCTTCATGCTTGCTTAAGCTGAATTGCCTTGGAGAAAGCTGAATATTCCCTCATAGTGAAGTCTGTATCACTCTAGCTCCATCTATAAGCAGCAGCAAAAAAGATCTCAGCACTTTGGGCTTCTGAAAGTACCAGCTCCTAATTTGTGACATTTGTGATATCCATGTCACAGAATTACAGGTAAACCTGGATTGATGCTAAAAACGAGTGTTGTTTCTAGTGCTCCTGGAAATGCAGTTCATTGTGTATTAGTCAAAATCTGTTGAATAACATGAATATGCATGGCTTTGTGTGTGAATGTGTTCAAAGGGGACATCAGAGTGACAGAAAAATGGCAAAAGCCAACCCACAGAAATATTTTCTTTAAAGTTTTAATAATGTTATGGCACATAACATTATTAAAATGTTATAGGTATTATCATGGTAGAGACATGGGTGCATGTACACACATAGGCTAAGAAAAGGAAGAGAAGACCTAACCATTTAACAGTAGTGCTAACATTTTATGTGATACATTAAGTAATATTTTTCTTGTTGCTTAGAACTTTGAAAAGCTGATTTGAACACTTTTCCCTTGGTTATTGATAAGTATTAACTTCAGGTACCTGTACCGTGTGGTTAATTTTAAAAGCCTGAAAATTTAAAATTACAAAAATAATTTTCTTCCAAACAACATGCTTTTCGAAGTCTAGTAATTTCTAAGAACAGGAAAAAAATCCAGAAAGAAATCAAGGCTGAAGTTTCTGGCTCACACTTACTTTTGATAGAAATTAACGCCGGTAACAATGCTTTTTTCCTTCAGGACATTCAGGAATATGCCTTTATTTCACTCTATATTTTTAAGCAAAATTTGGATGACAACATTTCAGATGAGTGACTGGTTAGCTCATTTTATTTTCCTTCCAAAGCTTGCACTGAGCAAAGGAGGCAGGTCTTATTTCACACAATATTTCTGGCTGTCTTTAAGAAGGGAAATTTGCAATAAAAGGTAAATGCAAGGTTTTGAGGAAGTTTTCAGTAAGCATAGAAGGGAGGATTTTAGTGGGAAGTTGATAACTGGTGATTGCTACTGACATTTGCTATAGTACTGGAGTCACTGCTCACCTGCTATGGAATTGCATCACCTTGGGGTGGAATGCACCAGCAGCTGTAAGTCCCAGTTTAAGGCAACAGGGGTTTCAGCCTGTCCTCAGTGGAATCGAGATTAATTACATATTCTATACAGCAAGTGGGTACATAAGGAACAGTAATTTCTTTTAAAGTATTTCTAAGTCTGTTAGAATTAAAAAGTTTCTGTTATGCTCTAAGACCAAAAGGCTTCTTCTCCAGAGCCTCCTGATGCCATGCTGGGCAGTTCCAGGAGAAAGCTCGCTCCCTGTAGCTTGCACATTTTCCAGAGTGAAAGTGGTAGCACTGTAAAACAATGGAAGCAATTACAAGCTCTCAAAACTATCACAGGAAGAGAGATGCAACATCCTGAAGTTTCTCCTGTGATCTCAGCCATAACTTCATACGGTTACATCTTCTACAACCCAGCTCCAAAGGGCTGCCAAAATGCTGCTCTTGCCTTCTAGACAGTGTGTGTATCCGGTCAATCCATTTGATTTGTAGGTTAGGACTAAGCCTTACAGTCAGACCCAATGATCTCATTGCTGCTAGCATGAATGCAAAATGCTTTGAGTAAAAACAAGGGGATTGATCTAAAAGGACACAGGTAATTTAGAGCAGAAGTTGGGCTTTTGTGTATTAATTAAAAAGTTCTCTGTAACCTATGGGACGTATCAGCTCTCTTGCAAAGGCTGTCATCTCTGTGCAGCCAGCCATTTGTTTTGCTTGCTTACTGGAGAAACTTGATTTTCATGACGGGCTATGCCTTTTGCTACTATATCCTCTGGGAGAGAGGTCTGGTCAGATGATTAACATTATCTTCTCTCTTAAATATTACATTATTAAAATTGGGCAGGCTTTTTTTTATGGAAACTGACTAATTAGCCCCACGTCTCATCTCAGCTGTCAAAAATCTCTGTTCATTGACAGTTTACTTTAAGTGGCTCAATTAGCATAACAAATGACTCACCAAAAGTTCTGTAGGCATCCTGTTGATTAATGTCATTTATCTTGCAAACCAGCAGTAGATGTGTGAGTTGCTCCTAACAATTATTATATAAGTTTATATACGTATATAATAAGTACCTCTCAGAGAAGCAATGCAATTTAGGTGTTATTTGCAAACATTTAATAGCAATAAAGGGCTTTCATCATCAGCAACCCTATGAATGATTTCTCGATTAGGAACTAGGTAGAAGACGAGGTTATGTTTCCTTGAACATCACACTGCATGCATCCAAGTGATATAAAGAACAGAAATTTCTATGAACACATGATCAGACTGAGGCAGAAAGAGACTGATCAGAAGTGTTATTTTTGTATTTTTGACTTTTTCTGATGGTAACAGTGCAGTATATACTATTTTGTCATGGTATATAGTATTTTGCTCATGCTGTACGTGCTCTGTGGGTAATGAACAGAAAAGAAAATGTCTGGGTTCTTCAGTTGCAGCTTCAAAGACTTGCCTTGTGATTTTTGCTCCTAAAACTCTTATGTGATTTTGAAAACCCGGTGTCTTAAGCCCCCATGGCCAGAGGTGATAGCAGATCAAGGGGCACAGTACAGCAGCAGGGCAGCTAATTTTCTATTAAAACAGGACCCTTAACTAGTGACAAGGCAGAAGTACTGGGCAAGTGGTGGAGGGGAGGTTTTTTCCCCTCAGCTCTGCCACTCACTGTTGGCATGGCCTTACTTAATTCCTTCTCTGGACTTTTTTCCATCCACTTTGATTTTATCCATGCTGCTCATGAGGTCTACGTGGTCCTTGTTACAAGGACAGTCCCTCCCTACTGTTCATGCAGTGCTTTACCCTACCTAAGGTCAGGGCCTCAGAAACCCCCATTATATAAAACCAGCAGCATTTCACCACAGAGCAAATTCCAGGTATTCACCACTGTGGGGGTAAACAGGCTCCTATCAGATAGCATCTCTGACCAGATGACAATGTTCTGAAATTTCTGCAGATAGAGGATTTCTGCCAGTGAAATCAGAGATGGTCATATCATACCCTGAGAGGCATCAGTATGGGTGCCTCTGTAATCACAGCAAGAAAGTATGTGTGTGTTTCAGTTGTTTCAAAGTACTTCTCCTAGAGGAAGAAGCTTTTATGACTGAACTCTTTAATAAGGGTTCTTCCCCCTGGTCTCAGGAGGGACCATGCAAGCTTTAAAGAAAGTACAGCAAGTACTCTCACTACTGAAGCCACTAGGAGTATATTTTATAAAGCAATATTAAAGAAATACTGAAAGCAGAATAATTTAATCAGATTCATGAAATCAAATACCCCCAAGGCAGCGATGAAGATGCAGCTCAACAGGTATTGGCATTTCATTCCATAGGAAGAGGAAAATTCATCAGCTCCTTTTTTTTTTTTTTAATTTTTTTTTTTTTCTTTTCTCTTTATAGAAGTAAAACTTGACACTAAATAAAACTAAAGTCAAATAACCCTAGGATATGAGGATTAGTGCAAAGGCACCTTGGGCCTATATTCAGTCACATTCTGTCCTGTGTTTTCTTATTTGGGAGCTGGAAATTATTCGCTACTAGGGAGTTGGAGAGAATGTTGTCAAGTGTTTCTTTAAATGGCAGGTTATTTTCCTGATCACACAATCAGTCACTGGCAAAATATTTCACCTCCTTTTCTCTCCCTACTTAATTATGTTGCCATGACTGCATTCTCTTTTTGGAGAGAGCAGCATGGCAGACTTTTATCCCAACCTGGAGTCTCTTCTTGTTGCAGAGATGAGTAACAACAACATATGAAAAACCTCTTGAAAAATTAGCAGTGGAAGAAGCCTCTAAAACTTGAAATTTAGGGTTCCCATGTGTCCTAAGTTTCAAAAGTCTGTTGCAAGGAAAGAAATTGTAATTTTTGTTCTTTTGCGCTGTTACTCATATATTCAGCTGATGGCCGATGACTTTCCTAGGGTTGTTGCAGGAACAGTGTTTCTGTAATTATATCCGTGTAGGCAATGGGAATGAGGAGCAAATTGACTTTGATAGCAACTTGTGGTGTTAACTAGGAGATCTTGGGAAAAGCTCTTGGAAGAAAAAAGTTATGATTCCTCAGCATCTACTATGATACCATTGAAATGCCAAGTGAGCAACAATTTGGAGTGTACCTATCCTTGAAAAGTCTCTGGAGAAGTCATCTTATTCTCATTTGCCAGGTACATAGCTGAAGTCAAGTGACAAATTCATCTCACTTAAATCTAAGCAGCAAAATTCAGACACCAGGTTTGTTCCAGGCATCTCCACTTGCTGTATTATCGACAGGGAGTCAGATGCCCCATGCAGTGACTCACTCTCTGCTGCAGGAGCTGGTGTCCACTGGCTTACGAAGGTGCCTGTGTCTCCCTATTGACTACTGAGAGAGCCAAGAATAGTAACTTAGACTGACTACCTTCCCTTTTACTAGAGCTAAAATTAGCTGAGAAGATTCCCATCTAGCTGCGTTCTCCAAAGTAACACAAGAGAAAGCGGATAGTAGAGAAAATTATGCTTTCAGTTCACCAGGCAGAACATGCTGTGCAAGGGATCACCTTTCCTTTTTTATATGGCCATCAAACCATTCTCTGCAGTGAGGGAATGGACTTGAAACATCAAACATCTGTGTGCCTGAGGTCCGGGTGAATGCAGTCCACAAGCACTAAGGTGACCTGGAAAAGCTGAGTGAGTACAGGGGAATGAAACATTGAGGCAGTGCATGATCCTGACAAGTGGCAGCAATATCCCTGAGACAGATTTTGAAGAGTATGGAGAAAAGAGCATTCAGTTTATGATGCATATTTAACAGCTAAAATATAGCAGCAGTACTGTTCTGTCCTGCCTCGTGGCTTCTTTCTCCAACAAGGCCATCATAAATTCTGCCTTGAGCAAAGCAGAACTGATTGGACTCAATTTATTCTTCTTTAAAACACACACACAAACACATTCACTAGGGAAGGATATAGAAGTTCCAGGAAAGAGCCGTAACTCAATTGCCATTATAGAACAGAAAGATAATTAAGTAAATGTTGGCAGGGGATAGCATTGAATAACTTTAGTAGAATGAGTTCTTCTTTGCTTTGCCCTTTGCAGAAAGTGTCTGCATTCTCCAGAGACGCCACCCTAAATTGCTTTGGATAGCTTCCTTTTCCCAGAAGGAAGTCAGAGAGAACAGGGTTGGAAGGGAGATCCAAAGGTCAGTTTTCCCCAGTACAAGGCAGAATCAACTCAAGATAAGCTGGTAAAGATGCATGTTTTCTCTGCTGGTGGGCAGGAGATCTGTATGATGTGTAGGGCTGCAGTTAGCCCTTCCCATATTGCTACCTGGAACTTAGGAGAATCCAGGTAACAGTGGAATCACTTTGATCTACAGCTTGGAGCAAAGAGAAGCTTTTTAGAGAGAAATTAATAATAAGTGAGACATAAGTAGACACCCTGAAATATAACTGTCTTTTGTTCGTGTCTGAGTATCCAGAGTATAAGGGAGCCATGAGCTGCAGTTACTAATTAGTTCCAAGGGCAGATAAATAGCACTTCTGCCTTTTATTTGTCCCATGTGGTGATCCACTGAGTTTGTAGACTTTGGCACATTTTATGTCTCAAATTTATCATGAGTTTATAGCCAGACAATAAGTTAACAGAAGAAAAACAAAAAAACAAAGAAAAAAATTGTAAATCTTATTAGACTGTATTTTTCAAACAGAAGATGAGAGAGAAGGATCACATGCGAAAAGAAAAGAAAGAAAGCAGAACAGTAAAAATGTGAAATTAACATGTTCATTCTTGTCGAGGCAGGTTGGTTTCAAGTAAGACAGCTTCTCTTTAATATCAGTGGGTTTTGGACAATACATTTCTCCTTTTTGAGTTCACTGAAAGAATTGTGTGCAAAATGCTATGCGTGTGTATACATATGCAGCCACCTCTAAAATCTAATTATTTTAAATCAAAATCTTAGAAATATTTTATCTCACTATCTGTCATGAAAGAGTATTCGAGCTTCTTGGTAATGAATCTTTGTCTAAAACATATTTGGCAATCTTTGCATAATCATGTCACTATATGTCATAGACTACACCTTCAAGAATCACCACATGATGTGTGAAATGAAACAAAAATAGCAGATATCCTTAGAGTGACTTTGGTAAAACAGGGGTAATTTCTCAACCTTCAGAAAGATCAACGTGATCCTAAAGTTTCAAACACTTCAACAAAAATGTTTTTGAGAGGGAAACAGAGATGGGTAAATGGGCCATTTTAATTTAATAGGAAAGCTAGCACAAAGAAATTTTAGGCTACCACTGCACCCGAAATGCATGGTATGCTCAGGATGAGAAGAAATGTTTCATGATTGCACAATTACAGGCATTTCCACCCTTGCATGACATCTTTAGAACTGCGTTTTATATCTTAGGGTCTGTTATGACAACACCTGTTCAGAAAGTCTCATTTAAAAAATGAGATTTCCCACCATACTGTCCTGTGCTTGTGTGGGAAAGAGAAGATGATCAAGAAGAAAAATGCATTTGACTGGATCAGGAAAAAAAAAAAAGGCACTATCATGCTTATCCAGGGCATTGGATCAAAAGTAGACGTAGTAAAAAGTGTGTGCAAGCAGTATATGATTCATTTAATCTCTATCAATCTGAACTTTAACGGTATAGCATTTAGTTTAACCTAATCATTCTAACTCCTTCCACGATCAAATATGGAAATGTACATACCTTCAAAGAGACATTTCTTTTGTTCTTTGTTTTAGCTTGAAGATATAGAAGGCAAACTTTATTTTGTGATGGTTCTTTTTCTCCACTGTCTATAGAAAGGCCTAGACGACCAGATTAACCTCAGTACCTTACTTAGAGACATTTAAAGTTTGTGTAGAATCCAATCCAGCAAGAGCTCTTGTTTTAGCCTGAAATGGCTAAGATAACAGTGGTTGAAAAGCAGCAGAAAAACTATGTATGTTTTGTTTAAATACAATATTAGAGAACATAGATGACCTTATTAAAATTTATTACTTGTGTTTTAGTGCTACCAGAAAGCTTAAGCTGCCTAAAGACTTCACAGTGTAAGCAGAGATGATGGATAGGAAAGAACGGACAGTTACAGGAGCTCTAGCAATGAGATTTAGTGACTACCTGAAGGTCACAACAGATGAACATTTTTTTTCAACTTAGTACTGTGAAGATAGAGACACTGCAGCAATGGGCAGCTGGAGAGGAAAGGGAGGGTGTTGGACAAAGCCTTGTTTCCCTAAGGATTTGAATTTAACCACGGCTTTCATTAGGTAAGACATCTAAGTTAGTTGTACCAGGCTCCTTCTGCAGTTATCTGACAAAATAACAGCACCTCTTGAGAATGAGTCAAATTGCTAAGGGATTGAATTGCAACTTGAGTGTCCTTTCTACGTGTGAAGTGTAAGGAAACCTAATACTGACCTCACTTAGAAATACACGATCAAGTTTGATGAGAAGAAAGTTCCTGTGAAGACTAAATGAATAAATAAACAAATCGTGTAATGTGGATCTGGATAATTTGAGATCATCCTGTGGATAAAGAGGGTTTGGGCATAAAGTGTTGCCTGAACTTTGCCACTTATTTCAGCAGAGCTTGAATTATACCAGTATTGGAGAAGCCCAGAAGAGGTGCTCTGGAGTTTACAGATAGGATTGCCACTGGTTGTCTGAGCTTGGGACAAGCATCCAGAGGATGAATAGGACATCTACAGGTGGTCTAGGTTTAAAATTATCCTCTAGAAGATGATTATTGGCATCAGATCTCTGTATCTGAAGCTCATCTGTCATAATTTCTTAGTAAGAAAGAAATGAGAGACAAGATCTGCCAAAAATACATATGATGGATCAGCCAAATTGTTTCTAAATGGTACCATAGTCAGAGCTCTCCACAGGGGGCCAGCATCCAGCTGCATTACACTATAGAGTAAAAGAGTCTTTGGAAAAGAGTCAGTGGCAAGTGATTTGCATTAAACATTTTCTTTTTTTCTTTTATTGTTGTTGTTATTTTTGTTGCTATTTTTGGCTAACACAGAACTGCATCAGCATGTGATATTTACAGAGAAAGTGCCCAGTTGCTGATTTCCAGTACACTTTTTGTCTCCATGCTTAGAGATTTTAGTCCCAAAGGGTGGAGAGGAGGAGGAGGAGAGCGACAGGGTGGAGTTGGTGACAGGGAACCAAAAAAAACCCAAATGAGCAACCAGAGAGACCATCCAGAGCCAGAAATGGTTTTCATTTTCCAACATTTTCTTTCAAACTCGAGAATAAACAGGAATCTGTGAATTTAGAACATCTGTGGTTCTCTCGCCTTGGTAAGGAGAACTGAAAGGGGAGAACTAGACCTAGGTTGAAAGCCAGTGAGCTCATGAACAGGGGACATGGAAGCAAATGAAGCCCAGGGATTCATGGATCTTGCCATGGTCTAGAGACCCTTTCAAGCATATGTCTAGTATGCAGCAGGATCTGGCAATTTTCCTGGTATTTAGGCCGCTTTTGGGATTGCTGCTCTTCTGCACGTTTGTCCTGGAGGATTGTTTTCACTGATATGGTGTGATGAAATTCCTATCTAAACACTCACAGGTGTATGTAGGGATGGCTCTGGCCATAAATCTGGTCGCTTGCCCAGACAATAACGTTGCTAGGGGCATCAAAATATCTCTGGCCCTCAGTTTGCCTGCTCTAGGCTGGGGACACGATGGGTGTGTTGGAGAGATGTTACACTCACCCTGCAGCCAACACTTTTTGTCTGCTGACTGCAAAGGTGAGGAGAAAGATCAGTTTTTCAGGGATCTTCCTCCAGTTCCAGTCCTTCCCTCCTGTGACAGAAACAGCCTGGCCAAACCCAACCTCTCATCCTTGCAGCATAAAACACTTGGGTGCTTTCAAGTGTTATCTCTGCAAATGTTTTTCACATACCCAGATACACATGGATTTATGTGTAAATGCAATCACATAAGTGTCTGGAATGATTGCTATAAGGGTAATTACACAGGTAGTTGTCTGCATTAAGATGCATCACACACATGGATGCGTATATATGGATGAGAAAGACAAGCAAAGACATTAAAAGATTAAAAAAAAATAAGGCCAGAAAAGACCACTGGATCAATCCAGGAGTTTTTCTGCCTTCCATTAGCCAGTCTTTATTATCTAAAGCAAGCTCTGTTGGGCTGCACAACATGCTGAAATTGTACAGTATGATGAGAAAAGAAACAAGAACAAACAATGAAATATTTAATATCCTCTAGTGGCGCAGTCTCTAAGCACAGGGCAGTGCATTAACACTGTTCACTGTGCCTCCTAGCCTGAGTGGCTAGAACTTGACTATGGGAGACAAAAAGTGGAGAACAGTTTTTGCACTCCTTTTGCACTGAAAAAGCCTCAGCTGAACTGAGGTTTGGGCACTCTACTTGAAGAAATGTGTGGATAGATCAGTGGATTCAGAGGAGGGTGGATTAGAGGCTGAGAAAACACTATCCACAAGAAACAGTTGAAAGAATTGTGCCTGCTTAGAGTGTGGCAGTAAAGAATGTGTAAGGGTAATGAAAATAGTATTAGAATATGTAAAGCACTTTGCTCAGAAAAACATTTGTTCAGTTATGAAGATGTTTCAGGTAAATTATAAGATGCTTTTTACCTGGAAAGGCTACATATTATAGGGTAAGAAAACTCCTACTTTCTTGAGATTTCACTGTCATTTCACTGCCCGTAGAGCAAGTTTAGTCAACATGCCTAATTTTTGTGTGTGATGACAAGGACCCTTTCCAGGCATGAGGGCACATAGGTGTTTCACGAATCAGTGCCATCACTTGTGCTTTTTTGACACCTTTTCCCTGAGTATCTGCCACTTGCCATAGGCAGTATGCTACTCTGTGAATCTTTAGGACTCTACACATGTTCTTACATGAAAAGCCCTGCTAGAATACCACTGAATTTACTTTGGACTGATGTGTGCAGCATGAACATGAAACTGTATTTCATTTGCAATCCCTTGCTCCATAGACAGTGTGTAAGGATCATCCAGGAATCAACACCTGCGTTTTAAATACCCTACGGAACCCTGAGACTCCTGCACTCTTTTACAAAAGTCATGAAAAGTTTGATGTCCTGAGTAAAGTCACAGTAGCCAAGTTCAACATGGAGTCATTTCCTGCCTTTTAAAGTGTTCCTAGGATCATCCATAAGTTTTAATGCCCTGCAGAGGAAATGCAGCTGAAAGGATTTGGTTGCCTTTTAGGTCTTTTTGTTTGGGTTTGTTTTGTTTTCTCATGAAAGTTCCAAAACCCAACCTCAGTGAATTTTCTTTTGTTCTCTCTGTCTTCTTTCTTTTTTTTTTTTTTTTTTTTTTTTTTTTTTTTTTTTTTTTGTGCAGGAGAAACACATTTACAAGTCACTAAAACTTGTTAAAACTCTAGCAATGTACAGGCTTCCTTTTCCTTGACCTGCCTGAAACACACTGCTTATCTGCATGAAAAGGACACGTGTACAGTGATTACCAGATCTGCTGTTCAAGCAGACCTTTTCTTTCTGGGTCTACTAGTCCTGGATGAGGGTAGCTTGTTTGTGATTCCACCTGATGATGACTCAGAAGAATATGGCATTCACTGTAGCAGAAGAATCGACTTAAAATTCAAACACCCAAGTCTCATCTTACTAAAGACTCTTCCCTCCTGAATACTCTTTTGACCCCACAGCCACAGAGCTCCAAGGTCTGTACCTCAAATGCTGGCAGGGGCTCCCATGCACTCAGAGCAGATTTGGTAAATGAGATCCAGACTGCAGGTGAGCTAATTCAGTGCCATTAGCTGCAGCCAGGACTTCATCTCCTCATTAGGAAAGAGATAAATTATGCAAAGTGTACTCTCAGTACAAGAGTACAAGCAAGAACCGACAAAGCCATAGAAATGAGAGAGGTAGAAGGAAAAATAATCTGCAAAGCAGGGCAGAGTAAATGCAACACTGCACTGGAAATGGTGGGAGGGAGCCCTCATCTTGGATCAGCACCTGGATGGAAGCAGAAGGCTTCACCTGCCTTGGCCCCCATTTCACCTTGCCAGTTGCAGTGGAAGTCAAGCTCTCCCCTTCTGTGCTTACCCATGCTCCAAAGGTCCCTTACTAGTTGTCATAGTTTGAAATTGGACCCCCTGAGAGGCTGGGGGGCTCAGAGGTGATTGGATATATTCTTCATGTAACTAAGCCTTTTGAGAGAAATTGAGTTGTGTAAAACTGCAGAGCCAAAGAAGGAAAATATTTACCTCTTATACCCCTAGGAGACCCTCCACAATCGAGTCTCTGCCCTGACACCACTTTGCAAAGTCTGATTTTTTTTCTGATGGCTGTTGCCTTGGAGCATGGTATTAATGTGAGCTCTTCTCTGGTAGTGTGTTTATTTTATTTCCGGAAAAAAATACAATAGGGAAGAAAGTGACTGTGTGAAATATCCTACAACCACCTGAGTAAGATAAAATATCCCAGGTATGGGCAGGAAAAAATGGTTGACATTGGCTTAGATACCAGACCCCTCTCAATCCTGGTCCCTACAGGACTGTCAACATGGTGACCAACCATTCTGGCACCCTTCTATGGGAGGGAAATCCTGCCAGGAGCTGGGCTGGACTCACATTAATTTTCTCCTGGCCAGCAAAGACAGACCAGATTGCAAAGACTGTGAACTCGTGACCTTGATTTGTTTCCCCTCCAACAGCTTCCTGGAACGTTTGGTTTCTCAGTCTCCTCCTTTTTGCCCAGGAGCCATCATGGGGGCAGATACAGCCCTGGCAATGCACCCCAGGTGTGAACCTGCCCTGCTGGGAGCAGGAGGAGCCAACGTGGCCAGAATCCATCAGTCATCCCCCCAACACAGGTAGGACTGGGCTGGAAGGACGGCATAACAAAGATAGACTACATTTAGCTGGATACTTTCCCTCAATCATGGCATTAGCTTTGCCTGATCCTATAGTTAAAAACAGCTATTTATTCTATCACTACATGCTGGCAAAGATATATTGCACCAAGTCAGCACCTACAATTATTATAGTACAGGAAACCTTTGCTGTAGCACGTTTAGTGCTGCTATTTATCAGGCACAGCTATTACATCCTGGCTCCCAACAAGGCTATGCAATTCTGGCACCCAGGAAGACAGCAGGTGCTCTGAATTAAACCAGAGCCCAAAGACTTTCTCTTCACCTTCCTCTGGCTTTCCTTAATAGTCTAGCAAGGATTGAGGGCTATCAGGAAAGAAGAGGGTTGCAAGAAAGCACTCAGTTTGTCTGACACTATGTCTTAGTGTCATGAAATATCATGTGTAGCAGGGAAAATGTTGCTGTGTTGTGACGGAGGTGACAGGATCTCTAGAAATTAAAGAAATTAGAATCCAAGTAGGTTATACAGTTCTTCAAGGTGCCAAACCCACAGTATTTAATTACAGTAGATTTGTGAAATGCTTATCCAGTACTACCTGAGAGCCAAAAATATTGCACATCATTGTCCACCTGCCTATCCAGCCAACAGAAAGTTTACTGATACCACTGCTGGTCCATTCACATACAGATTCAAGGCTCTGGACACATTTTTTGTATCTTTGCTGTATCATCTAAACTTTGTTTTCTTATTCCCAGCAAAACTATCTTGCCAATGGTCTGTACTTCAGATGAATTTGATTTCATGCCTTTCAACAGAATGGTATTTAAGAAGGTGTTTCTAATAGAATCCTCTTCAATTTTCTAACTTCAGAGTTGTTAACAAACTGAAAATTTGATTTGCAAAGTACACAGATTTATTGTAATGATTAAAAAAGAGAGAAGAAAATGCTAGGGAATAGCTGACTGATCAGCAAAAAGGGAATTATTTGGATGCCTTCCTGAAAGCCTGCTATTCCAGAGGTCTCCTTCTCTCCCTCTGTCACTAATTTTCAAAAGAAATTCAAGCCTGAATCTAAGAGACTTCCCTGATGATTTCTTTCTGTGGGAAAAAAAAAAAAAGAGGCATTTTTTTGAAAACATGATTTTTCAGTAGAAAAACGTTGTCTAAATTACTTTGATCAGTCCTTTCCAACATCTTTCCAGTCCAGAGTTGCCGGCAGCTACAACGAGTAATCTGGGCGTGCTCTCGGTGGAGCACCATTGTCGGCTACCGTGCACCGTTCCTAGTGCCAAAAGGCACTCGGTGTCTGTCAACTCTAGATGTTTGCAGGGGCAGAACCCAACTTGGACAAATTCTAAGTTCTGTAAGAGGGCCCAAAGGCAGAGAAGAATATATAGGAATAACTGAATGGGGATCAGTACTCAGCCAGCTACTCAAGACCAAGTAATAATGCAGAATATTTTGGGTCACTGCTTTCAAGGATATTTTCCTTAAGAAATTTTTGGGATAGTTTGAAATATCCAGATTTAGCTTTATTCTCACCCGCTTTCAGCCAATGGCATCTTTCTGAATCTGCTCCTGAAGGCCCCAAGCCCCTAGGCCTCCTGTTGGCAGGAAGCAGGTTGTCATCGCATTATGAAGCTACTGCTGACCACAGCTGGCTGATTGCTTTGCCTTTGCACCATGATGGAGGTGGCTCATGGGATTTGGTGTGGTTTATTTATTTAGGTTCGATGCTCCAAGACAACAGTGTCGTTTTGTTAGAAGGAATAAGCAGATCGGGTTGTGTGACAGAGGAACAGAGGGAAAAGGAAATTAAAACATTCCCAAAAATAATAATAGTGTTAATTAACGCAAAAGGAACATTTCGCTTTGGCCACCATTGCCGATGTACAAGACACCCACATTGAGTGGATCTATTGACCTGATATTCCTGCTTACTGTGCAAGTGGTACTAACATTAGGAGGACCATATTTAAGAGACAGCAACCCTTAAGAGGCATCTGCTGATGGAGCTGCAGACACCACTAAAGATTCATGCTACTAACTAGGGGAGGGACCCACACAGTGGAAATAATTTGCTTAAAAGCATGTTGATTTGGACATCACTAATCTCAGCATTGATCTCTGCCGGCATTAACTTTGCTGTTAATGCAAATAAGTGAACATAAGGATGCCATTAATTGTATTGATATAATGGAAGGCATTGCCCTTGACTTCAAGGCCCCCCTCTTTGATTTAGTGCTTGCCAACGACTCGACATTTTTGTCTTCTCTCCCCCTTTCTGCTTGTCCAAAATGATGTTTCATTCCTTTTTATGTCTCTGTTATGCTGGGAACATCCTGTCTCCACGTTCTGCTCCTTCAAACGTTCCTTTCTTCCTGAAGGTCCTGCATTCACCTTCCCTCCTTTCCCCAAGTGCATTCTCACAACTCTAATGGGAAGAAAGCAGCAGTATATATCCAGAACACATCGGCAGCAACACACATGAAGAATTCAGGTTGTACTTCCAGAATGGCAAATTCCCTGTGTGATGCCCTGGATGAAGAGGACTGTGAGTTTCAAGAGTAAAGTCTTAATGAGGAAAATGTAATAAATGTGACTTATCCATATGGATTTACTGAGGGTGTTACTTAAAAACAGTGCCTTTTCCGACTGCCCCTTTTACAAACTGAATACTGATAAAAAATGAAGGCTCTGGAAGGGTTAAAAATAAAAAAAAAAAAGAGTTGAGGACTTTAAACCCTTATTTCAGAAATGGATTTAAGGCTACTGTATATGTAGCTTCCACAAATGGAGGTTAGGAAAAGTTTGTTGCCCTTTATTATTACCTACTAGAAGAAAAAATACCTGATGGCAGAGGGTGTTTTAGTTTAGGAAGTAAAGACACTGCAAAATATCACTCTAGACAAACTAAGTCTAAAATTGCAGTATAGTTTATTTTGACTGAGTCAACTTTCTGAGTCTTAAAATCTTTAAATCAACTTTAATTTTCTACAAGTCATATTCAAGATATGAAGCAAAAAAAGAATTATGCATTAGAGTGAAGGCTTTTTTTTCCCCAACAAAAGTGTTAATTTAGTCCAGAAACTTAACAAATACATATGAGAATCACTTTCCCTGACCCAAAGATTTAACAGTGCCAAAAGGGAAGACACAGGAAGAGAAATACTATTGCAGATCTATCATGGGTAACCACAATTTTCATTGAATAATAGAACAAGCATCAATTAACTTTGCATTTTTCTCAGCCATTATTAATTGTTTGATTTCCCGAGGGCACTATCATGGTAGAAACTGGTATTGAGTGGATCTTAAGAAGTAAGGGTATGGGGAAGATGTCATATGTGTAAGTGGCTTCCTGGATCAGGAGGCCTTCAGGCTGTCTTTTTCAACCAATCACCACAGCTTCATTTAAAACAGGGTTGCTGACTGTTTGAAATGCTGTCAACTTTGAGATAATCAGAGGCATAGCCTCTGGAAACTAGCACATTGTGGGACTGTAAAAGGAAGCCCCTGAAGGGGAAAGTAGGAATAGTATACGTAGCAGTATGAAATTGGCATCTATTTGTCAAAAACATCCTTTGCCACCTCTTTTCTCCAGCAAAAATATTCCATTGCAAAAAAAAAAAAATCCACCAAAATAACAAACAAACAAACAAACAACCTACATTCAGCCTTCAGTTCCTCAATTAACATCTGAATTGTAATCAACAACCTTACAGTCCAGGAATCTTTCAAGAGATGAAAATTGTTGTTTTTCAAGCTGAACATGAAGATACAGTGATGACAGTGGGATTATTTTAGAAATACATGGCCAATAAGAACTTTGGAGGGACTTGATCCATTCCAAATCCAAATCCCTTTTGGTCTCTTAATCCATAAATCTTACTAGAGAAGTATGCTATTGCTAAATAGTTGCATTTAGGATTTGCAGCTGGATTTTCATGTACAGTTGTCTGTCATCATATATCTGTAAATGCATCTTCAATAATTGCTGTTCACTTGCAAAGGGTTTTTCTCTGCAAATCAGTGGTAGAAATGTTAATTTTGAATAGCAGTTCTGTAAATAGGAGGTTTTTATTAGCTCTAACTTGCAGATTGGAAAACTAAGAGACAGAGGGTTAAATGAGCCTATTTAAAAAAAAAAAATCTAAATTATTTATATCAAAAGAACACATAGACATCCAAACGTGAACCAAAACCCCATTATAATCAGCACCATAAAGAAAAAAAAAGGAAAGAAAATTGCTGTCTCAAGTGGCTTTCATCTTAATTATAAGACAATAATAGTGGACAGGTGGATTATCACAAAAAATAACATGAGTAAAAGTTAATTTGTTCTTTCCCTTTCTTTTGACTGTATGATATCCATTTGGATCCTAATCTCTCCTGATTTAGTGAAAAGGAAAGAAGTTCCCTGGTAATCTGAGGAAATGGGTGTATGCCTTGATTTACTTCAATGAGGCAAATGCCACAGGCACCACTCATACTAAATTCTCTTTCTTTAGTGTAGGCTATGAGGAATGTGGTCTGGGATGCTCCTGCCCAGTAAAGCAGCAGGATATTCATAGCATCTGTCTTTTCATTAGCACACAGAATAACATGATCTGTCTGTCCTTTAAACTAAGAAGCAAGCCAAGTCACTCAAAAGGGCCAAATTTCATGCTGCTTTAGCTCCACTGACTTCAAAATCCAAGACCTAACTGGAGACCCCAAATATGCCACAGATCAGTCAAATTTCAGTGGTTCCACAGTTCCTGAGGAGGAGGAACAGATGGACAGGAACACAAAGAGGCTGATTGCATAAATTCTGTTTCTTAAGAAACTAGACTAAAATTAGGTGTTTTAAAATCCAGATCGAGGGTTAATTTTGTTTGGAAGTAGGTGCCTGAACGCTAACACATATGGTTAGGACAGTAGCTGTTTCTGTTAGTGTTGTCAAAACCAGGTTCTGATATACCAAATTCAGTTCTGGTGTATCATTAGGGACTGTTACGTCATAAGATGAGATATGCTTTATGGTCATTTCCACTTCAGCCGCGCAACCTGCTAACAATAACTTCTGGTTTCAGTCAATTACTTTATAATTATGCTTTAAAATGTCATGTCTGATTTGAGCCAAACACTTTGCTTTCAGCCTTCCCAAGAGAAAGAAAGATAGTGGCACGAAATTGCAATATTAAGAGTAAAACCAGGACCATCTATAGAGACTCCCCAGAAAAGGTCTCAATTGAACTGCTTGTAAAATCATCCATTAGCAAAATAATAAGTATTTAAAAAAATAAATTAAAACCACAAAACCCCACACCCTCAAGGCCCCCCAGTGTTAAGTAGGAATGTCATCAGCAATAAATTTAATTTAAAGCTCATCCAAACAAGCACTTTTGTTGGTAGGAATGAGAAGGGCAGTAACCCCTTGCACAACAGTGGTGAGGACAGGAGACACTAACACAGAAGATTGGTAATATATGATAGTTATGTATGTAACCTCTTTCTGAGAGTCCAGAAAATTGTTGTCTATTCTGACACACATTCTAGCTTTCAAACTACCAGGAGCAGTCCTTCTTGATTTTCTTTTCTCACCCACCCAGAGGAAAGGTTTTTGCCCTGTGATGAATTTGCACAGAATTATGGAGAAGGTGATTTTCTCTAGTGCTATCCTGGAATATGAATACCGTGCAACATGGTCAAACCCTGCTGCAAATCCTGATGCAGCCTCAGCTTTCCAGGCCTTCCACAAATCTTCCTCCCACCAGTTCTCCCAACATTCCCCACCACATGCCCTGATATGAATCATCTTTCACAGCAGGAAGAGAAGAAGCAGAAATTCCCTGGTGTTACCTAAACGTGCCGTTTTAAGGACTAGAGCTGTAGTTCTGAAAGTACCCTTCCTTTGCACAAGGCCAAAGCTCTCCATGCTGAGTAATCCATTAGAACTCCCATCAACTGTGTATTCATGGCACTCACACACAACTCAAGTCTCCACTGTGGCTTTGGAAAATCTACCCCCAGTGTTATTCTAATGCAGCTGTTTGTCTCCTTGTGAACTTATAATGATAATAATGATAATAATGATAGTAATAATGACTGACACTTATATAGTACCTTTAATCCAGAAGGATCCCAAAGTGCCTTGCAAACTGATTTGCAAACGACTGCACACCCATATTAAACATCCCATCCCTATGTTAATGCAATGTTAATGCTGCAAATGTGAAGCGGGGGAAGAAGACAGGAAACGCAAAGGTTACAGCTTCAGGAGCAACATCCGTGCACCCAGCATCTTGCCTAAGAAGTTCTACCATTTACAACATCACCTGGCAAACATTGCACAGCAAATAATGCTTCCCGAACTGACAGAAAGGTGATCAAAACCTTGTGCATCTGGCCATGAAGGTAACTGGGTGAGTGAGGTGGAAATTTCGCTCAGTCCCCTTCCTCAGGTGCTGATATGGAAAGCTGAGTTCCCTAATTTTCTATTTTTATTTGCTGCAATTGAGAGGGCAACACTAGATGTAGATGCCCAACAGTTAGAAGTAATGTGGCTAATGATGCTGCAATTGGACAAGGGGGGGGAATGGGAAGAATCCTGCTGACTTAAGAGAATGCTGGATCAAACATTTGTGGAATTATCTGAACAGCAGCAAAATTCCACTCTGCTCCCCTTTTCTATTTATTATTGGCATTGTGAGTTGCTCTGTGCTTTTGCAAGGGGGAAACCATTCTTTACTTTTGCGCGCCCTATTTTCTTCAAAACTCTGGATAATGTCCCTTGGAACCAGATCTCACATGACGAGTTTCAACTGAAAGGTGCTTTACATCCATTTGAGCTATGTTCCTCTGTTGATAGAACAGATGAGCCCAATGTTAATGGTGCAAACGGTGCTGCTTTCAATGCACAATTAACCAGGTCAACACTGTGATGAATAAAAATTAAAGCTGGCATCAGGGAAGACTCCATAGAAGTTGAAATCAGTTGTTTAGATGCCTCTGATTCCCAAAACATCCTTATCTCTCAACAAACACTTGCCCTCCCCCCCCCCACCCCCCCCCATAAGGTCAAATCATTGGCATCAAAAGACTGAAACAGAAGAGTTTGAAGGAGAGGAATATATGTTTTAGAGTGCATGGTTTAACAAAATCAACAGCCCTAACCCTTGTGACTCAACCAGCTGTGAGTTGCTTTTTGGACCATCTGGACAGAGAGGGATTTTTTTATTTTACTTTTCTGTCTATATTGAAAGATGACTTGGTTAAGAGGGTGCAAGTAGATACACAAACACAATAGAAACTGGCTGTGTATACAGGGCAAACACCCACTAACTTATTGTTACAGCTTCTTAAAAGCAAATATTAAAACTAAGTCATCTGTTAGGGCAGTCATCTCTCACAAATTGGGAAGTAGATTCTGCATGGTCAGATCATTTAGTTGCTCTGGCAGGAGTTTGACATTAGTCTGGACTCATCTGTCTGAGCTTCTGGCATACTTTTTATTGCAGGGTAAATCTCTCAGCAGAGTGGGGAAATATAAGAATAATTTTATCTATCAAGTTCCTCAAGGCTTTTTTTGCTCTGTTTTGAGAGGTTATTTCCTGCCAACTGTTTATTTTCACACAGAGATGGCACACAGAGGGGGGAAAAAAGGAAAAAAAAAGGGGTAGCAATATATAGAATATAAATGATTTACTCTGAGAAGGACTTCAACCTGTGTTTGCCTCAACACCTATATCAGCATATGAGGGTTAAAATTCCCTCTCTTGTAACTGTTGTTATCAAGGCAGGTGGCAGAATGGCTTCCCAAATCTCTTGAAGTTTTACCCTGGGGGTGACTTCAGTTTATCATTTTTGCACCGTGAAGGCTTCCATCCCACCTCAAGTGAGACTCTGTAATGGCTGGCTGTGCTCAGCTCTGGGAGAATAGTAGTTAATAGTGTCATTTTGGAATTTCTTATTAATAGGCCAGCAAAACTGCAAGGTTGACAGCACTATTAAATATGACAAAGTCTTCTTTAAAACACTGACTGTTTGACTGGTGGAAGAAAAAAAAATCGTGGCATGATTTATTCCCAGGTGTACGAGTCACAGACTCTCCTCTATATCTTGTGTCCGTGGGATGATCACTCATCTATAGTCTGCAGTGTCCTCATACAGCTTGTCACAGATGGCTCATCTTGACTCTACAACACTGAAACACGCTTGTGTGCCACCCTGCACTTTCTCTGGACAACCCCCCACTTTTGGCCCCCAAACCACAGGAGAGTTTCTTCTGAAATCAAAGCATTTGTAATTGATCCCTACATTGGACAGCTGCTTGTTCTGGGTGGAAATTTCATACCCATAACAAATGACATCACTGTTTAGGTCAAAGATTTCATAGTTGGATTGATAACGTGGTAGGGTATCTCAAAGCAGAAGGCCACTTCCAAATGGAATTGAAGAGTTTAAGAAAGATTTTATGTATATACCTGGGAGTTTCTGAGACATGCAAGAAAAATGCATTAGGATTAGATTAGATGAGATTAGATTAAAACAGCACAGACATAGTGGACCAGAGCAACAGTCAGTCTTAGTTCAATAGCTGTCTCAGACAGTGGTCAATACCATCTGCTTTTCTGCAACAGGCAGGGCACCCTTCAGTGGGCAGCTGTGGGGATAACATACTCATAAGGACAACGGTTTCCTAAACCCCATTAATTAGAAGTTGGTTTAGGCGCTGAAGCAAGAAAGCTTTTATGCACTCTGAAGCTCTGGGATTTTATTTTTTTTTTATAAATCCTCACAGTAGTAAATCTGGATGTTCCTGCTACCTAATAGAAGTCTAATCCCATTCTCTCCCTTCCCCTCCTCCTCCTAAACTGTCAAAATTTTGGTCTGAAGTACTAGTTTGTTTTTTGTTGGTTTGGGTTTTTTTTTTTTTAAACCAAAACTTTTGCTTGGGCAGGACTGAGAAACCCGTGTAATAGCTCACACAGTTCTCCACAACCTTGAGCAAATGAGGGAGAGGAATTGTTTCAGTCACTGAAATCAGAGATGACCAATTTTGTGCTATCTGGCTGTAATCATTAAGTAGCTTGAAAAATGTAGCTCTTCCATGTATTTTCACTTTTCACACTTAGCACCCATTTCCTTTATGAGACAAGTCTAGTAACTAAACCAGCCTGGCAGGGATCCAGGGGACATGTTTAGCATTCTGTATTTCAGACATCTTAAGTGCATGTTTCTTGGCTGGGCCGCTGTCTCTACACCCCATTTGAATAATACAAGGTTTTACTGAGAGGAAGAGGAAGAGGTATTATGCAAGAGAAAAAGGAGATTCATCAGGTCTGACTCATTTCAAATGCCAGTCCAGTGTCCCATTTTACTGAATGAATTGTGTAAGGTCAAGAATACAACGACAAGGCTCAAGGAGAGAGGATATTGGTAGTATTTTTCTGCATGAAGCTTCAAAAAGTTTAGAAACACAAACCTCCCATTTTTTAGGTAATATCTTATGATTGCCAGACAGTTGAGGTTTGGTTAGTTTGGCCAATGCTTCCTGTTTGCATTTCACAGAACCTTGAATTGTATGTGGAGGTTTGAATATTGGTCCAGGGATCCCTAAAGAAATAGTATGAGGTACTGTTTTTTGAGGCACTACATTTTTTGGTTCACTTTGTTAAAATGGTATGTCCTTTATCTTGTGCAACCATTAATTTGGTCATCTCTAAAACCTTATAAACAACAATTTGCCTCCTAAGGAAAATCTATTTTTGACTCCCAGAGTTTTTACTGAAGAGCACAAATATTGTGGTAAAGGTCTGTTCCAGTGAGCTAGAGGGTAATTGCCAGAGGTTTCCTTTCTCCTCTATGAGCAGTGATCCCCAGATGGACTTTGTGTCTGGTGATGATTTGACCCTTTTAAAGCAGAGGAGACAAGGGTGGTACCTAAAGACAGAGTTAAGCCTACGGAGGTAAATGAAAATATGAGTAATTCGAACTCCCACCAGGTGTTGCTCCAACAATCTTTAATAAAAAATTGCAGCTTTCAAATGAAATACCTTATTTTTGAAATGTACTTGTACATGAAATGTGGTATTGTTTTCAGGTGAAAGGGGCACATATTTTGAGCAGATGTAATTTAGGTATTTGCCTGCTGAGTTTTGACTTTGAAAGGCAGGACTTCCCATCCTGCCATTTAATCATGTGGAGGTGGACAGGATTTAACAGTTCAGATCCAAAGTGGTATAGAGGTCCTGGGAGATAGCTGAAAATCTATACCCAGAAAGTATCTGAAGGATGTGTCTCTGCTTATCTATGGTTGCATGTATATGTGGGGTTTTGTTTTATTTTATAACAAGATGTATTGGCTAACTGGGAGCATTTTATTAAAGAGAAAAGTCTGGGTAAAGCCAGCAAACTATTCACTGCCAAAATTTACCCAGAAGTACCTGTGTAATTGAATTTGGCTGGCTCTAGCAAGATATTTGATTTTCTATAATTGGATTGGCTAATGGGGGGAAGAGGGTGGGGAGAGGGAGGAACTGGAAAGTTATCTATCTCCCTTGACAAAATGATCCAGTGAGTTGGGAAATTTCTCTGCCCTTAGGGATAGAAGGGCCAGATAAAAACATGAAAACAAAGCAAGTGATGGACTGAAGCAAGAGGTAGAGCTAGAAAAAAGGGGTAGCTCTGCTACAGTCTCCTGAGATGCTTGTGGGCAAGTCATTTAATCTTCCCGTGCTTAAATTCTCCACTCTGTGCCTGTCTTATTTCATATTTTGAGTTCTTTGGGTTGTAAGTGCCTTGTGTGCTATAGTGCAATAGGATAAGAGCTGGACATTCCTACATCACATGGCAAAAACTCTCCCACTGAATATACAAAAAACAGTAAGTAAATGAGGATGTAGAAAAGAGTTTTTGAAGGGCTATTGTGTCTCCAACATACATTTGTTTCAAACACATTATTGTAGACACATGGTATTAGAGGACTTTGGCACTTTAATCTGGACATTCCGCAATCCTGGACATACCCACTGCATGCAACTCTACCCTGTGTGTGTACTTGGCATGAAGTTGGAATCCTGAGGTTTCCCTTCAGCTCATTTCCTATGGTGATGCATACTATGCTTCTGTCACAGGAGACTCATGACAGTAAATGTTATTACAAATTTTTAAGGACTAAGAGCAGTTCTACTGGATCAGACAAAGGACTGGATCAGTCCGCCCAGCTAAAACTCCTCTCATCGGAGTTGGTGCATAGGGCAAAGGTAGGTAAGAAAGATTATATTTATCCTGATTAATCTTCCTAAACTCCGATAATTTTCAGTTTAGAGGGTTTCTGATATGTAGTGTCTGCATAGTCAGTAGCCTTCACTGCATTCCCACATCCATCCTTCATGCTGAATCCACAAGAAACTGGGAAAGACAGCCAGCTTCATTGTATCATATAGCCATGTGATTGCCAAAAATATAACTTTTAGTAATATGGAGCCCAAACTTGTCACCACAGCAAGGTCAGATGGGATGGGAACAAGAATTTAACCAGGGTGATAATGGTAGAGACTGAAAGTTTACCGAAACCCTCCCCACCCATGTACACAGGTAATACTTTTATACTGGTGTTACGAATACATTGTTTGATGTTATTGCAACAATTTTGGATAACAGTATCTAGAAATGCTAGAATGCTGTTCTTATACTTCATTAAAAATGCAACATTTTCATTTTAGGGGATTTTAAAATGTCTAATCAATCTTCCCTAAAACATCAGACAAATTTAAAGCCAAGACAGAATAAAATCTTTGGTTCTTGGACACAACTGTAGTTTGAAATGATTGCCAGGGTCCTTTTTTTGTAAGTAGAGCAAAGTTTTCTAAAGAAATGAAGTTAATGTGGTCAAGTTGTGCTTGTGTTAGCCTATGACTCTTTCCTGATTACATTATTGCATGATTTAGCTCAACATACATCAAGGAAAAAAAAAAAAGAAAAGCCTTAAACAACACAAGTTAGTGCTGACTCTGAGGGGAAGGGTCATGCTAGTAGCTTACACTAGACAGCATTAGACAACACAGAATCCACACTAGTGAGAATCATCATGAACATCTTGGCCACAAGCAAAGATTTGCCACTGCACACACCTTTTCAGACATCTGAAAAATCTCATCATCAAGACACAAATTCAGAGGAATTTTGCACGACTTGCAGAATAAATTCTGTTTTATTTTGCAGATAGATGAGCTATTACAGTGAGTATTGTAAAACTTTTTGGAATTAAAATAGATAGAGGAGGAAGAAAAGAAAAGGAACACATACTTAAATCTTTCTTTAAGACTTAATGACAGTCTACTTCTAAGAACAACCTGTTGGGAGAGCTGGTTTTATAGCTTTGCAAAGCTGGAGCCTGGGTTACCCTGGTATACCATTCCTTGCCTGCCTGTTCTTTGTAGGAAAATGTACTCTCCACTATCAATATACATGAAGTCAACTTCCTTAATCAGTTTAAAAGCCTTTTGAAAATGTATTTTGTGGGTGTCTCACTAGCTGAATCTTTTATTTATGGGTTTGTACTGGGATGGTCATTTAAATTTTTGTTGGGAGTCCGTATTTTATTATGCATTTTATTTGTTTTTTATTGAAAGCTTTCTGAAGCACTAAGAAAGATGCTGGGCAAGTGATTGAATAAAAGCAGACTCATTTCAAAACCTCTCCCTGATCTTTCTGCCTCTTCCCGCTGCAGGTATTTGCACACTCAGACTTCTGCCCTCTATTTCATAGCATACACCACTACTTTATTTTCATCTTCTATGAAAACCTAACAATTTGTGGTATATCTAAGAAAAAACAGCACCAGAATGCTAATAGGTATGATAGAAACTGTACTAAGTTTATTTGTTTTTTATTAAACCTGAAGAAACACAGGAGCCTCCTTATTTTCCTGAAAGTTTAGTATTTTTTTTCCCCATCAGGTTTCTCTTTGTGGAATAAATTTCTTGAAAATAAAGCAAACATAACATAAAGATTTTTTAGAAATTTTTCAATTTTAAAGAGGATAGTTTTGAGATCATGCTTTCTCCCTTCTTTCGTAAAAAGGAATCCTTAGTATAATTACCAATATTTTGTGTGGGAAAAATACATTTTTCTTGAAAAGAGAGTAAGAGAACAGCATGTGCTGTTTTCTGATTTGCTTTGTATTTTCCTGTGCTGTTCTCCATATACTGGCAATTCTTCAAAATGGACTATTCCACAGACAGATGAAGTTACAGCGTCCAAGTCTATAAAGATACTTCCCACTCAGACTTCTGGCCCACTGTCACATTGCTTTGGAAACTGATGAAAGATCAAACCTTAAAGGAAGCCAATGATCTGTTTCAGAGCTTTTTACTACTGGCTGACCATGCTACAGGAGTAAAATGCTGTCCTGGGTTCCAAAATGCCATCAGTTTTGAACAGATCATCTGCTGACAGAGTTACACACAAATACAGAAAGAAAAATGAAAGACGTAGATGCCAAGGAGTATTTTCTTAAATGAAAAGTATATTAGGTTGTAACCACCCTGGGAAATAAAGAAAGCTCTTTTATTTAGGATCCTGAATACTCAATCAGACAGATCCAGAAGAGATACATAAGAGAAAACAATTGGCGAAATAGCATCCTACATCACCTAATCCATCCTCCCAGCTCTTTTTTTTTTTTTTTTTTTTTTTAAGGAGTGTTGAGATCGTACATAGCTTCTGAATATGGCTGTCCACAACCATATTACTGGATACTTACTCATTATGACCCTCTCCACAGAACTCCCCCTTCATTCCAAATCATCCTGCTTAGAGGCCGAAGAAACCCCTTTATGCTTTTATTTTATTTAAAAGGTTAAGTTAACATCTTTTAGCACAGTAAGCTACATTATGTATATCCAGCTCATAAAAAACCAACTTCATAGGGACACCTTTTTTAGATTCTGTTACCCATATTTTGTGGGTCTATAACACTAATGGCACTGCATGCATGTTTTTCAATAGATTTACAGCAGTGATCTTATAAATTACACTATCACATGATGAAGAGCAGAACAGGTGATTAACTGCATTAACCACACACCTTTGACCAGGTCACCTGCACTCTATGCACTGATTTACCACCTCTGTGTCAGGAAAACAAGCCCAAGATTTCCAGAAAACAGTAGAAATGCTGACGGGTCAACCCCCAAAGTGCTCAGATACCAGTATTTTCTTCAGCACTTGTGAATCAGAGTCATATTCTGAAGTCAGGCAGATGAACTCTTACTGTACTTTAACATCACACGGTCCAGGTGGGCACAGATCAATATATAGTTCATATCTTTTTTTTTTTTTTTAACATGGGAAGAAATGGCAGCTGAAAGACTGAACACCTGTAAAGTTGTGATGCATTCTTTATATAAAAAATAAATGTTTCAATCAGACTGAGTTAGAAGTCTTGTAAGAACATATTTCTCCTAAGCCTTTTGCATAACTCTTAGGTCAGGAGGAGCTTTTCATCACACTGCTTCTTAAAGGTATGAAGAAGATAGCTGGAGATTAAATATTCTTTGGAGCAAGCATCCTTGAACTGGCAGGGGGTGGGGACCTGAACATTAAAATGACGATCACACTGTCACCACACAGTCGGATGTATATCTTTACAAGATGAAGGCAAGCTCAAAAAAACATCTCCAACCCTTTTTGATAAAAGCGGAAGACAGAGAAGTACCTAGGAAATGTCTACATATTTTTTTTCATATACAGATGAAGCTGCGCCTTCACCTATTTCTAGGCATAAATTAACATCTAACACCATGGATATCACAGTACTGTAATGTGCTAAAGAGTGCTGCTTGGGAGTAGGAGATGATAATATTTTGGGTTTGGTGCCTCAAGAATATTTCTCCTCCAGGAGGACAGAGTGAGTTTAAGTTCATCCAGCCAGGTGTGGGCATTGAACATAGATTACTCCATCTGAGCAAGTCACTTTTGATTTTCTCTGTAATCAACAAAGAGAAATGTGTGCTTTTGGGACACAATTCATTTGACTGGTTCTAGATTTCAACATTAGGATGAGAGGAATCACACCACAAAAGAGCGTACTTCTCTCTACTGACCACAACAGAAGGCCATGCTGATTAGCTCAAACGGATGTAAAAAAAAAATAAAATCTCTGTAGCTAGAAATGATGTGTAGCATGTGTGTACAGCAGACTGTAATGGGAATTCTAGTAAGAAAAGGTGGGACAAGGGAGTAATTAAATAAAATCTCGTCTTTTCTTATTCAAAATTTAAATATAGAATATGGCAAAGTGGCTGAACAACAATTAACTGACAGAGTTAATGAGATGGGGGGAAAAACACTCAAAACAGAACTAGCGCTAGATTTGGTGTATCAGGATTCCTGTGTGTACCTTGCAAATTTACAATGTCAAATTGACATAATTTGAAGGAGATGGCGGGCATTATCCTAGGAAAAAAAAAAAGAAAAAGCATCCTATTTCTAATTTGCATATGCATATTTATTTATCCGATATAGCAGCAAATTCTGCTGTTCTCTGAGAGGCACCTTTGCATCTTACAAATTTCTCCCCATTTGCACAATTAGTGCTGGCAGATAAATGTACTGGCTGGTGAAGCATTCTCTTCTTTCCCCTGTGCCAACAGCACAGGTCTCAGATATCTTGTTGAAACACAAAGCAAGAGCGCATCACTGATGGGCTAACTTGCAAATATTGGGTCATAATTTTTTTGTGTAGCTATTCTCTGTGGATCAAACAGGGTGGGGGAACATCTAATGTGTACTGACCAACAAGGTGTACATATTGGAACACTTGGAACAGACTCCCCAGGGAAATGATTAAGTCACCATCCCTGGAAGTGATCAAAAAACAAGTAGACATGGCACTTCATGATATGATTTAGTTGGCATGGTGGTACTTTGTCAAAGGTTAGACTTTATGATCTTGGTGTTCTTTCCAAACCTTAAAGGTTCTATGATTCTATTTAGATTCTAACCTGCATGGGCTACAAAGAGGTGTGTGAGGTCCAGCACCATGGATGAGCTGAACATGTGGTATGGGTAGTGGTTAGGGCTGCAAAGTGTTCATCCCCCAAAGCACCAACACCCCAACTGCTCAATAGTCCAAAAATCAGAACTTTTGAGTTCAGCTTCCAGCTTTGGTCTGTTCATGTCAGTTTGCATGAAGGACTTGAATTTCTCAGTAGCCCTGTTTATTCATTGATTCAGCATTTGGGTGCTGTACTACAGGCTCTAAATTTTCATGGTCATAAGTTGTTCCTTATAAGTCATTCTCAGAAGAATCAAACACAAAAAATATACATTCTCTCTTTAAGATAAGTCTTCTCTTGTGTTCCTCGTTGTCCCACTGCAGACCAAGCCCAGAAACACAAATAAAGGAAGAATAGTCTAATAGAGATATCATCTGTAGGGGCCAAAATTACCCCTTGGCTATTTCTCCTAGGCCACACAGACCTCTTTGGAATAGGAAGGGATTTTCAATTAGACATCAAATTAATAAGGCACTTCTGATGCTCCATTCCTGCAGGAAGACATTAGTAATTTGTTTGTTCCAAAGGCGCCACTCATATTCACACAAAATGGCATTTAAATGTTAATCGAGTCAGGGGATGGGGAGTGCTTGCCAATCACTACACAACTTAAGGTCAAGGTTTTTGTCTTAAAGGAGGACTCAATGTTAATTTTAAATTTAAAATTCTTGACAGATAGCAGGTTTTCAAATGCCTGCTACAATCTGGCTTGTTTGATTCATTTTAATGAGTAAGTAACTCCTGGTAAAATGAAGGTTTTCCCATGTCTTCAAGGAAATGGAAGGGCAAAGAGGCACAGTGGACTAATCCTGCAACCACTATGGGGAACAGGAAGCAAAACCAATTTAGACTCCCATTCATCTCCTTGCTTCCCACATAGAGACCAAAAAGAGTAATTTACATTCCTGCGAACACTAGGCAATTATTGGAGATTTCAGTTTAAAACGAAAAAAAAAGTTCTCAATATTAAATTCAGCGTTGGCTCTGTGCTGGAGGAGCATTTTGTGCGCATGTCTGTGAACATGTTTGGTTTTGTTGTTTCTGTGCTTTATGTTCTTTGATAGCTTCGGGTTTTTGGTTTTGCTTTGTTTTTTAACTTTCAAAGTGTAACATTTAAGTAGCATAAGGAACCTGTGATCCCTTCCTGACATTTTTTTCCAAATGTGTCAGTCCCAGAAAAGAGCCAGAGGGCTGTATTTACCCCTGGCTGTTGCAAACTGAGGTTAGGACTGACATCTCTCTTAGGCCGTTCTCACCATCACTGCACAGGTACATGACAGACTGTCATACCTCCCAGGTAGCCTTGTAGGGGGTTATGGATTCAGATTGCCACTAACTCTAACTTACGACCTCAGGCACGTAAAAATATATAAGGACTAATTCTGATGAGAGATTGGAATGGAATGAGAAGGTCTGTGAGTAATCAGTGCAATCAGTGAGATACTAAAAGTTGACCAGATTCATTAAGCAACCTGGTCTAGTGGGTGACATCCCTGTCCATGGCAGGGAGGTTGGAACTAGATAGTCTTTAAGGTCCTTTGCAACCCAAACTATTCTATGATTCTGTGCTTACAGAAAGGGTGTAAATTAAACTCTGTGTTCAGGAGAGAAATGGTGTTTCTAGGGCACAGTTCCCGCAGTGGTAGACGAAGGACACATGAATCTCATAAACGAAAGAGTCCATACGAATGTCACACAACTGTTTCTCTCTGTTGATGAGTTCTTCCACATAACTAACTCACAGACTGTCAAGTTAGCTGAAATGAACTCCAAATTAACTGTTGATAGCAATATTGTGAAAGAATTTATCTTCATATCTTACATCAATGAAACTGAGTTCTACCCTTTCCTGTGTCTAGACTGGAGAGTCTGCTCTGCTGGCATAAGTGTTGATAATGTACAGATACATAAGCAGAGAACTCATGATCCTGGATGCCTAGCACGTCTGAACTTTTGGGAACCAGTCCCTCCCTCTTTCATCCTCCCCCCCAACACGCTATAAAGTAGAGGAATAGCATTTCCATAACCAGAACATTTAATGATTTTGAGATGCTCACATACCCAGCGATGACACCGCTATTTTAGACAGTATCAGAAGAATGAAAAGATTTGACTTGTTTTGCCCTTTCTAGCTAAAGGGGACAAGTTTCCACCATTTGGCTTCATCAAAAATGGAGAAAGATGGTGAGAATTAGGCCTCTCCAGGGACCTATTCAGTCCAGGGTCTGAAACATCCTCTGAGAATGTCAGACTCCTTTGTCAAGTGGAATGAATCTGGACATTAAAAACTGTATTGTACTGGAGCTATCTGTCCATTATATAAATATACAATCTTCAACAAAAAGGCCTTTGAACTGTCGTCTTGACCTCTACATGTTTAGATAATGTTTCACAACCCCATAACACACATAGCTGTCTTGTTCATATGCCAGCAACATAAGCACATGCCCTTTTTGTGATTGCATGGGAAAACACACCTTCTCTCACTGAGCTGGCATACAACTGTATTGAACTGAATTGCTGAAAGTGTCCCAGGCCTCTTAAAATCTGAAGGGCAGGAAAGTGCTAAAACCCCATGAAACTAAACAAAATTGAGCATATGGAGTCAGAAGTAATCTCAAGAAAAAGAAACAGATACATTTTATGAAGTCATACAGTCCAACCTTCAGCTAATGCAGTGTTGTTCCCCAAAAATATAACGCTGTCATTTCAAAGCAAACAAAAAACTTGAAGTTCCAGCTTTGATAGTTCCTGGCCTGTGTGATGGTGCTTAGGGAGAACTTTCTTTGGATATATAGTCCCCATCTATTGTTTTTTATTTATTTATTGCTATTTGTTTTATTTTTCCTTACTGTGCAATCTATTCTAACTCTTTGTGAAATTTTTCCTTCTCATACCATCACTTCTCTTTATGGAGTTACCTAAATTCCTATAGCTAATCAGGAATGAGATTGGTGAAATGAGTTATCCTTGCATTTATTCATAGAATGTGTAAGTTAAAAAAACCCACAGAAATAAATTCCTTACTGGTCCTGAACACTTTCATTTATAAGTGACAAGTCCCTTCTTCTGCAAAGTAAATACCAGTAGGATGGTAGGATACAGAAATATAGCACTAGTCTCACCATTGCTATCTGTTCTTCATTTCTCATTTAAGAAAACTAAAGGAAGATCCCAGGAGGCCAAGCTGACAAATAATGATATAAAACTCATTGTTTAAGGCAGTAGTAGAACAACTGCTTTGAATAAAATGAGATCAGTCTATGATTTTTTATTCCAAGGAAAAGGAAATCTATAGGCTCCATTAGATTTTGTTAGTTACAGAAGCAGTTAAATCATGTCAAGCTATTAATGTAACCTGCAACCTAACCACTGTGAGTTACCTACAAGAATTTCTAATGGGCACTTTCCCCAGATAAGTGTTAGCATCATATTCATGTCTTTGAATAAGCCTCTGCTAACACTAGAAATAGACTGGAAATCAGGAGAACAAAGTTCTGGTCCGGTTTGTCAGTTATCAACCGTAATCTTGGGAAAAAAAATTAATTTCTCCCATCTTCTTCTTTGATTCCCTGTCTTAATCCTTGTTACATTTACTTGGAAGTGAACTGTCCTTCAGTGAGGACTATTCATGAATGAATGCACATACAGCACTTGGAACATTGGGATCTTCATTTTGATGGTGACCATGAGGTGCTACTGAAATTCAGATCAACAGTAACAGCTAAACTGCTATCCTGCCTCCCTCGTTCCATCTTCTCCTCCACCAGAAACAAACAAGCAAAGCAACAAACACTAAACCAGGCTAAATAAATACATAAATTAAAAAAACCAATCCATTCCCTGTTCAGATTTTTATACCAAGAAAAGGATTTAAAAAAAAAAGAGAGATCTTCAGATATCAAGGTTGGAGAATTTAAAATTCAAAGAGAGTTAAGCCCCATCAAATTACCCTGAAGGAAGAAATTCTGCATCCTGACTCTATAAACTCTTCTCTGGACTTTGGTTTCCTGGCTTCTTTCATATATCCATATCATATACAGGTGGTTTTGCTTGGCCAAAAAATGCCTTGGTGGTTTAGTTTTTTTGTTTGTTTGTTTTATTTTTTTTTTAATATCCTAATATATATAGTGTCTTGTAGTCTGAAATATTATCCCTTCTTCAGAAAAGGAAAATTTTAGTAAGTATGGAAAAAAAATTTACTTTTGCTTTGTCTGGGGAAGCAAAGAGAAGGCGGTGAGATGAACTGAACACATGAATGCACTGTGCCCGCTGGGGTCTAGCTGTATATTCATTATACAAGGTCAGGGTCTCACTTCCATTCCTCCTAGTATAATTTAGGTAAAACCACCACACAATGCCTGACCTTTCCATGGGACAAGCTCCCTGTCTCCCTCCTGACATGCTGCAGTAAATTTGTGTGTAATTAAACATAGTGTTCCGACACGCTGGGTCTCTGCGGCCATCTGGTCTCCCCTCTCCAGCTGACCTTTCAGATTGAATCCAGCACAGACCACCAAGGCTGGGAAATGTCTGGAATCGGAGAGCAGCACAGCGAAGCAAGGAATGTCTGCTCAGATTGAAACATGCTCCCTGCTACCCGCTCCACTTGGGTCATTCTCTGTGGAATCAGGAGCAGGAGTCATGGAAGAAGAGTAGGAAGGCAGCTTTTCTCCTCAGTGATGCTTCAGCTGCCCCTTGGGCATAAAGTGCATCCAGGTCCTAGATATGATGAGAATCCAATTGGCAAAATACTAAGTAGGAAAGACCAAGTTCGTCCCTAAGGAGTCTGTGATCTGAATTACCAACTTTGGAAGGACTGAAGGGTCTTCCTAGTAGGGCTCTCACAAGGTTACATGACATTGCTGGCCCATATGGATCTAGTTATCAGACAGCATAATAACTCTGGGTCAGGAAGGAGTGAGGAGATGGGGAATGGCCAGACTAAGAGTCTAAGAACTAACTACAAGAACCTCCTGTAGCCCATAGAAGTACACCTAAAAAGCAGGACTTTTACCAGTGCCATAAGGGATATGTTTAGAAATACAGCTGCTTTGAAAAAAAAGCCAGCAAAACTGCATGGTAATACTGGGCACATAAAGACATTCTTTGGAGGTTGCAGACACTGTTCTAGAAGAACTACAAGAGCAAGGTGATGATTCACAGGACTTGGTTACAAGACTGAGAGTCAACTCACCATCTTTTTTCTGTATCTATATTTGAAGCAATGCTCTAGTTTTACTTTATAGTCAAAGAAGAGGAACAGAAAATTTCACACATCTGACCAGTCTGGACAACTGTACTGGGTAGAGGTTTTAACCATTTAGATTTATAATGATCAGTTAAAGAAATCCCACCCCAGCTTCTTCATTTACACACATATGAGTGAGCACCACTGCAATGATATAAGGGGATCTCAGAGGTCCTTTAGGGCCCTGAAAGTTAGACTGTCTGTTCCCAGCTATATCAACCTCACTATGTTTAAGTGAAATGACCTCTTTGTGCTTCACTTTTTCTAGTTAAAAAGAAAAAAAAGAAGACAGTGTAGCAATAATATGAAAAACTATGTTCCTCTAAATTACAGAAGTATATTACCAGCAGCTATGACTAGCACTGTCCAGAATAATTGAAAGTGTGAGCAGCCTAAAAATGAACAATTTTGAAATAACATTCCTTCAAGCAAAAGGTACTGCAAATCTGGGTATATCCCTTAGAAACTTTTCTTTGCCATGGCAGGCATTTAGGACTAAGATTAACTTTCTGTTAGTAGGAAACATCATTATCATGCTGGTTCTTTTCTGCATCAGGAATGAAGACACCACAAGGGAAAAGGCACTGCAATATACTTTCAGACCAGTCTCCATCATTAGAAACTCTGCTGTTTATCATCACCTTCCCTCACAGACAGTCCTAACAAAGAAGTGGTGGTGTCTTAGGCATCTAAATGACCTTTTGAGTTGAAGATTTTCAGATGCACTGTATCAAACTTATTACTAAAATCCTATCACATAACCTTCCCCCTGCTTTGTCTTTACACCGACGTTATTAATTCTCAACCCCATCTTGCTCACGGCTCACGATCCCATTGTCCTCTAGAAGTTTCATGATATTTTCTCTGTCTTTACATTCCATTATTTTAATGGGGAGAGAAGTTAGATTTATAGGATGGTAATTGCCAGGACCAGGAGTAAGAAACAGAAAAAGACCTATATTTTTGTAGGTCATCCAGCCATTTCTGGTGCCAGTGTCCGAATGTGCCTTCCTGCATATGTTCCCCTCTTTTGCCCAATGTGCCTTGAAGTCTCCTTGGCAATGGATTTTCCATCCTTTCCTTTGGGAGGGAGACCATAGCTTGATATACTTCACTGACAGTAAGTGTTTTAGTCCTGATATATATTGTGTGTTTTTCTTTGCTTAATTGTGTTCCATTACTCTTAGTTATATCTCTGTGGACCATTCTAAATAATTCCTTCCATCATTGGCAACTTTCCCCTTCAAGTTTGTGTATTTATTTCTTGTCCTATTAAGCATCCTTTAAGAAAAACACAATCATTCAGCACCTTCATCCTCAAGATACAGAGGAGATGTCTAGACCTCTACCACTTGAGGTAATCCTTCCTGTTCTGAAAAGCACAGAGCTATCAAGGTAATTTGCTCTACCTATAAACACAAAGAATAGTTAAAATGGATAAGCTTTACCATTAAGTGAAAGGGTAAGGGTGTTAGAAGAAAACGCTGAAATAAAAGGTTTTACAGTAAAGTGACCGAATCCATCCAGTAAACTTAAAACCATAACTGAGGATGTCCTCTGGTACTGTTTCCTTTTAGGATCTTTGGAAAAGTGACTCTCATTGAACTGGCCTCCTTAGTAACCCTAGTAACCTACACTGTGAATGATATGTTGCAACAACCCTCTA